>NC_088603.1:63620600-63951685 GCF_036013475.1 Columba livia | reverse complement strand
GCTCCTTGAGAAATGTTAATGCTGTTTTCCAGCATGCTATTTATTTATTTAGCAAATTAAGATTGGTACAGTGTCTTTATGAAATCTAGTACCAGTGGTAGAGAACAGCAGCACTGTAGAGAATTTTTGTATTACAATATTAAAAACCAGTATTTAGCAACCCGGCCCTAGTCCAGTGTCTGATCAGAAATGACAGTTTCTTTCTGAGAATTAATTCCAACAGCAGAATAAATAAGTGTTTTTTTCAGATTTTAAGAGCAGTTGAAAAATACCAGCTTTTCCTCTACGTGGTCAATTGCAATTTACACAGACCTGACACTGTTACTACATGAGCAGTTCCTTGTAAGGATATCAGCTATAAGGAAGGTGCTTGCTTTTAAGAGGTGTATTGTCACTGGATACTGCAGCACTGATTTACACTATTAGGAAGTACTATTTTTACCACAAGTCTGTTTCAGCCTCTGGCAATACCAGCTATTTCAGCACAGTTCCTGCCTCCTGCCCCTCCAGTTGGCATCTCTGTTGTCACACAACCAACTGCTGCCATTTGTTTATTTCTGCCTCCCCAAATTGTTCTGTGGCACTGCTCACTCCTAACCCGCTCAGTCATCTGTGCTAAGAGCAGTTGAGCTGTCCTGCCAGTCTGTATCCTCCAAATCAGCAAAGTGAGCATTTCCTGCTTTCCACATCTCCCCAGCTTAGCTTTGGGCTATTTCAGGAAAGACATCAGTTTACTTGCTCCTAAATCCTGCTTTGTTGTGTAGCCAGTGCTGTGCAGAGCAGCTTTGCTCACATGGCTTTGCAGGTGTCAGGAAGATGCAGTGTGAAGTTGGTCTTCATGAGTAAGGTTGGAAAGTTTTTGCCGCATGCAGCCTCTGTGCAGAAGTATCCAGTCTTGGGCAGTGTTGATGGTGGGTGCTGCCTGCCTCTCACAGCAAAGCCTCATCTGTGTTAACAGTGTAGCATTTTCTTCTGCGCCATGAAGCCAAGGGCCAGACATACATCAATGAACTGTGATCTGCCAGCTGGTGGAACCTGGCACATGGCATCTGCACAGGAGCAGAGCCACGCATAGGGCTTGTTCTACAAACTACAGCTTCCTCACAAGGGGAGCAGGAGGGGCAGGCACTGATCTCTTCTCTTTGGTGACCGATGACAGAACCTGAGGGAATGGCAGGAAAACTGAGACTAGAGGGTTGCCCCCTTTGGTGTACTGGTAGCTTGTTAAAAATGAGCCTCACACATCTTCCAGGAAGGGATGGGAGCTTCATTCAGCAAACAGGTTACAGCAGAGCAGTGAAAGAACAGCTTGGGTGTGCTCTTCCCTTTTTACTCTTCCTTCCCCACAGTGAATGGAAAACTCTGTTTGTTTTGGGCAATAAGACTCTCAATTTCTGCACAGACACTGCTCTTTTCTCCTCCAGGGCAGGTAAGAGTCAGCTATCTGCCCAAAATGAGTTGGTTTCTTTCTTTTCTAACCCAAAAGAAGAAGAACAAATACAAGAATTACCTGGCTTCCTCAGCAAGTGGATGAACTTGAGAAGCTGCAGACAACTGGCTTTTCTGTCCTGGTGACACGATAGCTGACAGTGTGAGAGCAGTGATGGTTTATCTATGTGATCAGTCACGCATAGTTGTGCACGCACCGTTGCATTATTGCAAATGGCATCTGCATATGCAGCAAGGACAAGACAAGTGCACAGCCCAAAAAAGGGGGGAGGGCCGTTACTATTGTGTGCAATAGGATGTAGCAAAAGCCATGTTGATGGTGTAAACTTCCTTCAGCCCCCTCCCAGCCTCCTGAGGCATGGGCCTGTGATGCAGTAGTGGGGGCAGGGGCAGCTCTGTTCTCCCCTGAGATGCCACCCAGACACTGGATGGGTTTCTCAGCAAGCTGAAACTTTCAGGCTGTGTGTGCAAATGCATGTTGGTTGACGTGTGGGAGAGCTGACAGCAGTTGTAGCTTTTCCTCTCCTTAGGGCAGACACTGGAGGAGTGAGACACCTGCTTAATTGGAGAGGATGCTGGGGGCATTCAGGGATGCTTGCAGACATTGCAGTGATGAGGTGGGGGTCCTGGGCCAGCACATGCTTCTTCTGCTCATTATTTAGCTTCACCCTTTTGGTGGGCTGACCCTGGCTGGATGCCAGGTGTCCACAGAGCTTATCTATCACTCCTTTCCTTAACTGGACAGGGAGAGAGAAAAATATAAGAAAAGGCTCATGGTTCGAGATAAGGACAGCGAGATCACTCACCAATTACCATCATGGGCTAAACAAATTCAACTTAGGGAAATTAGTTTAATTTATTGCCAATCAAAATTAGACATCCGGCAGCTCCTGTGTGGGATCCGCTTTGAGCTACATGGTGGATGTCTGCTCTACCATGGACCTCTATGGGCTACAAGGGGACAACCTGCCTCAGCATGGTCTGCACCATGGGCTCAGGGGCCTGAAGCACCTTCTGCCCCTCCTTCTGCACTGACCTGGGTGTCTGCAGAGCTGTTCCTCTCGCATATTCTCACTCTTCTCTTCCTGCTGCTGTCCTGCAGCAGTTTTTTTCCCCTTCTAAATATGTTATCCCAGAGGTGCTACCACTGTTGCTGATGGGCTTGGGCTTGGGCAGCAGTGGGTCCATCTTGGAGCTGGGTGGCATTGGCTCTACTGGACATGGAGGAATCTTCTAGCAGCTTCTCACAAAAACCACCCCTGTAGCCCCCCTGCTATGAAAACCTTGCCACACAAACCCAATACAACCCTGAATGCCCTTGTCGCAGGCTGTACTACCCCATCTGTCCACCCCAAATTCAGGTCATTTCTGTGGATGTGTGTCCCAAGTTCCCAGTTCTCATCTGTTATTGTCATTCCCTGTCCTGCTCCAACCTCTTTTTCCTACCCCCTTCTCATCTGATGTCTCCTGGGCTTTTCTCTGGGGCTCTTCATTGCCTAGTCTCACTTCCTGTGTGATACTGTCCCTGTTTCCCTGCTAAACTGGTTTTGGTTACCCCATGTACCTTTAGGCCTGTGCTGCACATGCTCCTTTTGTCCCATCCCCACTCTGGAGAGCAGACAGTGCTCCCACAGTCACTGCTTTGCATTAACCCTGGGCTCTGAGAACCTCCGAGCGGCTGCAGTACTAAGGGTTTGTGGAACACAAGTGTTTTCTATATATTTTGCATTTTTATAGTACCTTGGTGATTTACAGGTTTTCTTTGCTGTTTTGTCCAAGATATTGGACAGAGGAAGATGTATAAATTTTGATTCAGTGACAGGCTGGTGGTGTTAACTCTTTAAAATATCTACTACATTTTTTAAAATAATTTTTGCCAGGTTGAGATTTCCCTGTGTATAGAGCAGTCATATCCTAGAGAGAACCCCAGGTATGATGCTGATTTCCTTGAATGTCTGATATATGAGCTGAAGAGCGGTGCTCTGGAACATGCAAAGGCTATTGCAGCATGCACTCAGTTACCCAGTCGGTATTGCAGGCTGTTGAGTTCACAGATGGCTTCCCAGCAAAATCCAGAATTGCTTGGGTGAACTCAGCACAGCATGTGACACAGCTAGAGCTGAGCTTCTAGTGCTTGGCTCCTATGGTGCTGCTGAACTGCATGTGTCTGTAGGGTTTCCCCCAGTGATTATTCTTTCTTTAGGGGAGTAAACTCTTCTGTAGGCTGTACATCTTCTGACTGTGTGTATTTTCTCTTCCACGTCTTCACTGCACCATGGGGTCACTTTTAAAACACAGCTAGCTTCTTTCTTCACAGGGAATATGTGACAAATATCCCTTGCATGTTAAATTCCTGTTCAGATACTTTGTGGCATCCCTGAATCACCTTTCTGTCAACAGCAAGCAGTTTGACCTGCCAGGTTTAGCATGTGCTTTTAGTGAGGATCCCCAACCATGCCAGGACATATTAACATATTAACAATTAAATTGTGGTCAGTTGCCCAGCAAACACTGATATGTTTAAAATCAGAGGAGGAGGAATGCTGCCTGCCTGCAAGCAAGGTGCCAGTTTTACTACCCTCAAAGTTTATCGCCTTTCCTAATTAAAATTCCAAACAATGCCCACCACCGCCTGTGTCTGTAAACCTCCAGTAAGTGTGATGTAAGGTTACTTGATGTGACTAGGAACTTGCACAAGGAGACGGTGCAGGCCGTTCTCACCAAGCACAAATGACACTGTGGGTTCAGCAGTTGTTTTCCTTCTCTGATTATTTATTTACATTTTTTAGAATGACCCTGGGTGGGGAATGACTGCTCACTCAACCCCATGTCCTTGCTTGCACTTCCACACAGAGACTCTCTTTGGAAGCTCCATGGGATTGTAGACCTGTTTCATGGTCTCAGTCCCATGACATGAGTTACAAAAAGGCTTGTGTTTCTCTGGTGCCATGGGGCAGTATAAACCGATGCTTTTGGCCACCTTTCCCATATGGGGAGAGAGTGGGCTGCTGCATTTGGCTTGCAGTAGTATTGTGTACTTGTGGCCAAAATACAAATTGTGCTAGTTCCCTGCCTGAATGTTTGAGAAATGAACATTAAGTCCTACCCTGCTGCATGGGCCTGACTGCATTTGATGAATTGGAGTCAGTGCTGGCAAAACATAATTGCTCATAATTGCAGCAAATCATGCGCAGTGCTCATACTGTGAACTACAAAGCTTTTGTCCACCACCGCTTATCCAGCTGCTTAAAAAACTCTCCTGTTAAAGTGCATGAAGCTTCGAAACAGCCTTCAGGATCTGGTTGTTCACATTTTGTTGAGGGCACTGAAAAAAATTTGGTCTCTTTGAAAACTTGCTTCTATTCCCCAGAGTTTCTCCTGATGTGGGGGAGCAGGAGCTAGACTGCAGGACAGGGGATGGCTCAGCAGTACAGCAAGATGAAAGCAAGGATAGCTATTAAAAGGAAGTCTGAGCATTGCTCTTGATCTGTGTCCTTGATAAAAATCCCTAGTGCTGTTCATCCTTCCAGTAACAGCTGCAGGCATGTTGTTTCCCCTCTTTCTGTACTACTGAACAATCTGTCTTTCTGGGGTTTCTTTGGGTTTTGCATTTTCTGCAATAAAAAATGTTTTTTTATACCTATCAGAAATGTTTGTTTCAGCAGACGCTAAAAAAGTGTGCATGCATGAGAGAGCAGTCTATGTGTTTCTTCACCTTGCATGAGCACAAAATTGCTGGGATGAATTGCCTTTGTTTCCTGTGCACTCCATTACTTTGGTTTATAATGGTCAGTGCTGTCAGCCTGTGGCAGTCATGTTTACAGAGCACTGCTGAGTCAAATATCCTAGCTGGATATTTTAAAATGTTGGATACTTTCATAGCCACAGGTATTTGGAGCTGTAATTGCTGAGATAAGAGTGCTGCAGTTTGTGAGGTAGAGAATTTGATACAGTGGCCACACGTCTTGGCTCAGCACGCTGCCTGCCCTAGTCGAGCGGGGTCCCAACCCACTGCTGAAGTAGGCGGGATCCACTGGCACGGCAGGGCTAGCCACAAGCCAATTTCTTCTCAGTTAATACTGTTCCCTTCTTTTCTGTCTTTTAGTGTCAAGATGGTGCTGATGTGGACCAGTGGGGACACGTTCAAGACTCTTTACTTCATCTTGAATCAGGCTCCTTTTCAGTTCTCCATCTGTGGACTCCTGCAGGTTTTTGTGGACATCGCTATCCTGCTGCAGGCTTACTTGTACAGCTACTACCCTCAGAAGCCCGTGTCCCACACTACACACCCAGCCAGCACCAAGGCCCTGTGAGGTACTTAGCTGGACAGGTTGCAGGTCAACAGTGCGTTGGAGTCAGCTATGGCAGTTCCTCTTCCGCTTGTAAATACTCCTCTGTTGGCAAGTTGAAAGCAGAAATGAGAACAAGGATTGAAAATCTGGCTGCACGTCAGCTCAGGAGGTTTCATTTTAAATAACTTGCTCTCTCTGTTTCAGACTTGGCTGTACAGAACTCTTTCATGGTGGGGGGAGGGGCACTTTATTTTTGCATATGTACCTTGAGCCTTATCAATTCACAAATGTTTGTATATTCAATCACAAGGGCTGGATGGTTTGTGTTTTTAATGCTATTTAATAGTGTTACACCACAGAAATTATAGGATAATTTGTCTGAAACTTTTACCTATTTATAAAGTCTGTTTATTGGCAGAAGGTTTGTGGCATATGCTAGCATTCAGTATCTCCAGAATGTAGGAAGAAGTACTGGAGCAAAAATTCAGGAGCTTTCAGGGTGTCTGGTGAGCAGGGGAGAGGGGCTCTGCAAAGAGGTGAGCAGCCAGGAATGAACCACTCATACACAGTGCAAGGAATCAATGTGTTATCAAGTGAATGGCAGGTGTTCACCCCCTCCGTGGGATCAGTATGACAGGTGGACACATCAAGGAGATGATAAAGAGGGTCTGAGTATGGACAATATTGGAGCTGTGTTGAGAGCAGGCACAGCCAGTTGAGTGATCAGCTGTAAGGAGCAGCTAACAGGAGACTGCAGGTAACTTAGGTTGTCTTGCTTTGAAACGGTGGGGTTTGGGAGCAGACCACGCTGCACTGAGGGTGCGGCACTGCTCCTGCAGTTGCAGGATGTCCTTCACAAGCTCAGGGGGCCAGTAGATGTGTGTTGCCAGTATTGCCAGGCAAGCATTTCTAGATGGCGACAGCTACAAAGGTAGAAGCAGCTCCACTTCCGTTGCCTCAGAAGGGGAAGTGAGAAAGCTTGAGACAGAGAAAAAGTCGTATCCTGTAGAGCAGGACTAGCATCTGACAGTTTGATTTGTGGAGGCTGAGATTCACGTTCATGTTGTTTAATGCCAAACAAGAATCAGTTTATGTTTTGAGATGTTTCTTGCATTGACTCAACAAGGAAGGAGTCCACGTTTTCCTTTTTCTGTTGCTTAAGATCTTTTAGGCTCTTAGAATAATCAGCAGCCTGTAGTTAGACAGAGGGACTGAGAAAGCTGAAAGAGCAAAGTTTATTTATAAATGCAGATGTTGTCTGCAATGGCTGTTGGCCAGCATAGGTCATCATGCCCTTTCTGAGAACTGCACATGTTTAGCAGATGCAGGTGGTGTGGAGCTGTGGCCAAGCCCCTGGGCTTCTGCCAGCTGCTGTCATGAAACTGCCCTGGTTGGTGCGAAGCAGCCATGGCAAGACAGGCCCAGGAACAGCTATGCCTGTGCTGCTTTCTTCTTCATGAGGCTCCCTCCCTGCTGCTGGGTGAATCCTGTCTGACCACAGGCAAGGTGTTAGGTCTGGGACATATTTTTGAGAATCATCTTTTCTCCAAGATTAGGCCAAGAGCTTATATTTTCTTATTGATGGCAGCAAGTCTGAGCTTTAATAAGTTCAGTATGTAAATCAGATACTTCCCCTACCCTGTTTTATTTGAGGACCTCATGATTTGAGTCTGGACTGTCTTCATCAATGGCAAACTGTCCTCTTGAGGGGAAGCATCAGCAGGCTGCAGCAGTGGTTGCATGGTGCTCGGTTGAGAATATTCATCATAAGACACGGAAGAGCGGGCTGTCCCTCTGCTGCTTTACAGGCTTGTGCCCCTTTCACTCCCCAGGTAGCCCCAGGCTGTCATCGGGGCTCCCCCTGCATGTGCTGTTTGGTTTTGGAGGTGACGCGTTGGGGGCGGAGGGCTGAGGCCCACACCTGCGGGCAGAAGTCCTGCCCTGGGGCCAGCAAGCTGTCCTGCCCTTTGGCAGGGCACTGCTGGAGGTGGAAGGAAGGGCATCCTCGGGAAGTCCCTCCTACCCGGCAGATCCAGTGGGATCTGCGTGAGTAGAGCAGAGCTGAGGAGAGTGGCTGCTCTGGGAGCTGGGCACAGAGCGCTCTGCCTGGGCACTGATTCCACACTCTGTTTGATACCGGACTCTTTTAGGCCTGAAGTGACCTTACTAAGACGATGTACCCGGCATTGCAGACTACGAATGTTTTGTTGCTCTCTTTTTTCCAATGTTCTGCTTGTGTTACAGGAACATCGGGGGTTTTGTCTTTTCTAATTGAAAACTTACTTAACAACTGGCTTCTCTGGTACGCTGCTTTAATGAGGATTGTATTTCTACTGTATGCAAACAAACACTTTCTTGTGTGTTTTAATGGTTTGAAGGATTTTTTAATAACTTGTAATGATAAGATTTTTGTATATGGTGGTCTTTTTCTAATATTCGATCAAACGGGGATCTAAGAAATAAATGGCTGTTAAGAAATACACTTCTGTATGTTATAGCTTCACCTGGTAGTGCACACTTGTGGCCAACTCTTTGGCTTTGAACTACAGCTTGTTTTTACCTTTTGGGACTTTTATCTGGGCAGATTCTTGAGTCTGTCATCAGTACCCAAACCAGCAAGCTCTGCAGACCAGTCTCATTCACACCAGAGCTGCAAATGCTGGAAGAGAAGCCAGTGAAACCATGTCTAGAGTAATCTTCATGTGGCATTTAGCAAGGTAGGACTCTTGGCCAGGAACTCTTGAACTTCATCTTGCAAGATATTTTAGGGACAAAATGTTACAAAACTTTGGTTTTGTTTTTTTAATTGTCAGGAATTATCTGTATTGATCACCTCAGAGAATAAGAAATCAGTTACTTTAAATACATCTCTTTGAATGTATGGTACATTTCATGGAGTTTATTTTCTCTGTTGGTTGCAATGTTTTTTAAATAAAAATTACTTATTATATATAATTTGCAGTGTTGCTTTGTTTTGATCAGGTATAAGAAGCATGCTTCTTAACTCTTATTATAACTCTGCTTGTCGAGAGCATTGTCTGTATGAATAATTAGCATGCTTTCTGTTCCCGGTGAGTGGGTAAGCACAAGCCGTAAATTGTCCTGAAGTTATGATGCATTACAGGGATTCTTGATTTCTATCCCCTGCTCTTCTGTACATCCTGGGGTTAACTTACCCTCATGACCACTAAACTCTTTTATGCTTGTGATGCTCACAGTAAAAACCGATTACTAACAGATGATTATGTAGCTTAAAAAGCCCCATATCATGCAAACTGCATAATGACGTCAAAGGTGGGACAATGCCGAGTGACGTGCTCTTTACAGCCTCTGCACGGAAGTTGAAGAAACTGAGCGTGTCATTGCATGGTGAACCAGGGTGCCAAGAGAGGTCTTGACCTCCCTCCCTGTTGATTTAGGATGTCAAAACAAGGCAAGACAGTCAAGACCAGCCTTGGGTCTGCTGTGTGGCTTCTGGGACCTGTCGGGTTGCTGTTGTGGGCTGTTTGGCTGCTCTGGCGTGGGGAGAAGGTTTGGTTTGCTGTTGCTGTGTGTAGTAGCTGCAGAAGCTGGAGAAGGGGAGTTGGTGAGGAGAGAGGGCTGCGGGCACAGCAGGGAGGGTCAGGAAGGGCAGCAGAGAGGTGCGAGAGACAGCTTGCTCAACTGAAGGGAGACACTCTTGGAGAGGAGGGAATGAATGAAAATCAAGACCTGGAAGGGCAAAGGGAGGTAAATAAGTGAAGTTCAGGTAAAGGAGGAAGAAAATGAGAGGGTGGGCAGTAAAACCTGCCTGCTCCATTACAGTCTGCAGGCAGTGGAGAGCACAGAGAGCAACAGCCCAAGAGTTCTTACAACAGCAAGCCTGCGCTTTACTCATAGTACTTGTACCATCTACCCCAAATAGTACTGGTGTTACTGGCTGCTGCACTGGCACTCACTGAGGGGACACGAATGGTGGGGTTGGCTAAACAAGACAGCAGGGAGGTCCTTCAGTAAAGAGGAGCTGTCACAGCCACATCTAGATGCTGCAGCAGCCAGGGAAGCAGCAGGTCCTCTGTCCCGCTGCCCTGGCCTGGGGGTGAAGCTCTCCCTTGGCCACGCAGGGCAGGCAGCACTCTGTGCCACAGCTCCACAGAGACGGACGTGTCATGCTTAGATGTTTGGGTGCATGTATCTACATATGTAGTTACATGCAATTAAAACCAAAGCTCAAATTTGGCACTGGGTAGTAAAACAAAAGTTGGCCCACTGATGCTGTTTCTTAAATTTGGTTGTGATCTGTAGTTTAGGCTTGAGCGCCAAGAAGGCTTCAAGGACCTGACTGACAGCTGTAGCTGATTTGGTGGCTTTCTGTAACAGAAAGAAGACAATGTGCAAGTCAACAATATGCTAGTAAATAAACACACTGCATGGCTACCTGTGCCAACAGCAGTAAATAAGAGACTAGAACAAAATGTGAGGCGTACCCTGGAGCAGGGGCAGATCTCCCTGTAAACAGCTTCATAAAGCAGCCAGGTCCCGAGCAGACGTCAGCATCCGGAAAGGCCCCGAAAGGAAAAACAGACTTAGGCCTTCCAGACCCCTGTCCTGCCCCTTCTGTGCCCCAGCTTATGTGGGTTTGGCTCTTGTAGGTGCTGGCTTAGCTGTGCTGGGAGACTGAGGGGCTTTGCTCAGCCCCAGATGGGCCAGCAGAACCAGCTGGATTTCTTTACTCATCAGTCCTTCCATCCACCTCTTTCCTTTTCCACACCAAGGCTTCATTCTCCTGCAAGGCTGCAGCTTGCAGGCACTGGGCTTTGTGAGAATCAAGGATACTTTGCCTCCCTGAAGCATCTGCTGTGAGACTGCCACAGACCATGCCTGCTCTGGCTTACTGCTGAGGGGATGAGACCAGTGTCAGGCTTTTCTTACAATTAGTGCTTTTTCCTAATTGACGTTGCTGCGAGGTAGGAGATAGCTGTACCTATGTGCTGTACAAGCACGAGTTGTGCTGAACTTTGTGCCATTACCTCTAACTCTGTCCCTTTATCAGTTACCACATCCTTAGCTCTCCAACATAGTTCTGTTTTTCGGATGATGATTGTTGCCAGCTGCCAGAATTTGTATGTCCAGGCCCATGCATGCTGCCACTGAGATGGCTGTGTAGAAGAGGCACCTTTGCTCACATGCCTTGTTAGTCTCTGTCCCATATGACAGAGGATTTTTTTTTTTCTCCTTGGGTCAAAACTACTACAACCATGAAGCACTACACTGTGTTTCAAAGAAACAGGTATAACTACCTGCTGGCACTGGCATGCATTCAGACAGCAGTGTAACATTTATTACAGTTAGAGATAAATGGTCTTAAATCATGTGCCAAGTCAAAGAAAAAAACCAACTATATGCAACAAAACAAACCGTTCTCCAGCAGCTGATCAAAGGTAATAAGCATCACTCATAACAACAGCTATAATGGGTGAAACTCACGCTCCTCTGGATATCTTTTATGTCTGACAATGTGTGCATCACAACTTTATGCAGCTTCCAAAAATAATTTGTTTAAAAGGTTCCTGGTTTATATTTGTTTCCTCATCTGTCATCTCAATAGATAGAATGAAACTCTATTAAAAGCCAGGCCTTGACTAGCAGACAATGAGTGGGCTTTGTCACTTTATTAAAACTCTCTGCGTGCTGGAATTAATTACGTGCCTTTTGAAAATATAAAGAAGTCGCTGTTGTAGGACAATAGAAACTTGATGGAGCACAGCAATAACACAGTATGTGTCATCAGTCTGTTTATCTACACAGCTGCTGAGCTGCAGTTGGATGTCTTGCTGACGTTTTTTTCATACTGTGGGGCCAAAACCAGCATTCATTCATGATTATGTGTTAGCACGGTGAGCATGAAACTTTCCAGTCTGCAAGGATGTCTACTCCAACATGGCTCTTCTAAGAGTAAGCTAATGTTGCCGATCATTTATGTGCCTCACCCCCATGAGGAGACATATTGTGCACCCGAACACCACCATGGAATGCAGTGCTGCTCCTCAGCACCATGCCACACTTTGCCCCCCAGCAATCCTCACTTTGCTAGTTTGCAGTCAGCTAAATGCAAAGTTGTATCTCCGATGTCAATCCTTAATAAGCCTTAATGCAAGAAACGCCTGGATCAGAATTTTAAAAAATAATGCAATTAAAATCTCTCATGAGTCAACCTGGTATTGCTCTGCCAGGAGTCTGAGTCAGCCCAGGCACCATCCACAAGCCTGTGGCCCTGCTCACCTGGCCCAAGGAGTGATGTGCTGCTGGGAGGATGGGCTGGGAATGGTGCCTGCCATTTTGATTGTAGTTCAATACAGCTGGGGATCTGGAGACCCCGATGCAGCCTGCAAGGTGGCGGGCTCAGTTTTGCTGCCTCCATCTCTCGTAGCACTCAGCAGTGAGCCATGTGTGTAGCACACGGGATGCTCTGAGCTGCATAACAAAATGCAGTACCTGGCCCAGTGACCCCGCTGCACTGCTGGGGGCTGTCTGACCTGGGTATGGCCGCAAAGGAGCAGTGCCAGGGCAGCTATGGGCCAGAGAGGGCCGGTGGCGTGGGACCCTGCTGGAGCAGCAGCACGCGTGGCTTCACAGCAGCACGGTAAAATGCTGCCTCCCCCCACCACCCAAATCATCAGAAGCGAGCATGCAGCAACAAAGCTTCTAATTTTTATTAAAATAAAGTGTAACCTTTTCTCTTCCCTTGCTCCATCCCTATCAAGAATGGCTTAATATGGGAGTTTATTAATGTATGGTTGGTGTTGCAACATATGCTGAGGCAAAAAATAAAAAAAAAAAGACAAATCTCACCTTCAATACATCAGCTTTTGTTCCCTTCCTCGCAGGAGAAGAATACGGAAGGTGACACAGGCTTTAATACAAATGGGGGTGTAGGTACAAGAGGCAGTCGTGCTCTATTTCCCTCCATGCCCTGGTCATGTCCCACCTGCAGGAGCACTGAAAGACCCACACAGTGCATTTACTTGGAGCAGCTACACAGCTCCTGCAAGGAGGAGGCTGGAGAGCTCATGGGCTGGTTTCAGTAAAGAAACATGCAGATGCCACCATTCATTTTCCCTTTAAATTGGCTTAAATATTTTGAGAATTAGGAAGAAGAGCCAGAACAATAATTCTAATTTTTAGATGACAAAATTGTCTTTTTCTTAGTAGGAAAAAAAAAAAAAAAGAGTACTTCTAATGTAGAGCACAGCTGCTACACTGCAGCTCAGTCCAGAGCCCACTGAAGGTGTCTCATTGACTTCACCAGCTTTGTACTACTCCTGTTTGCACACGACTGCAGCCATGGCAGCCACAACCGGTGAGAAGGAGAATGCAGAGCTGGGACTTGCTGCTGGTTGAACATCACCCTCCCCTTCTTGGGCTGCATGTAGTTCAGGTTTAGTCATCTGTTAAACACATTGTTTGATACATGGGAGATGGAAATAGTTAACAGAAAGTGGAGAAATGGTGGGATTTGTAAAGGTATTTGTTATATCCAACTGTTAGCAAAGGAAAAAAAACCCACAAGACAACATTCAGTACCACAGTTAGGAAGATTGTCTGTGTATTTCTGTCATGGGGCTACAATATAAAGCTTAGGGTGGTAAATACGCCTATCTACTAAATAACGCATACTGCGCTAGCGCACAAGTGGGAGCTGGCAGCCGGCAGCCCAGCCTGGGCTGCCTGACCTGTAACACAGACAAAAACAAGCCCCTGGGAAAGCTGAAGGGACGTTTCTGCCCTTCTCTTGTCCTCCCCCTTTGGCTTGTCTGAGGTTTGTGTTCTTTGGCGGAGCTGCTGAAACAAACCCTCTGTGCATGAGGCACGGGGAGCCCCCTCTTTCGGCCCCTCACATGCGGAGCGGCGCAGAGCCTGGAGGGGGTGGCTCGCTGGCTGCTCCGCTGAATGGCATCCGGCACAGGCTGTGCTTCACCTCGCGTTCTCCTGGCTGGCTGGGTCCAATGGCTGCTCCTTGCAGGCTGCCAAAAGTGCTTGATCAACAGGAAAGCCCTATGAAACATGATGGCGCAGAGCTGTACTTGGTAGGCTTTCTAGGGACACTTTTCAGTGGGCCCTTAAGATCAAAAGTTCGTCTTTAGGGACAACCTTGTATGTGTCTGCCCCTCATTTGTGCAGTTCAGGAGGTTCTTCTCACAGAACCGTCCCCCACTTGTCCACTGCTTCTTGTGCTGCCAACATATGTCTTCAGCTGTTCAGAGTCAAGAACTTCTCTTGGCTTCCTGGTCCCCAGTGCGAGCTGATCCTCCTGCCCGGCAGCACCCGGTGGGAATGTGACACTGAGCCCCTGTGTACTGTCACCACCTGGGAGTCTGGTGCTCTCTTCTCGCTGGCGCATCTGCCTGCTTGCTACTCGTTGCTGCTGCTCCTTCAGCTCACTGTAGGAACGGGAAAAGGTATGAAAGATGGATGTGACTGGGAAAGCCATCAGCAAAATCCCACTCAAGATGCTGCTCAGGGCTACCACCTGTCCAGGGATGCTACGAGGAACCATGTCCCCATAGCCAACAGTTGTCATGGAGATCACGGCCCACCAGTAACTGGTAGGCACACTTGTGAATTCTTGCTTGGCTCCCAGTTCACTCTCAGCCAAGTACACCAGCGGCGAGAAGAGGGCCATGGCGACGCACAGGAAGAGGAGGAGGAGCCCAAACTCCCGGGTGCACCGGCGTACAGTGAGTCCCAGCGTCTGCAGCCCCAGCGAGTGCCGCGCCAGCCGCATCACGTAGAGGATGCGCAGAGCCCGCAGGAAGCGCAGCACCAGCCCCACGCGTTCCAGGTACTTGTTCCCAGCTCCCCCACTGGGCTTGCTGCTGTTTTTCGTGGAGACCATATCCACAATGAGAGAGACGTAGAAAGGCAAGATGGCCAGGATGTCGATGATGTTAAGCGGGGTTTTCAGGAAAGCACACTTGTTCTCAGCCTGGATGGATCGCAGCAGGAACTCAAATGAAAACCACGCCACGCAAACTGTCTCCAGCACAAAGATGTCATAGCACTTGCGTGAGCACTCGCCCTGGGGAGGAGTGGGAAACACAGGAAAGGGAGAAGAAAAAGATTTAGCCATGGAGTGAACCAAAGAAACAGAGTGGCAGTTCTTAAAGGAAAGCACCACATGAAATGGGTACGAATTGTGAGGTACCAAAGTAAAACCATTGCTGGTAAGAGCAGCTGGAACTGATAAGGAAACCCAGAGCTACTAGCTACATGTTTGGCTGCAGGACAATTAACGATGCTCAGGACTATCCTGAGATTGCCAAGAATTTAAGTGTGATGGTATCAGCTGCTGGCCAGACAGCCCACTGCTGAAAGGGCAGTGGCTCACACTTCATTTCTAACCGAGCCTTTAACAGCCTTTAGATTAAAACAGGAGTCATGGTTTTTAATAAATGGGAGATCCCTCCCCCGCTTCCTGATCAATAATAAATTGCATATAAATGGCTCATAAACACCTACAGCATTTTATGTTATCTGCTTCGAGTCATCTATAATCTATTATTCACAGAATATAACGTATTTTATATTCCAGTGAACATTTATTAACACACTAGTCCTACTGTCAAAAGCTTATATAAAGTACCGATAAATGTAGGTATTGCTAAAAGAAAAAAGTACCACAAGAATAGAGGGAGAGTCCAGAGAGATAAGCGTTTTCAATTACGTCACCTGTAACAACTAATGACCACAATGCCCTCCCCAAGCTTTCTGAGGCACTGGAAGAGGTGCCGGCTCACTCAGTGGAAAATAAAGAGAACTTTGGTTCTTCAGTTATGGTGCCTGTAAACAAGCCAGCCTTGGCGCATTGGAACAGCAATAAATAATGCTGGTGATGGCTGCTCTTTGATTGTTAATTCAACAGCACAAATACTATGGCAATTGTCTGCTACATCACTGTTAGCAACTCCAGCTGAATAATAATCAGCTTCTCTAAATAAACAGATTTTGATGTGGACAATTATAGGGCTAGTGCTGTTTCCTCTGTAAAAGCTCAAATAAAAGTGCTAATGCTGTAGGGGCTTTGGGCAGAATGCAAGTGTATATTTATTTAAGGGAAGTGTCTATTTATTCGGTGAGCCAGTTTGACTCTGAATAGTTAAAAAAACTCTTGAAAGCATGTAGGAATCCATCCATAGTAGTGGGGTGTGTCCCACTGGACACAACAGGTGTTAGGTACCAATGTAAAATCCTTGTTTGGCTTACCTATGCCAAATTATAGCAATAAAGCATCACTCAAGAGTAGTGAGGCTCTGTCCAGCTGGTTCCCATTTCACCAATGGAGAACCTGGCACATCTATAAACGGTTCTGCCCACATGCTCACCACAGTTATCTTTTGCTAGGCAGAGTCAGGGAAATGTTCACTGCGCAGCACCACATCCTAATCTCATTCTTCTCTAAGTGTTTATGTACAGTTTTTTCCCCTGTTGTGAAAGAAAACAGCAAAGGAGTGATGAGACTTTAGCCCTCTTCACTAACTACACCATTCCCCTCAATGTGGGGGGTGGCTGGATGCACTGCCAGCAGCAAGAGCAGTGTCATCACACTGAGTGCAAAGCCTTGTGTTACCTCAATATGATAACCAAAATGCCAAGGAGCCCTCCCCATTTCATGCTTAAGAAGAGATTGAGGCAATTACTGAAGAGATGTCAATAGGAAAAAAAAAAAAGTGAAAAGGAATGCTCAGAGCTGGCATTTACAGTTCTTGTACTAAACATGATGAAAGGTTGTAGTGTCCTGTATTTATAGATGGTTTTTTTTCTGTATTCTGCTTTCAGCTGGCATATGATGTACCTCCCACTGTTTCCTAGGGGGTCATGCTGATACACAGAGAAAAATTACTTGTCCAATTGAAATTGCTGTCAAGATCTTAATTAAGCATATTGCAGAGAGGAAGGATAATATAGTTTTACTAGTGCAGTAGATACAGATACAGAAGATACAGATAGCCTGTCTTTAACTTCCTAATTTTGATAGGTGTGAAGACTACAGAGAGCTTAATTTGTATCTGCCTCAGTAACACATAGGACAAAACATATTATTTTTAGAGGCTGTGCTCCTATAACAGCATAATTAAGCTGTCAGGCTCTTCCATCAGATACAGAACCAAGATGCTTTCATGCCACCACACAAATCTGGCTCTGTGGGCCAGAGCCAAAGCTCAGAGTCAGAGGAAGGACTCTGCCTGTGCCACTGTAACTTCTCAACTTATTAATCAGAAACCAGCCATCAGACTGCTGTTGTCCCAGAGCCCTGCTGCCTGAGAATCTCACATCAGGATATACTTGATCTCACACCTAAGGGCAATGGCTGCAGGTGATTTGCAGCTCCTGATACTACTTACCTTTGCATGTGCACAAAAGGATGGCACTGAGATGTTAGGAAGACAGCCCATGGAAGAACCCATGGCTTGATCAAAGCAGCAGCAATGGCAAGAAAAAAAAAATCTCCCAAGTGCAAATTTGCTTTCTCTGAAAGGTGCATCACTACTTGGACCACCATGCTTGGAAACTAAGATGTAGCTTGCCTTAAGAGACCTATCTGGCAGTAAGAGTTCTGGATTCTGCTGTGCATGTATACAATTTCCTTGCCACTAAAAGTTTAAGGAAAGTCAGGGAGCCTACGGAGAATTTAGCCTTGGAACAGACCTACAAAGATATTAAGGCATTTAATAGCTAATTTGCCACCTAATTCCCCCCGCACTCTCTATTTGGTGCATAAGGAAAGGAAACTCTCCAAAGGCCTTCTGTGTATGAATTTTCATGTGGGAGCGAACAGGAGTGGAAATTGTTCCTCATTACAGACTACCAGTGGGCATGACTTTTGGAAGACTCTATCTGCCCTCCCACAGTCTGACATGTTTATCCTGTGTAGGTTCACAAACCCACAGCTCTGCTATTTATGTCTCCAGCCTTCCTGCAGAACTATATGAAAAACGCAGGCACAGGAGCAGCCTAACAACCTTCGTTCAGCCGAGCACGAGAGGCTTGGAAGCATCTGCAGCGTGGGTCATCCAGCACAGAAGGAGCAAGCTGGCAACTTTGATCATCACAGTAATGAAAAGCTGAAATCTCCTCCATCCAGAGCTTGTGGTGAGCTCTGGCTTTTCTCTGCTCTTCCCACTACCCATAGCTGACAGCTAAGGTTGTGAATGCCGAAATGTTTACCTTCAGTAAAGTGGAGCTGATAATGCTCTGCTACACAGAGTTCATTTTAATGGGATGAAACCATCCCCTCTTTTAGCTAATGCATAATTACCTTCAGCAAAGTGCTCGTCATTCTTAGTATTGTTATTAACCTGTTGCAATATGAACAAACCAGGCTCTGTCCGAAGGCTGTCTTGAGAGAGAATAAGAAGGGTCTGAAGAGGCTTTTAGAAAACAGACCTGTGTGTCAATTAACATGCCAGAGGCCTTTTTTTTGTCACTAATTAAATGTCTTCCTGTCCCCTGGACCATGTTTCAATATCATCTAGGTATGACCTACTATTATCCTCACATGAAATCAAAAAAAGAAACAACAAAAATGTGTTTTATGCTCTTTACACTTTGTTTCTTTCAGCTGCAGCTGCTTTTCCTTGCAGTTCCCCTTGATTACAGCACTGTAAAACAAAAAAAGAAGGCATTTTTTCTCTTTCTAAAACTTTTAACTACCTATTTATGTCCAACCAGATGCTGCAACTCTGCTTAATATTTTGAGTTTTTTTCCATTCAAGAAAACAAAATGAAACTGCACAGAAAGAAACACAAACAGATTTAAAAAAAAAACAACAATCAAGAATGAATCAGCCTTTGGAATAAGAGAAAAACAACTCCTAACAAAATAGGATAGTATTCTGCCCAAAATAGGTCTGTATCAAATCTGTATGTTCTAAAAAAGATCAAGCTATACCAAATCATGGCCATAAACACATATATTAACAACTACATACTGCTTTTTACTTTTTGTAAGCAAAATAGCTAGCTCTCATACCACGCAGATTTCTTCATCTTGTAATCTAACAGATTCATATCTAGCTTCATGAAACTGGGCCACAGGAGAACTTTTTTTAGTTTTCATAACAATTTGATTTCTTTTTGTCTTTTAGAGGTCTAAACAAAAATTAGCATGAATGGCAATCACAAAGGACACCCACCCATTGCACTTCTCTAGTATTAAAAGTCTATTAGTCTTTTTTTAAAACAAGGGCATATAATCATGCCACTAAATAAACAACAGTATCTTGGGCTTTTGATTACAAAAAGGAGCGGTATAATAAAAATACATGGAAACAGTTGTTCTTTACAAGATGTATATGTTTATTTAAGTGTGTATACGTGTTTCTTTCAAACAGCAAGTAGATTTTTCTTTTTTCTTGTGCAGAAATTACTTGAGTATGGGGAAATATTTGCATTTGCAGAGGATTTTGGGGCTATATACTAATGTCAACTCACGGCACAAGAAAAGGAACGAAGGAAGGTCTCAGTAATTCATTCTACGCTGTCAAATTAAAGTGAGTCTCCTTCGATATGATTTAAAGGAATTTACTGTCAAAAAGCCAGCCGCAGTATCTTTCTTTTGGAGAAACATTTTCTTTGCCAAAGGTTTCTTTGGCTAAAGGAAAATTACAAAAAGAAATGCCAGTGTCACTGTAGTTCAAATCCAGCTGTACTCATTGCTCTGGATTGTCTGTCTAAAAATTGCAGGCATCTTTCAGAAATGTTTTGGTTTGGCTTGCAGGATCCCTTTCCCTGGTACGCCCCTGTACTGTGCCTCAGAAAAATTCTCCTCTGTTTTTTGTGTGGCTTCTTGACCCTGCCTTTGTCCTCTGGTCTCCTGAGAAGAATTCTGACTCTCCTCTAGATTCCTGCAGGCTCTGCTGCCATCTCCTCCCCCTGGCATTAGAAGATGTCAAAAGCCAGATCACCTCTAACCGCCCCAGTTCTTGTGTGGCTTTGCACACACATTTCTGTATGGTCAGCAGCTTCACAGTACTTTCAAATAGTTTCAATGCTCCCCACTTCCCCCCTGTAGTGAAGATTTCCCTACCTGTCAAATATACACGTTAAGAAAAAGAAAAACCCAAGCATGAGAGGTATTGTATATAAAAATAGTTAAATAAGCTTTGAAATCTTGGCATTTCTAAAATGGTCCTTTTGTTCTCTTCCGCTTGCCCCTTCTTACTTGAGCCTTTTGGACCATGAATTTCAAGCGTTTCTCTGTGCATATCAAATAAAATTTTTTTTTTCTTTTTCTTTTTTTTTTTTTTTTAATGTGGAACTTGAAATTCTGATGTAACCAGGGTCTCTGCACCAGAGATCAACATCAAGGGACCTGCAGACAAAGTCACAAGGTCTGCCCACAGCCTGGCTGCAGTGCTGCAGAGAGCGAGACAGTCCCCAGCCCAGCAGCTGAGGGTGTTCCCCTCCAATCTGGGCTTGAAGCTGAACTGCCTCTTGTAGTCAATGTCTGCAGAGAGGTTCAGAGGACAGAAGCCCACTTCCAGTTACTCAGCAGCCCAACACTTGGAGCACTTGCCCAGCTCAGGTGAGACCCAGCTCCTGCTGCTAAGCAGGCAGGACGGGAGCCTGGACCTGGCTCTGTCCCAGCCCACGGGAGTGCCCGGAGCACTGGGTGCTGGGTCACCACCCTCTCTCGTCCCAACTATCGCTGTCAAATTAAGAAGCCTTCCCTGAGAAAAAATCCAGCAAAACAGCAATATTACCAGAAATGTACCCTCCCCTGCAAAACCCAAAGATTTTGCTCACACTGGCACTTTTGGATGAAAAGCAATTTTCTGATGAAAAGTGATTTTCTGATGAAAGCATCCAGCCAATTTTCACAGTGAGGATGAGCGCGTGACTTTTGCGATGTGACCCACTGCTGGAAGGGCAGCCCTGGAGCACGGACACGCTCCCCTCACCACCGACCACCTACAGACTTGGTGATTGTAATTCAGTACATCTGCCATCAAAGCCAGGGTCAGGCTGAACTGGCAGCCGGTCTGCTCTGGGTGTTTCTTGTGCTCCTTAGCAAAGATGATTCAGCTATTGCACAGTTTGTCCTCAGAGCTGGCTGGCTGTTAGTTCAAAGTAACCGTTTCTCTTTTTAAAGTCACCAAGAGGCCATGAAAGAGCCCTCTGCTTCTTGCTGTACACACTTTGATCTGCAACTGGGGCTAAGTTTGTACTTCATCTTCAGCCCAGCTCCTAGAAAAGGTAACCAGAGCATTACCTTAAGTGGGGAGGGTTGTCACAAATGGTTTGCAGTTATATTATGGACACAAGATAGCTCCTGTACAATTGTTTCTGTACAACCTGTCTTTGTAGAAGAGAAAGGACAAGGAGGTGGGAAGGAGCTATACCTCCTCCAGACTCATCTCTCTGGATTTCCTTTGATCCCAAGGCAGCACACCCTAAATCACCACTTTTCAAAACCTCTCAGCCTGCTATTTTTTTTGTGCCAGTGAAGCTTCACATAAACATGGAACACCAACAGGAACAAGGGAGATGCCCAAATACTATGGCAACTACTAGAACGTAACTTCAGGGTGTGCTAAAATCCAAAGCCAGGGTCTAATCAACTTGTAAAAATACATGCTGCGCTGTTCAGTTGCAGTCATGTAGCTAAGGGGTTACGGAGATACTGCTACCTGCATGTGCCTTGCATTTCTGTCTCTTCTGAGTGCTCTTCTGATGTGCAACTACAAAGCCAAACGGCTTTGCTCATGGAAAGCTCAGAAACGGGTCTGGGAGTCAATGGAAGGGAAGAGAAGACAATGTGTGTGAGGAGCTCACCTATGCACTGTGGTAGCCGGTGTCCACCCTTGCAGACAGAAGAGGCAGGAGACACAGATGGCACTCCCAGTACAGGAGGAACCAGCTGTGCTTCCTCAAGTTACTCTGCCCAATTCACAAGCAGTCTCCTGCTTTAGGCCATCTCAGCCTCAAACTGCATGATCAAAGATAGATACTGTAGGTAGGGCTTGGGTTTCTAAGCCATAAATATTGAGCTTTTAGACCTATTTAACTGCCTTTTCCTTGCAAATGCTGCAGATGTTTTAACAGTTGTACTCTGCATGGATTCAGCATATACGTCTGAATTGTTGTGGAGAAAGACACAAACAGAAGGAATTCAATCACCCACCTTCCAGGCAAGACTACTGTTGCCATTCTAAGGCTGCCCTCCATTTTCCTGCCTCCTTCACTTACTGTCCCTGCCACATACAGATAAAGTCTTCAGCCCACTGTCCTGCTGCTTTTTGCCCCAACAGATTTTCTGGGAAAAATGGAAAGCAGGTAAGTAGTACTACAGATGCACAAAATGTCCTCTCATTAATATTGTCTTCTCTACCAGGTTTTCTCACACCTACATCCTCTTTTAGCACACACTTCTCCAAAAGCAGTAGTATTTGCTGGAAGGAAAAAAATGTTACCTGGCTCTACTTTATGGAAAGCAACCAAAACCTAAAATCTGCAAGAAGCATATAAAAAATAAGCCAGACCATAAATACCTATGAAACAGAAAAACATCGACTTGCCTGATTTTCAGATGCCTATCAGGAACAGCACAGTACCTCAACTGGAGAGGCTGGCAGGGGCGAGTGGGGGATGTAAAGACATCTTAAAACTCCTCAGACTCTGTGACTGTGGCTGGGAGCAACCTGAGGGAACAGTATGTGCTCCAGCAGCCATCTGCCTCTACCTCCCAGTCTGATCATACCACGCACCAGGAGAGAGGGGCTGTACTTAAGGAGGAGTGATGTACCCTGGTAACATTTCCTTTGAGGATACTTTTTAAGGCTCTGCTGCATTCTCACTGCCTAGTGACCTCCTCATGGGCTAGTATTTCCTTCACTTTTTTTTCTCATGTTTCTAATCTGCTCCACTACAATGAGCACACACAGCTGCTCACAACCTGTGGTTTTCACCCTTGAAAGTGTCTTCACTGTCAATCTCTCTTCCCACACCTCTTGAGTGGATGAACTACAAGACAGGGACTGAGGGAGAAAAGTCCCTCCCACTGTTCGTGAAGATCAGGTTCGTGATCACTTGAGGACCATGAACATAGTCTATGTGACCTGATAGATCCCAGAGTCCTGAGGGAACCGGCTGACGTAGTTGCCAAGCCACTCTCCATGATATTTGAGAAGTCATGGCAGTCAGGTTAAGTTCCTGGTGACTGGAAAAAGGGAAACATCACACCCTTTTTTAAAAATGGTAGAAAGGAGGAACCACTGTCCACTCAGTCTCACATCCATGCCTGGCAAGATCACGGAACAGATCCTCCTAGAAGCTGTGCTAAGGCACATAGAGGACAAGGAGGTGATTGGAGACAGCCAGCACAGCTTCACCAAGGGCAAGTCCTGCTTGACCAACTTAATGGCCTTCTACAATGCAGTAACTAACAGTGGACAAAGAAAGGGCAATGGATATCATCTATCTAGACTTCTGTAAAGCCTTCAACCATGGTCCCCCACAACATCCTTCTTTCTAAATCTGAGAGATATGGATTTGATGGGTGGTCTATTTGGTGGATGAGGAACTAGCTGATGGTCTCATCCAGAGATTAGTGGTCAATGGCTCAATGTTTGGATGGGCACCAGTAACAAGTGGTGTCCCTCAGGGGTCTGTACTGGGACCAGTACTGTTTAATATCTTCATCAATGACAGTGGGATCGAGTGCACTCTCAGCAAGTTTGCAAATGACACCAAGCTGAGTGGTGCAGTTAACACACCTGATGGACAGGATGCCATCCAGAGGGACCTGGACAAGCTTGAGAAGTGGGGGGGTTTGACTCAATGACCTTTAAAGGTCCCTTCCAACCCAAACTATTCTATGATCCTATGACACTAGTTCCTTCTTGCTTACCAAATGTACACATGGAAAAAAAGCAACACTTGTACTTGGAGCTTGCTGATTGATTCAAATATATAAGTGAAGGAATTGATTTGTTCAAGAACCACCCATGTTCAGCAAGGATGATTCAAACTGGAATGAGGTGGGAGAGTAACCCAAGTTTACTTGGATGGATAGAAAACCTATCTTAAAAACAGACATTTAAATGCAATTGACTTATTTACCATCATCAAATGAAGGCATAGAAGATACATGTTTGCTGTCTATAAATAAAGCAAGGGGATGAGGACAAGCACCATTCAATGGCATGGCCAGATATTCTCATTCAGGTTTGTCTGGACATGCTGGAAGTACCGCTGTCTCCATCTGCTATCTGGCTGTTTACAATCTCCAGCTCATCCCACTGAATGAGATATATCATAATTCCTTAATCCTCTTCAGTGCAAAGTCAAACAGAATAACTCACTGATTGGTTATGCTAGGCCAGCTGACTTTGTTCAGGAGTGTCTGGGAAGGGCAACACCTCCAGCTGAGTAATGGCAGGTGAGGTAGGAGTGGGAAGGAGAAGGACCTCACATGCTCATTGCACAAGCTATTTGCAGAGAACTCATGACTAATAGAAAGGACAGCATTGGCAGAAGAAGGAATAGCTACACCAGTTTCCAGAATCTGGACTCTAGAAGATACATGAGGTTCCAAAAGAGCCCCTCCTGCAAGAACAGGGAAGACCAGAGACCTTTTAAGATTAAGTTTCTCAGTTTCTGGTAATGGTGGTGTGATGTACCTGTGACTACACTCCCCTCAGAGCACCCCTCCAAAGTCTTACCTCCCTGTAATGTTCAGCTAGCAAAATGAAATTATGCACTTGATGCTGCTGGAGCTGGGCCTCAGGAGGCTCTAAACATGAGAGAATTTCAGCCTGTATGTACAAGAATAGGTTTACTGCCGTTTGTTTAAACAAATATTCTGAGTCAAAACACTAGTTAGTTGTATCTGGGGTTTGCTTTGGCAATCTTACACCATGCTAGTGCCATTTGGAAACTGTCTGAAGACGAACAGCTACACAAGAAGACACAAGTCCAAGAGAACAAGATACTTGAGACTCATGAATTCCCACAACATTTTAGACAGGATTTCCCAGGCCACTGCCCATATGGCTTGCTTTCTAGCAGCTTTGCCCTGCAGCAGACCCCTCTGTGGGAAACATGAGTGACACAGTGATCCAGGTGTGTCCACAGGTCCCACAAGCCAGGCTTGGACCAGGCTTGACCTGCACAGCCAGACATTAGGGGGCTGCTTGGCATAGATGATTTGTTTATCAGAGTCACTGCCATGGACGGAGGCAGTAATGCAGGAAAAAGAATGATGATTCCACTAAGCATGTTGTCCTCTGAAGAACAGCTTTGCATTATAAACACTGATGTTCTTAGTGTTTCTGAGTAAAAATTACCTTGGATTTTTCTATTTCCAGATTTCCAAAATGTTCTTCTTGGTTTTGGTCCACTTTTTCACTGAAATGGAAAGTTAAAAAAAACCCCAAAGGAACAATTAAACACCAGAAGCCTATCCCTTATCCCCTTGATTTCACATGAACTAGAAATCTTCGTCTTCAGCCCACTCCCTATTCTAGCTCTGATAGAGGCAATATATCCCCCAAGACTTAGAAACTAGAATGCCTTTTTTTTTTTTTTTTAAATCAATTCTCAGTAAACCTAAGCAAATGCTTGATCCTGAGTTTTTACGTGAAGCAGCCCAGCTAGCTTGCAAATCAGCAAATGTCCTGATTTCTGGAGAATAATAGTGGCTTGTAATTTCTGTCCTAGCACAGACAGATTCAGTTCTTGTTTCAAAAAAATTGAGCAATGGCACTTGGCACTTACAGCACACCTGCATCTCATAAACATATCAGGATTACAAAAATAAAGATAGGAGGGCTATCTCCTGTAAGTGGCAGCATAAATCAAAATGCTGCAAAACCAGAGCGGGGCTGAGTCCTCGCCAAAGGCACTTATGTGCAGTTGGAACCCAGAGAATGACAACACCAAGACCCGACACTTTCCTCAGAAGCCCAAGAAAGACGGGGCTGTTAACAAAGCAGTGGTATTCCCAATGGTTTCACACCTGCCCAGCACGTGGGAACAGCTGATGCTGTGGTGGCACCTGGCTGTGCTCGCAGATACGTGCAGATATATGGTATCTAGAACCATGCTCTTCCTAAGCCCAGCATCCTCTTTTCTTCTTCTCCTCAAGCTTGTCTCACACACTGAAAAAAGAACCTCAGTCTTGTTTTTTCTCTCTCTCTTTTTATAACTTACCAATTGTATTAAAAAGAACAACTGATTCTTAATAGCATTTAAAGCATATTTTCCCTACAATTTCCCCCAGTTTTCCCCTTCTTTCAATCCTTCTTTTAGAGGCTCTTCTCCTGCCTCCTACTCATTGCTGGTTCTATTTTCTGACCCACATTAGTTTTACTGGTTCCTGCAACCCTGTAACCTGATATAAAAGTTGAGGATGCCTGTTTTTTCTCTTCTGAGGAAAGGACAGTGTCAAGCTTGCTCTTTTCCTCTTACGTTTTTTTTAAATCCATTTTCTCCCTCTTTCCCTTTATCCTGTTATCTGAAAGCAAGTGAAGAATTAGCCTATGTTGCCTGTGGGTAGATTTGCTCTCCTGCTGGTAGGGGCTGAGTCTCAGCTGCAGTCTGCTATGGCATTGCACTTGCACTGAAATGCTGTCAGCTGTTCTCCTGCACTTGCAAATTGGATGAGGTTTTGCAAGGTGGATCTGACCACTATGAAAACCTGCACTCTCTTATCCTCTCTTTCTGCTCAAGGCAACAGTAGTGTTTTCTGTGACAGCAGGGCAGAATTTAAGAACTGAATGACTTGCTTTAAATTAGCCAACATGTCTTCTTTGTACAAGGGCTGTGGTTTGGGAGAAAATATCCTCAAATTCTGCCCACAGACACTGAGTGTGTGGACCTTTCAGGAGGGTGCTGCAATTTCTGTTCTGTTGTCATCTCTACCCAGTGCAGTGTGTGCCAAGTTTCCAACATAGCTCAGGATGTATTGGATGCCTGGGACCTTTACACTATTTTCTGTATTTCCTATTTGTATCCAGGCTCAGAAAACAAGCTGGAGCAGAGGGAAAGCAGGGGGGCGTTGTGCCTGCATGGGAAGGTGAAGGTACAATGACCCTGCTGGTGGCTGGCCAGAGGGCTGGGTTGGCACATGTCCTGGTGAACAGTCCATTCCAGCTGAGGCATCCTGCTCCTGAGCAACCTGCAAGCCCAAATCTGAACAGCAGCTGATGCTGGGACTAAGTCCTGCTGGTAAGATGTCCCAGCCATGTCACTTCTCTTTGGAAGGCTTCCAAGCTTCTGAGGTTTTCTGGCTGCCCTCCCCTTTAATCACAATTATGAACTGCCACTGCTCATTTCATCTTACTGATGACTTCAGGTCTGAACATACAGGAGGGCCAAGGAAGCCCCAGATGTACAACATCCTTGCTGGCACCTCCTGCACAGCAGTCCTGCACCAGCAAGTCAGGGACAGGATGGTGATGGCTCACCACATGGCTCACAAGTCACACAGAGGGTTTCAACTGAGCTGTCATGTTCAGAAGGACTGATAGAATGTATTTAAAAACTATATGAGATGTTGAAGATGTCCCTGCCCATTGCAGGGCGTTGGACTATATGACCTTTGAAAGTTCCTTCCAACCCCAACTATTCTATGATTCTATGTACTCAAGCATCTCTAGGTAAATGGTTTCCATTGTTAATGACCCACCCTGTAATACACCTTATTTAGGGCAGGAGTTTGTCTTGCTGCAGGTTCCAGTTATTGTTCACTGTTGCCCACAGGCATTCTCTTATTCTGCTGTTTACTGCACTAAAAACTCTTCCAGTGTCTCTCTAAAAAGCAGAAATTTTGGATTTGAAGTAATTATTTTAACTTTTTTTTTTTTTTTCAACTTACCTGCTTAGTGGATACCAATCTGGACACGGTATCTCAAGCCTCATGCTTTGCCTCCTAACTAGCATGTCAGATAGCTAATAATGTACAGCTGATAGTCCATCAGAGTCTCTATATCCTTTCGTAGTCCCTGCTTCCAAAAGAGTCTTTTGTCCTGGGCTATCTATGCTTTCCACACTTAAAAGCTGCACCCTCTGCTGATTGATGAACATGCAGTTACCCCTTCCAATCAGTTCGGCTTACTGTGCCAGATACTTACGGTCCCTGACTAAGGTGTGATTTTCTCCCAAATCACCAACAAAACACCCAAGTAGCTACAGGCCAACACCAGGCACACTTGCATGCCCTTCTGCATACACTGTCACTGGATGATGATTTCTCATGTTAGTCTTCTGCTACTTAGAGATCTAACAGAAATATTTAAAACAATAAGGGAGGTAAGTTTTTGAAAAATATCATTTTTATTAAGGAAAGATCTTGAGTGTCACTAATTCAAATAACTTACAGAAGTGTAAGTACCTAGATCAGAAGTTTTTTTTTTTTAAAAAACTTTATAACCTTATAAAAATTATATGAATTTTGACTGATGAGTGGTATTCTACATAAACTAGAATTAATTATGCTCTCGTCCTCTAAAGATGTTGCTGATTGCACTCAGTACCATCTTTTTAATGCTTTTACCTAGAATTAATAACATGCTTACCTTCAGAAAACCCAGCAACCCTCTAGTTTTCTCCCATTCCTTTCCTAAGCCTTTGTAAAAACCTGTTGCAAAATTTTTTTAAACCTTTTTTTTTTTTCATTTGTATACCACTCTTCTACCTTAATTTGTCTTGAATCTAAATGTCTCCATGGGTACTGTAAAAAGTTCCCAATTTCAAAAACTTCTATATTTCATCTCAATCACCACATTTCAAGCAATGAAAATGTAAACATTTATCATGTTAAATGATTTAATGCAATTTTTCTGAGTGCTGTACACATGAATCAGCTCATTACCTCAGCTTAGCTATATGAGGTCTAGCCAAACATAAATCTGATTGCTTTCTTTCATTCCAAACCTCCAGAATTGACAGCAACATATCCTGGAGCTTTGAGATGAAAATTCCAGATGATATTTTTATTGCAAAGATTGCAAGATTTCTCTCTTTCTCCAGGACAGTACTCAAGAAGCCCATACAGCACAAGCTCTCTTGCGAAAGGCAGTGGAGCAATCTATGGAGTGAAGAAGCTACACTGTACCTTCAGGATGTTACAAAGTAGGCTATACTGAGTAGCTGTAGTAATTTTGCAAACATGACTGGAGGCCAAGCAACTATTATGAGAGTCAGAGACTCCCTGGATGGTTTACCTGGAATTTAGGAGAATAAACCCACTTGTAGGTATAAATAGTTATGGTGGTCGAACCAGATAAATTTATAGAGAAACTACATATGGAGCATGTTCTGCTGGGTGAGACACACTTTACCAAACATATACCAATTAACAAGGTGACAAAGTTACCAATGCTTTTATGGAAGAGTCTTAGTTGTTTAATTATTAATCACTAATGTTATATTGCAGCACATTTATACAATATTTAAAAGAAGACCTGAGCCTGCTATTTATTCATGAGAAGATATCCTGTAGGCCAAGAGAGTTCAGTAGCACAGCACAAAGTTATTAACAAGTCATCAGGAATTTTATCTTATCCAACTCTTGCCTCATCCCCAAGCTAACAGGACAGAGAAATACCCTCTCTCAATTTTTTAATTTATAAGCCAAAAACACTGCAGAGATTCTCGGGTGGTTCCCAAAGTCTATATTGTAACCTACTATCCTGAAAATCTTCCAGGGCAGCTCCTTGTCTCATAGGATTTTTCTTTTTACTTGGGAAAAGCAATGCAGGAAAATATATGGTGGTGAGACTCAACATTGGTAAGAGCCATGGCATGAACATTCAAGTGGTAACATTGCTGAGATGGGGAATTTTGAGCAGAGGGTCTGCAGGCTCATTACGGGACTCAGTCCAAACCTGTTCCACAGTGCTGTGTTCCTACCTCCCAGTCTAAAGGCAGCTCTTAGTGAAAGAAAAAACAACGTTCCTCCTAACCGTCCCAATACAACAGAGAAAGATTTTCTTACTGGGACCATGTTTCCTTTGTCTTCTCGTGAAGGAGCTGTCATGACAGAACAACTAGATATGTCTGCTAAAGTTTAAATAGCTTCAAGCAGGAAGGCTGTATTTTTTTCCCAGCGGGGTGAAGGACTGCAGAAAGTAGTTAGTTTTTCCAAAAAGCAACAAGTAAGCCAAGGAGAAGAAATGGTGAGAGCTCTACAAAAGTAGTCATGTAAATACAACTAGTTGCTATCCAGCATATGGTCCACACAACCAGTACCAAGAATAACTAATCATTCCTTCAAACATTTTCTATTAATTAGCAGCTTAAGGTAGCCTTGCAAAGGGGAGGGGCTGCCTCTGAAAAGGGTTGGCAAAGCTGGCACATGGTGTGTTATTGGATCGTGGTGTTTCCAGGCAGCTGGAGCCCTGGGCGCTGGCTGGCAGAGCAACTGCAGTGGGCAGTGTGTTGTGCAACAAGGATGCCAAGGCCTCACAGCACCAAATATGTTTCCCTAATATCTCAGTACAACAACCCTGAACTTAGAAAACTAAACCAACACTGAGATGCTCTAAAGCTAATAGCTGGATTTGAATAACCAGTAAAGCAAAGATTTAGATTCAGATCCACAAAGAAAGATTAATACATGTGTTTCTTTTACATTAATGACTATACATTCAGATGGTTCACAGACAAGCACAGTTCCCAGTAAAATGATCAAAGGACATGATCACTACTTCTTGATACTTGCAAGAGTATTTTGCCATTAGTCTTATATTTGCAAATTCCATGGGAGTCAGATAAAAGATGCACACCACTTAAATAAAATAGACAACTCAACATTTAAGGCGTAGATTAAACAGTGCAGAGGTTCTTGACTCCTTGATTTTAAAGCTCTGTGTGTGACCCACAGAAGCAATATCCCTTTCATCTTTAAAACCTCATCCCTTTCAACTGTTTTCAGACAAACCTGAGCTGCCTGAAAGGCAACATGAACAGCAAATTTCTCTGACCATCAGATAGGAGCTGGGACAACACTGTGATGACTCAGACTTGCACTGCACAACTTTGCAGTTTTGCACTGTCAGGGTGTCATACAGTAACTGCATCTTGCATGAACTAAGATGGCCTCACTTATGCAAAGAAAAAATTCCCTTACTTAGAAATCTAGCTTGCAGCTTGAGGCATGAGGAATGTGCCCATGTACCTGAACAGCAGCACAGATGTAATGTTTATTTCTGTTATGATGATGGTCATAGATGTTGTGTTTAAGATATTCTGCCCGAAAGAATTCACAAGCTAAGTGCAGGACTACACAGAACAGGTGATGAAACTACATGAGGTAGATTGAGCACCTAAACAACAAAGCAAACTTTTGCTTATTGCTGATGACTAAAGCTGTGGGTAAAGGATGCTCTCAAAGCCTGTAATCTGGACTGTGTGTTACCATTTTGATTTAAGCACCATCTGAGCAGAAAACCGGCTTTAATCTTATGAAAGAAAAAAATAAGAAACACCTTACTTTTATTTAAAATACAGCCCTGCAGTGCTGTGAGTCCTACCTCCCTTAAGCAAGGGCATGTGAATGTGAAAGTGAACATGAATCTCCTGTGTGTACAGGAACTTCCCTTGCGCAATGTTGTAGAAAAGGCTGGGGACAGTTGTCACTGAGTCATTTGTTCTTTCCCTGGCCTCCAGCCACCTGTGGCCTGAACTGCCCAGAGCAAAGACAAAATGCAAATGAGCAATGTAGGGGATGAGTACATCAGTAGTTCAGATCAGATGCCATAACTGTGATATTGTTACAGCTCATAGTTTTTTGCATTTAAACAGCAGAGCTGAGAGAATGGTATAATGAATTCTCAGATAATCCCCAGGGAAATTAGTTAGTCCAATTCCCCAAGATTCTTCTTATACAAAGTCACCCTCGGTGCCTATATACTATAAATAGTTACCTCAAATACCAGCAGGGAGGTTTTTTAAAATACATGTTTTATGTTGACTGTGTTGTAATTTCTAGAACAGTTTATTCCACAAAGAAAGGAAAAACACAAGCTGCAATTTTATTAAGACTTTCATTCATAAAAACAAACCATCTATGAATCACTTAAACGTGCGGTTCAGTTAAAATCAAGGTCTTTGTATCATATGCAGAAAAACAGCTGAATGGTCACAAAAGAGATAAAGTGTTAAAAACAAGCTTTCCAGTAATGAAAAGCTTCATTACAGAGTCTCAAGCAGAGTGCCATCTTAGGATAGAAAACACCAACAATAACAACTGTTTCACTCCTTTACATTACTTTTCACTGAAAAAAAATAAATTATATACTGTAAAAATCACAGTTTTTCCCACCCAGTAGTACCTCAAACTGCAAGAGTTTTGAAACAAGATGGTATCATTCATCCAACAAAATGTTTGACTTTTCTGACACACTGAAGTCCTGAATACTTACATTTCCTTCTATGTAGCTACCTGTTCAGATTACAAACCTAAACAAATCAATAGTCATAACCACAGAATGGTTGAGGTTGGATGGGACTTCTGGAGGTCATCTGGTCCAGTCCCCTCCACCTGCTCAAAGAGGGCCATCTAGTTACCCAGGACCATTTCCAGACAGCTCTTGAGTATCTCCAAGGATGGAGATGCCACAACCACCCTGGGCAACCTGTCCCCGTGCTCAGTCATCCTCACAGTGAAAAAGCATTTCCTGATGTTCAAGAGGGAACCTCCTGTGTTTGTGACTGTTGCCTCTGGTCCTGTCACCGGGCACCACTGAAAAGAGCCTGACTCTGTCCTCTTGGCATCTTCCTTTCAGATGTTTACACACACTGATGAGATCCCTCTCTGGCCCTTCTCTTCTCCATGCTAAACAGTCCCAGCTCTCTCAGACTTACCTCTTCTGTGAGATGCTCCAGTCCCTTTATCATCTTCATGGCCCTTCGTTGGATTCTCTCCAGTATGGCCATATCTCTCTTGTACTGGGCGGGACGGGGGGCTGGGGGGCGCAGACCTGGCCACAGGTTTCCAGAAGTGGCCTCACCAATGCTGAGCAGAGGGGAAAGAGTACTTCCCTCAACCTGCTGGCAATACTTTGCTTAATGCAGCCCAGGATAGTGATAGCTTTCTCTGCTGCAAGGGCACATTGTTGGCTCATGCTAAACTTGGTATCTACCAGGACACCTTGTCTGCCAAGGTACTTTCCACCTGGGTGACCCACAGCATATACTGGTGTGTGGGTTTTTCCTCATCAGGTGCAGGACTTTGCATTTCTCCTTGTCAAACTTCCCAAGGTTCCTATCAGCCCATTTCTGTGGCTGTTGAGGTAATTCCAGATGACAGCACAACCCTCTGGCCTGTCAGTCACTCATTCAAAGTTTGTGTCATCAGCAAACTTGCTGAGGTAACACTGCCCCATTCTCCAGATCACTACCAAAGATGTTAAACAGGACTGGACCCAGTATGGACCTCTGGGGTACACCACTAGTTACTGGCCTCCAACTCATCAACCCCCTCTGGGCCTGGCTGTTCAGCCAGTTTTCAGGATCTCACTGTTCATCAGCTTACCTATGAAAAGCTGTTGATCATCATTATACAAGACTCTCTTAACCTTGTCTGAAGTTACTTTTGTATGTACCTTTGTGAAATGAAATCTTTAGTCACAAGACTGTTTAAAACACACATTCACAGTTTATCTATTCCCCATCCTCACCAATAAGAAAGTTGAAGCACAGTGTGTAAATTAAGCTTAGAAGGTTAAATAGTTTCAGGCTTCTTTATGAGCTATTATTAACTTCATTATTTATGAGGCTCTCTCTTTGTTGCAATGTTATTCAGTTGAAGGTTATTGAACTGTAACTTCCTATCACAGCATCTTTAATTAGACTAGCTTCTCCCAATACATTAGAAAGCACCGTGAAGAAGGAAGTACTCTCTGATCTTCTCCTGTTTTATTCTGTGTTACTGCAAACGATTGAGCTCAGTGGGACTCAGGCCTATAAATGCTTTTGTGAATAAGGACAAAATGCTTGATGTTAATCTCTGAGTTCACCATTTATTTTCTGTGATGAGGAAGAGTGTCTAACAAAAGAAAGAAACTTTCTTCTGCAGATAGAAATGGTTAACATTTCTGTTTTCACCAAGAAAAAATCAAGAGTCTAGTATGATGACTATCTGCCTTTCAATTGAATCTCTCAATGTCTTTTGGTTGTTCAGCTCTTACTGTGTGTTGTTACAGCTTTTGCTGTAATGTATCCCCAACTGATTTAAGACTCTTGTGATGGATTAGCTGCTTTCCTTGAGCCACTCAATGCCTGCCATGTGTTTAAAGGGTTGAGAAGCCCACTTAAAGGTATCATATGCCTAAAATGCCTAAAAGATACTCTATGGCTATTTTCATGTCTTGGAGATAATTTTTGTGGTGGTCTTGAAAGAGGTCAGTGCCTGAGGGCTCAGGCTATGATATTGTCTTAGCAGTATTTTGCCTTAAGAGGAGAGTTTTCATCATTAAATTTAGATCTTGCACAGAAATCTCCCATTCTAAAGATTTTGAAATTAAAAATTAATTATTGCTTTGTTACTTTATATGGAAGAACCTGACTCTCTTCACAGGTTTGTTTTTCTTTATACATTTGAAATGTTGTCTTCTTGAAATTTCCAGAAGCAGCTATTATGTGCATTACTGGATTAGTGGTTTTAATTTAATCAGTAAATAAAAGCTAAAGGAGAAAAAAAATAGATAAAATATATGTCCTAGTTTGATTAAGTAAAAAGTAGTTTAGGATCTGATTCTGTTAGCTTTATTGATAATTGTGCAGCATCTGAATTACATGATACTATTCCAAAAAAGAGTGACACTCAAGATGAATCACAGTGACCACTAGTAAGAACAAGACAGCTACAGTACACAGGAAGGATCCTTCTCACTCTTCCTAAACCACTAGGGATTGCCACTGTCGTCCAGAACATCTGGAGCAGTTAATAAAGTTAACAAAATGTACGTCTGATTCTTCTTCTGTATTTTAAAAGAGATATGCAGGCACCTAAAATAATTTCCTCACCCACTTGGTAATTACTTCTAACTTTCAACGTCCCTCGCTTAACATCTGTATGAGGTCACTTACACCTCTGCAGGACATCACTGGATGCAACAGCTGGTCCATTCAGATGACATTAAAGGGTCAGGGTACGAAAAATTGCTCTCCAGCATGGATTTTTTTGTGACAGGTTCCCCTCTCTTTCCCTGAAGCAATAACAGGACAGATAGATGGCACATGAAGCTTTTAATTTCTGGAAAACGCCAGCTCAAGGAAAAGGCCACTGCTTGTTAGCCAGAGTATCTACAACAGCTCTGATACAGAACCCTGACAACAACAATGCCAGCCAGAGAACCTGGAAAATGTACGTACTGAGTACAGTGTGTCCTTGAAATAGTATTTACTGTTTATTTGCTCCTTAGCCAGGAGGGATGCACATACATTTTCTGCTTGTTAGGAGACTGCAAAACTGGACCAAAGAGCTATCCCTGGGCACAAATTTTAAACTAGGTACTAGGGATACAGCTCAGTATGATTAACTGATGACTTTGAATTTACGTAAACTCTCTTCTCTCTGCACCTGTTACTTGATGAGCTGCATCAGCTTGCTAAGCCACATAAAGGTGCCATGCAAGGAGTTTGCGACCTCTGATCCTACAAGCAGTTCCATGTGAACAGATGCACAACTCCTTGTCCAGCCTTACTGAGGCTGAAAAGATCTGCATGGGTATTTACATGAATTTGCGCAGGACCAAAATCAGTCAGTGTGTGTGACTCCTGGTATGACTTAATTTCAACTCAAATAGAGTGTTGACCTGTGCTGCTTCAGTAGCAGGCGAGGAACATTGGGTGTGAACTAAGCTATTCACCAGTCCCCTGCGCTAGAGAACCACCTTTGTCTTAAACAAAATAACAATTTCCACTCTGCCTACAGAATTCTCCTGTGCAAAGGGTAAAACAAAGCCTATTGGCAGGGCCTCTGAGCTTTCAGAATTTAAGGACACAGAAAATCATCAGATCATTTATTCTGATCTCCTCTGCATTGCACGCATTTCACCCAGCTTGAACTGAAATCAGCAATTTACTTTTTATTAAAGTAGAGTGTGTTTAGCCAAAGGCTACCTTCCAGAAGGGCACTGAGCTTTGAACTGAAAACATTAAAAAATAAAAAATACACTAATTCTCTTCCCACTCTGCCCCAGTAATTAATCACCATGGTATTAAATACTGGCACCTTGTTTCCCATATGAATTAATCAGGATTCAGCTTTTAACCATGCATCCTTTCCCTGCTTAATTTAAAGGTCTTTTATATGATACCATTCTCCTCCTCCCATAAAAACCACTGACTTGCTTAATTCACTCACCTTCCTTTCGATAATCTAAAAAAACTAAAATGTGTAAGTTTCTTATTGTATGGCATTTTCTCCAGTTGTCTAATATTTATAGGTGTTTTGCACCCCCCCAAATTTTTCAAAATACCATTCAAAAATATCAGTGTGAGAACTGACTGCAGTATTCTAGTGTTACTCTCACCCATGCTGCATACAGGCACAAAATCATCATCCAGCTAATTCTAATTCATTCTAATCACTACTTTCCAGCTTAGATATTCAAGGATCACATTGATCCTTCTGACTTCATGCTGCAACAGGAACTTAGACTCAGTTGCTTGTACCCTAAATCCTATTTAGAATCTCGTTTTGGGAATCAGACTCTCTGCTTTTGCAAAAGCAGAACCTGCATTCATCTTTTTTTTGTACAATTTTGCATTTGACTATGAAAACGTGTTACTTTTAATGGCTTCAGCTTACCAAGAAATCCAGGCTTCTCTCATATGCTTGCTTCATCTTCATTATTACCCTCCTCCACACAACAAATATTATTAGCCTATTACTATGAGTCCCTATATATGTTCAGATCGCTAGTAAAAGTATAAGGTCCTTAAACTCTGGTAATTCTGAAAGCAATTGTTCAGCTCTCACTTAAACCCCGGAACATCTAAACACCAAATACTTCTCAGTTTTCAGCAGTAAAATATCCCTTGTGGTTTTAATTCCAGCAGACAGGAGACTTGTTGGTTAATTCCAGTAAAAGACATATGTTTGAGAAATGATCTTCATAAAGTTATTAGGACAACATAGTTTTAACTAGTATCCAGTACTACTATACGCACATTTTAGATCATAAAAAGCCTTTAAAACAAAGATCTTACAACAAATCAAATATCAGGCAACATACAAAATGTTTTGCCTTCTTTTCCTGGCTGCTACTGAATGAGTGTGATTCTAAATCAAAGAACTCAGTTGATATCTAACCTGAGCACACCTTGCAAGCAAAGGATAGGTTTAACTGCACATGAGGTACTCAGTCAAATGCAGGGATCTCTCTGGAGCTGCTGTTTTCCATCAACATGCTTTTCACTTTCAAAGCTACAAAGCAGTAAATGCCTCCTGTCAGGCAATGAGCACTCTCTTTTCTACTAGCAACAGTGAGTGATGAGCCACCCAGCACTCGGGTGATGGCACACAAGAAGGGTTCTGCTTTCATGTGAGCATAGCCTTCGGCTGAGAGGCAGAACTTGATGGGGTGAATGAAGTAGCTGAAGTTCACAATCCCATTTAATGACCATGGGGCTGGAAAAGAAGCTCAAATATTTAGTGTCAAGCTTGGATTTGAGTCAACATAAAGAGGCCATGAACTCTTCTAAAAGTCCCCACCCCTCAAAGCCCTTATATTGTATTTCAGCACATTTTTAATGAAAGTGTGGATGTCCTTCTCTATTGATCTTCAGATGAGCTCTCATTGGCCTACATACAGCTAATCCTAGGAAACTGAACTGCTTGCACAAATAAGGGACTAAACCCTTAGGACATTTGTTGAATTGAAGAATAAACAAAATATCCATAAAACTTGATTTTCAAGGACATGAAACATCCACAGCTTACCCATGAGAATACTAAGTATTTCTGAAAACTGAGACATTAGCTTTGTTCCTGTTGTTAAATTGCTGCCTCAGCTTCCCTGCCCTTTACCTCACCTATAACATCAAAATCTTTTAGATGTGGTTTTTACAGAGTGGTACTGAGAGTTCATTCAAAGTGATTTGCCCAAGTATGTCTAAGGAAAACTGATCTGTTAGCTTTTAACCTAACTTCAAAACATTAAGCCTCAAGCAAGGCTGATTTTTATGCCCACAACAGCTAGTTTGTCGTCTGGTTAGAGATGTCATAAACCAAATTTGTTGGGTAAAGCTGTCTGCTGGTGTGAACTGGCAAATCTGTGATGGCAAGGCAGAGTTTGGCCCAGTCTGCCTCTGTATTAAGTGACATAATGCTTTCTGTGCTCTACCCCAGTCAGCTCTCCACATCATAAATACTGAATGTGATACTTGCATGATTGCTGGAGGGATTTTGCCCATCACCTTCCCTGAGGAGACAACAATGCAAACACACTTTACTCTGAGAAAAGCTGCACTCACCCGATCTTCTTCTTCTCTGACATCTGGCATGGTGCTGATGCAGAGGCTGACTGCAGTGATGGCAACAAAAGAGATTGAAATACAAGCAAAGATCTTTCCTGGGATCCCTGAGTGGGGGTTCTCCACCATATCCCTGAGCTTTCTCATGCACAAACTCAATCGGCTATTGTCCTGGAAGGCACATTGCGTAGTTTCACTAAATACCATCTCCCCTTCATACAGCCTGGCCTCAGCTGCCTCCTCCTCTTTCTGTCGCAATCTCTTTTTACAGCACCACTCCAGGTGGTCCTCTTCTATCCCCCAGTACACAAGCTCCTCCTGAAAAGAAAGAGCGCACATCTCCCTGAGAAGCCGCAGCTTCCCAGCTGTCAGGAAAGTCATGATTGTCCTGAAGGCACTAGGATTACGGTCAAAAAAAAATTCATTGCAGCTAACATCATAATCATCGCAGATGTTCATGATCTCATCATAATTGCTGCAAGATTTTAGCTTCCCAAGCCTGGTCAAGGGGCAGTTTTCCAAGGTAGTCCATGGAACTTTGTACTTAATACCACCTACGTTGATGATCACAAACCTGGTCCGGTCATCCAGGAGGGCTAAGCAGCACAAGTCTTCCCCAGGGTGCAGAAGTTTGGCCTTTTTGTAGAAGAATCCTTTCTTGGTTTGCACTTCACATAGGTTTTCCAGGTTATTAAAGGAGTAGGAGGTGAACTCAGGATCTGCATTCCCAGTGAGTAATGCCATTTCGTGATACATATATTGAGTCCATAGGGAGGTTAAGGCTACTCAAATGAACGCATCTGGAGCTTGATTGGAGAGTCAATCTGTATAACAAAATTTTAAAATGACAATAAAATTAGGGTGTTGCTAGATGAAAAACAATCCTATCCTTTAAATCCCAAGAAACTTTTCTCCACAGCATTATTTTTCCCCTGTTATTTAGGGCTATCTTTGCTTGATAGTCACTTGGGGAAAGAACTTAAACTACAATAAGGTCAAAAGCCATGCTGGTACTTCTAGAGTGTTTAATCAGTGAACGAATAGAAACAAACCCAGTGTATTATCATTTTCAGAAATTTCTTTTCTAGAGGTTTGAGCTATATCCTGGTAGTCAGTGAATACTGGAAGGGAAAATGGGTCCTTTGGACAAATGGCAATTTACATTTCAGCAACTTAATAAAGAAACTAAGTTACAAATTTTTTTTTTTTTTAATTGTTTTGCCCCATCTATGTAATGTATCTATTACAAAAATGCCTATAGTGTGAGGATAAAATGTATGCCTGTAGTACAGTCAGAAATATGATTGCAGCACTCCTGGTCATTCCCAATTTAAACTCACCAAGCTTAGGTACCAATTGCAATGAATATGTGGGAGCTGAGAACGCAGCCTGAAGCCAGCACCCAAGCAGGTTTGGGTGCTTGAGCACAAAGTGTATGCTACCAAGATTCACTTGCCACTGGTACCCCAACCAACTGGATTAAAGTTGTATTGGGCATATCTACCTGAACAGCCCCACTTCTGAAAGGCAGCAAGCTTTGGTTCTTGTGCTGGGGTGCATGCCTTACAGGTTAGTGACACCTCCTGCAAGGAGATCTGCATCCCTGCTCGGAGCAGAGACAGACAGAGGCACTGGTCTGGAACAGAGCTCACCTTGGCAGCTACTGGGGGCTCTGCAGTGATTCTGACTGCAGCAGGGGGACAGGGTGCCCTGCAGCCTGGCAGCAGCGAGAATGCAAGACAACCTAAGAACAAAGTGGAACTGGAAGCAACCCACTTCATGCTCTGACTTCTGGATAATGCAGAACCTAACCAGCCACATTTAGCAGGATGTTGGTCTAAGCTAGTGATAGCTCTTCCCACTTCCTGACAGACACCCTTGAACAAAACACCGGGATGAAATCAAATGGATTTTCCCCACTGATCTCATAGGAGTGGCATAAAGCAAGAGGCTGGGAACAGGACTTCATGCCGCTTTCTCAGTCAGGCTACAAGAAGAAGGGGCAAGTTTTCAGATTCATCTGAGGTAAAAGATTCTTGTTGCAAGTTTTGCTCAGATGGCTAAGGCTAATCTGCTGTTGCACGCTGCCCTACTAGATCAAGCATTATGCATAATTCTAGGATTAAATTTATGCCTTCTGCTTAGCCCCCATTTACCACACCACAATCCACAGATTTCCTGAACATACTTTTTCCTCTGCCACATTGCTTAGAATCATAGAATCATTTTGGTTGGAAGAGACCCACAAGATCATTGAGTCCAAACATAACCTAACTCTAGCATTAGGCCATGTTCCTAAGATCTTCATCTATGTGCCTTTAAACACCTCCAGGGATGGTGACTGCACCACTTCCCTGGGCAGCCTGTTCCACTGCTTCACAACCCTCTCTGTGAAGAGTTTTTTCCTAATATCCAGTCTTCCATGACTGAATCACCAAAATACTCCCAAATCGCTCAATTATGAAGTAGGAAACAATAAATCGGCATGGGAGTGTTGGGACTCCACACAAAAGACTTGGACTGGGAATGGATGCAGTGATGGGGAACAATCTTAAGTGGAGAATATACAAACCTTACAAGATTATAAGACAGGAGATAAAGTCGAGGTGTGAAGTATAGTCTGGCAGGACAGTATCCACGAGGTGGTAAGTCCATAATTTACAAGCAACATTCTCCAATTCCCTTTGAATATCATGTTTCAGTCTGGAGAGAATACTGAACAAGTGGCTGCCAGGAAAAACTGGAGAGCACTCACACACAAAAACACACTCCCAGAGCAGCATCTTCCTTCATCCCTAGTCAACTCATTAACTCTTAACTCATTAGACAGAGTCAAAACATTCCCCAACAGAAAGTGGTGAATGCTTGCTACTCACAGTCATGTGAGTAGCATGTGTCACCCTCTAAATATTCTTACTAACCACAGTCAAGCAACCAAATCACACCAATAGCTGTGGTAGTCCTACATCTCTTTGAGAATCCAGCCACTGAATTTTAGAAAGGCATTTACACTGGATACTTGTAAAAAGTCAGAGAAAGCCTGGTTTACATATACACACACACATTTAAAAAAAAAAAAAAAAAGAAAAAAAAAGGTATGTTCACTAACCTACAGATGCTTTTTGTCACTGTGAAAATTTCAGAAGAACTAATGATGCCAAAATCTCTCCAGTTACACTTTGGGCAAAAAAAGTGTTTAAACAACCATTTATGCAGGGCAACATAAACAACAAAGAAAAGCTCCTTTGCCTGGCTAAGGGCCAGTAAAGGGCAAGAGGCAGCGACATGCATTCTGAGAAATGGGTGCTTTCACAGCACAGGCTTGAGTGCAGCTGAGATTGCAAATACCATTACTGTCATAACGAGAGCGCACTGTCAGCAGGGCATACACTTTAAACATTTAGTCTCTTGTTGCTTTTTGTTGGTAAGATAAAATATTCACTGCTACTACTCAGGGCCCTGCGCTTTTGTTTGCATGCCTCACTTGTTATACAAGTCAACACAAAAAAGTAGTTTACATTTGTTTTGACATCAAGGCCAGGATTTGCTTTTCTCCTCTCCCCCATGTAGCAGGTTGTTGTATAAAGGGGCCAGATACATTTCACAGAATTATTTTGAATGTAATATTACATGCATTTCTTCTTTCCTCTAAGAAGCAGCTAATTCAATGTGAAAAATCTGTATGTATGTTGTTGATTACAAAATGTCTGAATTACAGAGGGTTAACCATTTATTTTGTGGATATAAAATGACACTGATTAAATATAAAGCTTAAGGAAGCAGCTATTTTTTGGTATAATCAATGGATAAATAGAAAGTGATAACAGAAGTAGTTATGGATAGTGTTGCCTTGGATTTAACAGGTTGATTCTGGACACTACTGGTAGCATCAGATGCTGAAGTTTAGTTACTAAAGTGAATTTTCTGACCTCAGTCTTGTTTGCAGGCAAACATTCCAAGATCCCAGAATCCATAATAGTATAGATTGTTAGCTGGCAACATTTGGTTTGAAAATCTCAGCTAAAAGGTAAGCGTGTGAAGAGAGCTGTATGTATTATTCTCCTCGGCACCTCCTCGGTGGTTGCCTTAGACCAGGGCTCAAATGTCAGTGGAACAGCATGCAAAAGCTTGTTATGCCACTTTAACTGTCCTACAGAAAAAGAAAATACATCACTGTGGGCTCCCAATTTGGCATCTATCCTGAGAAGTAAAATAAGCCTGGAAGGTTTGTTTCTGATCTTATGTGCATGGAATGTATCGTGACCTTCACTGAATATTAGAGGGTGTTTCAAAATTATGTGGGTCTTAAAATACTCTCTGTATGCCAAGGTTATCTAATGTATGCACATGCCTACAGTAAAGTATCACATTGAAGATTAACTATAAAAGCCAATACTTCCATAAATGATACTACATTATCATTCAGTTGGCATTTCTACCATTTAATCTGACACATGGATGCAAGAAAGTCTATTAAAACACAGTCTGTAATAAGCTGCCCCTTGCAGGGTCACAGGACAGAATTTAATTCTATAATTGTTGTTAATTTTAAAATGCTGTGGGAGAAATGCTATATAATTGTTTCAGTTTGAAGATGATACACAGGGTGGGTCATACATACTGTGGATTCTTTTCTTTTTTAAGTGAAGTTAAACAATTTTTATTCACTACTTTCTTTGGCCATCTATGTATGCATATCTGTGTCTACACTCACATACACACAAATTCAGCCAAATTCTGTCAACAGACAACTGAGATCTTTAAAATACAAGTATTTCTCATAAATGATTTTAAGGATTAAATAAATGTCAGAATCATGCAACTTTTGTTGAATTATCTTCTCAATGGAAGGTGAGCTATTTCCCTACTTACTGCATTTTCATCTTGTCTGCTCTCACCACTTTTCTTCTCACATTCTTCATCATCCTGTTTTATCAGTATTGTTCCATCTAAGTCATATATGGTTTTGTGTGTGGCTCTATTAGTCTCAAGTTGCCTTGAATAAGAATGAAAAATAGGGCAAAAGCATCCCTGCCAAAAAGCTGGCCCGCCTGCTGAGGAGAAATTTAAACCAGTGATGACACAGGAGGACATCCAGGTTACTCTTGTACTCATTACACTTTGGGAGACTCTGGACTCCCAGTTAAGAAACATGAAGAGAGAAGAGCATCTGCCCATGAGGCTTACAAAATACAAAACAGATGGGGTGCAACCAATACACAGATTTAAGAAAAAGTAAATGAGATTGGGAGGATATGGAAACAATAAAACAGACACAGCTTAACAAGAAGCCAGACTCTTCACCTGATTTGGCACAATTAGTTTCTGAGTTTGTCCACACTGACCATGAATATGGCTCCCTACATAGTCATTATCACAGAATCATAGAATTGTTTAGGTTGGAAAAGCCCCTTAAGATCAACAAGTCCAAATATAAACTTAAAACACTGCCAGACTCACCACTAAACCATGTTCCTAACTGCCACATCTACCTCCAGGACTGGTGACTCAATCACTTCCTTGGGCAGCCTGTTCCAATGCCTGACAACCCCTTCTATGAAGTTTTTCCTAATATCCAATCTAAATGTCCCCTGGTGCAACTTGAGGACATTTCCTCTTGTCCTATCACTTGCTACTCTGGAGAAGAGACCAGCCCCCTCCGTGGTACAACCTCTTTTCAGGTAGTTGTAGACAGCGATCAGGTCTTCCCTCAGCCTCCTTTTCTCCAGGATAAACAGCCTCAGTTGCCTCAGCTGCTCCCCATCAGACTTGTGCTCCAGCCCCTTCACCAGCTCCCTTGCCCTTCTCTGAACTGACTCCAGCACCTCAAGGTCTTTCCTGTAGTGAGAAGCCCAAAACTGAACAGAGGATTCAAGGTGGGGCCTCACCAGTGCCCAGTACAGGGGGATGACCGCTGCCCTAGTCCTGCTGGCCACAAAATACAGCTGGCTGTGCTAGGCCAGTTAGGGCATCACAGTATCCAACTCTACTGGTTTTTGTCCTCCAGTTAGCACATTTAGACCTGACATGGGCATCTTTGCACAGCCTGCTGCTTTTCCATGCAGACAGAGCATTCATAACTTTAAAGGCTGCATTATGCTACCCCTGGCGACTGTGTCATGTCTATTCAAATTCTCTTGCCAAGGGAACCATTCAACATGTGTCCAAGTAGAACCAAAGTACACACCAATATGTGTGCAGTGAACTTGACAGGGAACCACAACATGGAAACAAAATTGGGAAGAGGTCAAGCACAGCTATACAGATTCAAGACTTTCTACCTCAGCAGTACAATCTATGTTAAAGCATCATTATACAAAGATATGGACAGTATTTCTTTCACACGTAGCTTCAAATTTTCATTTCAAGTTTTCTAAGCATATTGGTACTCCACCAAGCACAAGTGTCTGAACTCTGCCTTTTGCTTTGCTACATTTATGTCACTTAAGTGTTGTTTCATAAGGAATGAAAGTGAGACTAAGTAACATTGGCTAAACCAGAAGCATCAAAGCGTTCTTCTGCAAGCTTTCTGAAGTAGTGCTGAAAGCAATTTTGTAGAGTGTCTAGGTTTTAAAAATCATGAAGACACGTAAATATAACTTGTTTGCTATATATGTTGCCAGATTCACTCTCAAAATATTCAAGAAAAAAAAAAAACAACAACAAATGAAAATCAGAACAGAAGTAAAACTGCTACGATCTATAAAAGGATACACTGCAAAGAACAAAGGGGAGTTACATTGATTTCACAGAGTGTTTTCTACATAACCCCAAAAAGTTGAATTTTACATATTTCTGTGTTTATTATAAGTAAACTTTAATATCTCTAACCTCTTAAGCCACCATCATTCCCACTCAGAAAAGGCAATAGTCCAAGAAGTTGAAAAGTTACTAGAATTTTGAGCAGTCCCTTGTTTTGCCCATTTCTTCATCAGAGTTACAGGAGGCAGGGACACAGTCTTACACAACCAGCTGAGATGTCCACATCGAACAGGGAAAGGCAGGCTCCTTGTGTAGCAGTGGAGCAGAACAGCTAAGATGATAGGCTTCTCCAGAGAGTAGTCTGGGGCTACGAGGAGGGTGTTGCATTCGTCAATCCAACAAGAAGCCCAGGAAAAGTCACGCCATAATGGAGGCTGCAAAATTCAGCGTGTGAAGCTGGACATCGTTTGCATACTCTGAGTGTACATTTTCCTTAATAGTTTCATTAATTTAGTGGAGGGAAAAAAGGAATAGTTTTCTTTTCTGAACATTCCTCATGGCATTTATGCCACGGCATGTAATTAGCTGAAACGATTCAATTTGTTAAATGAACAAATCAAATTAACTTGACTCAACGTTAATTATTCTGACATGCGTTCATAGCTATTTGTCTCCATTAGACAGATTATGAGTTATCTAGTGTTACTGCACTTACTAGAGCTGTATAGTGAAAGTATTAACACTATGACACCTTTAAGAAATCAGAGATTTGGTTCAACTAACTACCTCACAGTATGGGATCCTTATCTGTATCTTCATAGCACAAAACAACCTTTTCCCTCACTTCCACAAGCTGTCAATGCCCATTTATCTTAGTGTCCTAAACAGAATTTAACTATTGCTTCTATGAAGCTATTTGTACACTTCAGTTGCACAGCAGACGAAGGCAGTGATGCTAGATATAGGACAGACAGAGGAAGCATTGCTTGCTTTTGTGTTCTCCCCAGAATTACAGAATTCTGTTCAGACTAGCGAGCTTCAAGATTTCAACAAATGCCCCAAAGTAGAGTGCTTTCACAGTGTATTTCACTAAATGGAATTATCTGTATCCTGAGCAATAATGAAGTAGAAGACCATACAAGGTTTGGGCAGAGCATCATGTTCAAACCATGCTTTATTTGTTTAGCTGTATTAACCTTCATTTGTTTACAAGAAAAACATACATTTCTAAAATGTGCTCTCATTCTTAGTTCATATCCCCTGAATATCTGAACAGAGACACCAGATATGTACAGAGTGATGGGCTAAAGTGAACAGACTTCAGATCAGGAGTTATACTTCTCAGAGTCTGAGGAGATGACACTGCACACAGAGATTCGTTTGATCCAGTTCCTGTGAACTGCAACCATGGACTGAGTATACAGTCTCAAGAGCCTAAAATTAAAATGTGTTATGTTTGTACTTGCTTGGTCAGTGATTGAACTCTGCTAACTGGTTACCCTGGGTACTGGTCCTTCCATGAATCATACATGAGTTTATTTTTGGAGTCTCAACAATTAACCCTTTTAGTGTCCTGCTTAATCAACTAGTCTAACAGACTCAGATATGGTACTAAACTTGACTACTTATGATAGTGTTAGTTGCCAGTCTGAAATATTTATTTTCCTGTCCTTAGATTGCTGTGCTTCAGAATAACCAATCATCAAAATCCAGTTTTTAAAATATCTGCTCCAGTCATGATTACACGCCCACAGCTGGCCTAAGGTACGATATGAATGGCACTATCAAATGCAAAAGTGACAGACTGTGTAGTGTGGTAAAACAGCATTGTTTATTCCTCTCACCCAGAAAATTAAACAGATTGTCTCATTCCTGCTGCCAAAATTCAGGAAGCATGAAAAACCAAATAAGTTATGGTGTCTTTGCAAATCACAGAATTATCATTCAGGTGTTGCGGTGGATCTGCACATCACTGTAGGGGGGTAAAGCAGTTTTTAGTATGAGCTCTGCTCCCTCTCTAACACTGATAACAGCATCTTTTATTTCTGATCTATCCTACTGATATTTGCAATTCTATACTTAGCAGCTTCCCACCCAGATGATTAATATGCTTGATTTAGTACAAAATGCAGCAACTAGATTTCTGACTGGAAATAAGAAGGTTTGACTGTATGATGCCACTCTTGGCCCAGTTTCACATTCATCATGTTCATGATGATTTGCTGGGGCACTTTTCCTACTAAATGGATATGTGTACTTGTCCTTATGTCTCTTTCAGGGCCATTCACAGGTTTGTATGAATGGCTGTTAGATATATATGTTTCAATATGATAGGATGAGAGGAAACAGCCTCAGGTTGCACCAGGGAAGGTTTAGACTGGATATAAGGAACATTTTCTTCAGGGAAAGGGTTGTCAAGCATTGGAACAGGCTGCCCAGGGAAGTGGTTGAGTCACCATCCCTGGAGGTCTTGTAGAGGTGGCGCTTAGGGACATGGTTTAGTGATGGGCTTGGCAGTGTTAGGTTTACAGTTGGACCCAACAATCTTAAAGGTCTTTTCCAACCTATAATTCTACAATTCTATGAATAAATGCTTTTATGAAGTGTTAATAAGTTTTAGATGTAGATCTAGGCTTTTGAACCTCTACATTAAATCCTTCAAAGAGAAGATAAATTGTATACAGATGCATCTTGCTCCTTTTGTTAGCTTTAACTAGTTAACGCTGGATTTTATGCATCTTCTTTGGGTTTTTTTTTGCAGATGATGTTCTTGCTTTCATGTGTATTTCATAAGTCGATTGTGCAATGACCTCAAAAATAGACTCTGTTTAGAAACAAGTCTACCTTTAAATTCAACATGGTTTTAGTTAATTATTAACATCATTGCATAGAATACCCTTTGATTTTAGACTCTTAAAACTATATCCTTCATCCATGGTTGCAGTTAACAGGAACTGAATCAAACAAAACTCCATGTGAAATCTAATCTTCTAAAACTCTGGTTAAAGTGCCACTCCTGGACTAAAGCTTGTTCACTTTAGCCAATCACTTGCTTTGTACATATCTGGTGTCTCTGTTCAGATATTCGGGAAATATGAACTGATGATGAAAACAAATTTTACAAACATTTGAGGTTTAATACAGTTAAACCACAAATAGTTTGAACATGGTGATTTGGTTTTTATTGTAAGTTATTCTGTGAGGAATAACCATTCTGCCTGATCTTTGCAGACTCTGAGTTTTTTATTGCTTAGGACACACTCAGTTCCCTTCACTAAAATGCACTGTAGGAGCACTCCAAATTTTAAAACACTGTGAACTCTTCAAATTCAGCCATTTGATCAGGGTGTCAAATCAGCAGAGACACAAAATGGGCAAGATAGGGGAGAAACACAGCTGTTTCAAACTGAACCCACCGCATGATAACCCATTTCACAGTCTACTCTTTCTATTGTACCAAGCCCCAGTCCAGCAAGGAGAAGAAGGAAGAGAATTTGAGATTCATGAGGCAAAGGAATTGCTCTTATTTCTCTGAACACTATAAATACAAAGGAGGACAGACAAAACAGAACACAGGCTAGAGAAAACAGTGAAAAGAGTGCGGTGGAAGAGAAATACCACACATGATTCTAGCATAGGTGAGCTGGAAAAGAAACAGAAAGTAAAATAAAACCAAAGGTGATGATAAGTCTTCATTTTTATGTCAATACATTAGAATATACAGATGGCTTCTACTGTCACATGTATGTACACACACCTTCTGATTTCAGACACATGATTTCAGTAGCCTAATATTAGAATGATCAGTGTGTGAGTAGTCAGTGAGAAGCAAACTCTCAGCTTACATGTTCAGAAACTTGAGTCTGGGGAGGTCAACTGTCTGACCATTGCCTCTATGACTTGGCCTGCATTCTTAATTCTGACACTTAAATTAAATGCCTACAACTATACAGCATAAGGTTCCCTCTGAGAATTTGTCCTATTGGCCTCAGCTTTTCATTCAAGCATGGGTACAGACAACTGTGCTGGTTTGACTCGAGTTGATTTTCTTCATGCAGTTAGAAACCTTTCTGTTTCATAGCTAGCATAGTCATTATTTGGACTTAGTTTGAGAACAAGAGATAACATCCCAGCACAGAGTTAATCTTTTTAATTGCTCTGGTCTGAGAGCCAAGATTGTTCTGAGTGCTCTGCCCACAGGTGTGAGGCATCAAGGAAGGCAGGGCAGAGATGGGGCAGAGCTTGACTGACATCCAGACTGATCAATAAGAGTATTCCACCCCACTAGCATCAGGCTTCATATTTAAGGAGAGTCTGGATCTTCCCCTTCATTCCATCTCTGCTTATCCTCTTCACTGTATCAATACCTTTTCCTCCCTCTCACACTTCATTCCCATCAATCATTCCCAAGTGACTTGTGAAAATATGAGTATTTTCTACATTTTCTGCTGTGTGCAGATTATGCCTCCTTCCCCCTCCAAGAAAAAGCAGCAACAAATGGCAGCTGGAGTTAGATGCCATCCAACCGCTCAATGTCTGTCAAAGTCAAAACCAACCAACATCCATGGAATGCATAGCAGGTATAAATTCTACTAAACTTCACTATAAGAAGACAGCTCAAAGAAAAAAAGCTAGGTGGAAGCCCTTGCAGCTTGGCTGACCATACATATACCAGTTAAGCCACATATGCTAGGCACACACCTGTAAGAGGAGCGAACTTGGTTTTAAATGTTGGCACTGCCCTTCAAGGTAATGGACCCCATGTACTAGACGAGTGAAATTTCAAGCAACTGAAACCATCAGTACACACTACCAAATAATTATTTTAACCTTGAGACCCATGTCCTCATACACTGCACATTTGCACTAGCTAATCTCATCAACATTAAAAAAAAAAATCCATGATTAGACTCCTCTGTCTCTAGAGCTCAGTGCTCAGTTCTGCCTTGTTTGTCCCTGTAACCCTACCAATACTTGCAGAGATACAGATATTTTAGCACAAGACAATGAAGGCTGCAGTTTCAGAGTCCTTGCATGAGATGACCTTTAAACAGAGGGGGGTTCTTAACTCTATGACATGATGCCAAACACTGAGCACTAGGAATAATAACAAAAGGCTGCTGATTGATGCAGTGAGTGTTGCCCATCCTACCCTCTGCGGGCAGAATTCAGAAATCCTGTCCTCCAGACATGTTTTTCAATGACAAGGTGCTCTAAATCTTACCCTGTGCACAAGTTGCCACTTCCACACTGATCAAGCTTCCCTGCCTGGAGTGGGAAGAGAGCCCTTTACTTCTATCCTGTGTGGTCTTTACCCAGGAGCATCTACGTTTTGCAGCTTTCAGGTGTGGTGAACTGGAAATACTGCAGCAGCTTAAAGTAAAGGAAAAAAATTAATTTTTTTTCTGAATTAAATATGAGAATTAATAATATAACTAGCAAAGTACACCTCATGTATTTATATTAATTGTAACACCAAATTCTCTTTTGAAATGTCATTCAACTTCATAACATGATCTATTCTGAATTCCTCCTAGACAGGTATCTGTGGTGGCACATCAGCCTTCCCAATAAAAGCTGACAGGACAAAGCCAGAGCCTTCTGGGTGGGAGTATTGATGCTTTGGGTTCCTAGAAAGGCAGGAGTTTGTTTGGATTTTTTACCTCAAACACGTGATAGTAGAGGCCTTTCACAGTTTGGGGTTACAGATGTATTGCCCCATTCTTGCCCTGCTATTGAAGAGGATGAAAATAACCTAAAATAGTCTAAGGCATCTCTGTAATTTCTCTCACTAGCAATCCACTTCGCCCTACACTGAATTGCCATTGCTGTATTCAGTAGAGAAACCTCTAAGTTCACTAAACGTGCTTGCTCACTGAAAGGATCTTCTGATAACGTTATCACAATTCAGTTTCAATGTTTAATAATGAATTGAAAGGATTAGAAAACTTTGCACTTTCTCCAATGCAATTATTTCACTAAGCTCACAGAGCAAGGATGTTAGCATTTTAAAGACCTTGTTCTCTGTAAATTTGTACTTTCGATGGACTTATCTATACAATGCAGTGGCAACAAATGGATTTCACTGTGAAAATGATGGCTTTAAAATAAAATAAAATATAACTGACCCGGTTATATGCAGTATCTTCAACAATCATGCTGAACTCTTCAAAAATCACCTCCCCTTTCAAAAACACTAGAACAGATACAAGACTTAAGCTGACAGGCTAATTAATCATGTGTGCAATAGATGAAAACATTCCACTGACATCTTGTTGGAGAACATCAGTAGACTGGAGGTCATGAACACACACTCTGATTTAACATTTCCAAAGAACCACTTCAGTGACAGAAATGTGAGAAGCTCAATTCTAACAACAGTCCCTCCTGTCCAGAGGTTTTTCAACCCAGTAAGTTTATACGAACCATTGAATGAGGTGAGCTCTTGGGGCAACAAAAGTGGATAAGAAAATATCAACATTAAGAAAACAATCAACACCTTTGAGTGATGCTCAGGGTGGTTATTTATTTACTAATTGTTTTTGCAATTGGGCTAGCAAATGAACAGCTCAGGCTCTCCATGAGAAAGCTCTCCTCTGTTCAGAGCTCCTTCAGCTTCTGCCAGATTGCTCAGCATTGTTCTATTTGCAATACCAGCAGATACATAAAAACATGAGAATAAAATACAGCTATGAAGTTAATTTTACAGCATCGCTACTACTGACAGGGTTTTGTTTCTGAGCAGTTATTTTCATATGCTGCAAAAGGACATGTTGTTACTCATAAAGCATACATTATTCTGCAAGTGTTACAAACAAAAAATCACTCTGCCAGATTTCAGTATCTCTGGTACATTCCAAGCCTGCTGGTTTCTTCCCTGTGTTGTCATGCTTTAAATGTTATTACCATCAGAAAGATGACCGGGAGTTTCAAGCTGCTTCAGTTCATTACCACCCAACCTTCCCCTTCTGTGAGGAAGGCTCCATGAGCTACAGGGTCTGTGGTGTTCATGAGTTGAAAAAGGAAAATTAGGAGGTAATTAACCCAAAGGCTTTGCTCAGGAGGTGTCTAAGACTTCACTACAGCATCCAGGGCTTGTTGAGGGTTGCCAATGGAACAGCTTTTTCCACTTGGTTCTAATTTTGCACTGTAACATTCATGTTGCAGAGCTGGGCTCATACGTAGTTCTGTGTAGAAAAAGAAACAGGCTTTACATCAGCAAAGGCAGTACAACCACACAAACTAAGTGACCCTGCAACTGCATTACACTGGATATCTGTGCAGAACTGTCACTCTAAGTCCCTGCCCTGATGACTTTGCTCACAACTAGATGTACAAACAGTAATAGGCCTGTGGCAACTCCATTACCCATGGAAAAGAGGAAGGTGACCAAGATGGTGATCTAGGCCAGTAAAGCTGAGGAAGTTGCTTCTCTAAGTTCCTTTTTCCCACTCTGCAACTCCAGCATGCTTGCTCCTTTTTTATTCCACTTTTATCTGACGGGTCTTCATAGTAGCTAGCCAGTTCTTTATGCAGCTAAAAGAATATGTATGACTATTTCACTTTCAGCAATGGAAAGCTGCTCAAATTTTCCTGTGTTGCCAGAAGCTCCAACAGGCTCCTAAAGAAGCTGGAGACTGCCAATTATAGGAATGATTTTGCACCTCTTTTTCTTTAGACTGTGCTTTCTGACTGCTAAAGAAGGCTCCCTATAAGGTATTCTGCAGTTAAATAAGCTGGTCTAACTCACCAGGTCATGGTTGCTTGAGCACTGCACTACCAGGGAAGAAAACTTCATGTTCGACTAAATGAGAAAGATAGTAGTTTTACAGGTACTAACAAAAAGCTATGCTCCAGCTCAGTTTCAAGTATATTATTTGGTAAATAGTTGGTACATCTTGTCCTCTAAAGAATCTAGACCCTGGTCTTTATACACTTTCCTCTTCCTCCCTAGTGACAGCACTGAGTAGAAGTGTCTCTAAGGAACAAGGCTTATGTGCCCAACAGCTCCATGGTATCTGCGATACAACTGAACACCCCAGGTTTAGCTACCTCAATTTACTTATCCTATGGTGTTACTTCCAAATAAAACCTAATGATTTTATGTTTGTGTTCTTGCTAACAACCAACCTCTACTGTTAACACAAAAGAGCCATTCAAGAAACATGCACAAAAATAACTTTCTTTCTCTCTCCTCCTGAAAATTTTCAATAAATAATATCTCATAAAATATGAATTCATATCCCATTTGCTTTCTAATGAAGTAAAAAGTAAACACAGATATCAGCATCTGAAAATCTGAATAAAGATCATTAAATAAGCAGCTAACAGCTACTTAATGAGGATGCTTGAAAGGAAAGCATGTAATCTGATTTGTACTGCATAATTCTTTTTGTATTATTTATTTTACACTTTAAATGACCTCATTTTATTTAATATATTCAGCAGTCTCAGTAGCTCACTCTGACAAGAGTCATTTAGCTTAAGGTTTGATCATACAGCTGCTCTCCATTCACTCCCCTTCCCAACAAGAAAATTTGCTCTCCAAATTCAATCTCATAAGTATTTAGCTGCTGAATGCTTCTATACCCTGACAGAAGGCTGCAGCCCCATTTGGTCTCAGACACCCTTGCTGAGGTGCATCATGTGTGATGTGGTTGACATGCTGCAGGAAAGGGATGCTATCCAGAGACACCTTGACAAGCTTGAGAGGTCAGCCTGTGTGAACCTCATGAAGTTCAACAAGGCCAAGTGCAAGGTCATGGACAAGGGTCGGGGCAATCCCAAGCAAAAATACAGGCTGGCTGGAGAATGGATTGAGACCAGCCTTGACAAGGACTTGGGGGTGTTGGATGAGAAGCTTGACATGAGTCAGCAATGTGCACTTGGAGTCCAGAAAGCCAACCTTGTCCTGGGCTGCATCAAAAGGAACATGACCTGCAGGCCAAGGAAGGTGAATATGCCCCTCTACTCTGCTCTGGTGAGATTCCACCTGGAGTCCTGTGTCCAGCTCTGGAGCCCTCAACATAAGAAGGACATGGGCCTGCTGGAGTGAGTCCAGAGGAGGGCCACCAGGGTGATCAGAGGGCTGGAACACCTTTCCTATGAGGACAGGGTGAGAGAGTTGGTGTTGTTCAGCCTGGAGAAGAGAAGGCTCCAGGGAGACCTTCTAGCAGCCTTCCAGTACCTAAAGGGGCCCTGCAAGAAAGCTGGAGAGGGACTTTTTGCAAGGGCATGTAGTGATAGCACAAGAGGTAATGGTTTTAAACTGAAAGAGGGTAGATGCAGATCAGATATAAGGAATAAATTCGTCACTATGAAGGTAGTGAGGCTGTGGAGCAGGCTGCCTAAAGAAGTTGTGGATGTCCCATCCCCACCTAGAAGTGTTCAAGGCCAGGTTGGATGGGGCTTTGAGCAACTTGACCTATTGGAAGGTGTCCCTGCCCATGGCAGGGAGGTTGGAACTAGATGATCCTCAAGGTCCTTTCCAATCCAAACCATTCTATGATCCTATAATCATTGTACTCCACAAGCCCTGGTTTCAAATGAGTCAAGAGGAATTGAAGTGGCATTGGAAACTGGCTCCTAGGGAGGGCAGTCCTCAGGCCCTTGAGAGGCTGGAGCAGAGGAGACCACTGGGAAGGCTTGCTGGACAGATCTAGTCAGCAGAAAAGATCCTACCAATGCTGTACTGTGAGTCCAGTTCATAATATGAATTTCTGTGTCTTGGTAGTCATTGTAGGAAAGTTTTTGTGATTGTACAGCATAGTTTCATGATCTAGAAGGGAAGCAAAGTGTGAAATAAATATGAGACATGGGCAAACACAGATGGGTTTATAGAAAGAGTGGGAGAGAGAAAACACTTAGCTAAACCTCTTGTGGCCAACTAAGAAATGTAAATTATACTGTTTTTAGATAAAATATGATAATGAACTAAAATCACTTGGTGGTTTTATGCTTACAACAACTAATACATCAAAGAGAAATATGTCATTTTCTGAAACACTGTGGAGGAAGAGGAGGAGTGAAGGATAAAAGGCTTTGAATAGAGACAAATACAGTATAAAGCAGATATTTAATTATTTTAGAGCCTAATCCAGGCATATGCTGAATTCCTGCACTTTTCTTGTAAGCTGGCAAGCACCAAGCATCTTATAAGCAACTCTCTGCCTCTCTCAGGATTCTGAGAACCCTAGTCTGCAATATCACCAAAGAAAACCATTGCAGACTAAATGAAGAACTGGTATTAAGCTCATGCTTATATATATATAAATATATGTAAACACTCTCCTATAACATTTTGTATTTTCCTCCATATGTATCTCATACATATATGTATATACATATATATGTATGTGTATATATACATAAATATATATTTCTCTGAACAGGCAGGGGAATGACAGACATGCGATCTGAGACATGAAATGCTTGTGAAACTCCAAGCACAACCCTAAGGAGTGCAGGGCCAGGAAGCACCAAACATCAAATCAGCCATCAGCTCACCCTGGCTTCCAGTGGAAACAAGGAGCTTGAATCTGGTGTCCATATCGAGGCATCTCATGCAATCTGAGACACCCTGAAATATCCGAGGATGGCAGACATGACACAACTGGAACAGCTGGATGCCAAGCAAGCTGTTCTAGTACATCTAAAAGAGCACCGGATGCCCATTTTGGGCAACCAAAACTGTCCTAGGTATACAGGGTTCTTTAGGTCCTTTGAAAATCTCTGCACACAGAGCCTTTGGAGATTTATTTTTAATTCATTGGCAGCAACAAAAAATCCTCCATATTCCTATCTTTTTAAAATATGTCACTCCTACAACAAAAGTCAGCAACTGTGTATCAACCGATCTCTCCATGGAGATAAGATACCTACTGAAAAAGCAGAAATACTGTTAAAGAAAACCTAAACAAACCAACCAAACAAACAAAAAAACCAACAGCCAAACAAAAAAACCCCACAATGTATTAGTACCATGTTGTGGTGCATGTAAACCTGAAACATTCTGCAATTAAATTTAAGCACTATTCTGGAAGAAGCTTTCCGTAAGATTCACATTAGGCAGTTATATATACTACTAAATGCTTCCTGTTTTATCCAAGCTGAACATGTTCAACAACTTGTATTTTGGAACATAACTCCTTAATTCTCAAGTTAAATGTGATCACTGCAGATACTTGTTTTGCACGTACCCAGGCTGTGCATGCAAATTTCCGATGTCCATAGCTTGATCAGTTGTCTGCTCATACAAAAGTACTTGTGATGGGAAGCTGCTGGAAATACATATGTGCATATTTACAACCATCAATGTATATCTAAGTTGAAAAACAGAGCACATTGCTCCTTCTTTTTGGAGAAGAGATAGCTTGGTCATACAATGGCATTATGGAAAATATGATGGTCCTCGTATAACACATGTCTTTTCTAAGGTACATACGTGCACGGGAGAGCCAAATAGCAGAAGAGAAGTCAGTGAAAGGGTCAAACAATGTCAGTCCGTGTTACCTCTTCTGCTGCTGGATAAACGTTGTCAAGAAATAACAAATAATATTCCTGATTGTGGACTAGTAAGGCGTGACAGAAGGATTTCAAACAAAACTGCATTCCCCAGGAATCACAATACAACGTCAGTTTCCTCCACAATCTAGAAATCCTACTATTCATTATATTTGTACAAAACCAAAGCTGAGCTACAAAAAAAAAAAAAAAAAAAAAAAAAAGTAAAGCTAAGCACCTAGATATCTCTTTCTGTAGTACATATGCTAGGATCTCATGCTTTTGGCCTCTTGCCTCTGTTTTATGTATACTCTGCATTCCCATTGACTTAAGACAACTGGGAATTTATTACAGTGAAAGGAAAATCAGGGTCATTGAATTGACTGTTCATGACAGTAAAGCAAGCTACTTTTCATAATGTATGTACAGGCATCATACGGGCATTCATTGGTAGCTATTTCAGAATGCCTGGATGTTGCATGTCTGTCACACTGTCCTAAAATGTTATAAACACACACCTAATAAAGATGCCCAAAACGCGGATGCAGTCTTGTAATACGGACAGCCTATTTCCATCTAAATTAAGAAGGCTCGTTTTAACTCTGGATACAGAATGGTGTAGAATGTCCTCACTCTTTTTGCATGCAAACCTGTTCAGATTTTCAGGTCGATAGTTATTTTGCACACAGAAAACCACTGCTTCCTCAGGTCCAGCAGATGTACTGGATCCCGTGTGGTTCCACCAAATGAAAGGAAGAAGAGAAAGCAAAGAATTAGAAACCATTACAAAGGAGCCATCCTGAACACTGAATCCAAAATTGTAGGGACAAGATGAGAGAACACAAAACGTGTATCCTCATTTCCACCCCACCTCACACCCCTAAATGCCTTTATTTCCACATTAAAAAGAGAGGAGCGGTGGAAGTTCCACTACCCAAAGTCAAACAATCCCAGAAGGACAGTGGGAAGGAATTTTATAGGTGTCGCAGACATTTTCATCCCAAATTCTCCTGGATGTGTCATAGTAATTGCTGAGCACTTCCCTTATGGACATTGCTCTTACAGCCCTGCCAGTGTTTAATGCTCATTCCCCTCAACAAAATCTTGACCTTCACTTCTGCTGAAGCATGACTGAAACACCATTATCTATGAGCCTCCTTTCTGATACTTTCCTAATAATGAAAAGGCAAAGGAGTCACTTGTGGTATCTTTTCTTACTCCTCATACTGGCAAATCTCTTCTCCTTTTAAGTAGTTTCATTACTCTCTCCCCAAGTTTTTCTCCACTACAGCAACATAATTTTCCTTTTTTTTATGGACCCTTTCATTTCGAAAACTGTCTCACAATATCAACTCACCACACATCAGTTCCAGCTTCCTATTTGCCAGGTCCATTTTCTTTTCCACAGAGACATTCATAATTACATTCATGCAGTATAGCATATATAAATCACCTATAATGCAGTCAAATGTAACCTGCAATTGTTATCCTACAGAACTTCATGCCAAGTATTTCTAGCCATCACATGTAAGCCGCAAAGGCAAAAGCTGACTGAATTTGGATTACTGAAGCTGCGTTTTGGAAACAGTAATTTGTCATTTATTTACCTAAGTCCTACTTTCAAAGCTATTGTGATCTCACCCCCACAGGCCTTGAAGTTGATTTTTGAAACAATGCTTAAATCATCTTTTCATCTGGCAAACTTTTCTTCAGTACGTGGTCCAGAAGCTGAGGTTCACCCTGCCACTGCTCTGTGGACCGACGGCATCTTCTCTCCATCCTCGCTCACTGCCATGGGCTCTAATGCAAGAGGGCTGGTAAGTTACTATTACCACACAGAGAGCACGTGCGCAACAAACAAAATTTTCCTGACACTTTTAATAAGCAATGGCTCACAGCTTTTAAAATTGTCAAAACAGTGAGAAAAATAAATTATATTTAAAGTTACATTTTCACCGCCTCCTTATTTGCATGTACAAAATATGTCCACGTAATTGTACCGACTAATTAGCTATTCAGCGATTCAAATGCCTTTTCAAGGGCAGCTGTCTACGCTCAAATGTAAATTTTCCGTATCTGAATGACTGTAAACACACAAACCCGAAGCCAAATGAAGATTTGGCTATTCAATTTAGAGGATATTGCATGTTAAGTAACACATTCTAAGTTTTATTGTCGTAAATTATTGTTATGGTATCTCTTTGTACATCTACAGTTTCTACATTAAAAGAATCATACCTGATTTGATGAAAATAAATCTGGTCAGAGAATATTATAAAATTCAGAATGTGCAAAAAACTCCCTCAAACAGAATAAGCAAACATGTATAATTGGTGCATTCACAATTTATTTCGGGGTCATTCTGTTTTACTGAATTATACTCCTTTCATTCTTAAAACCTTTTCCTCTCAGTTATTTTATGCTCTAGTACCTGATACTTTAAATCCTCCCATTTCTTTTTAATTTTGCAAATTTTATTGCTTGAAACGTCCAATATATATCTGCAACATCTACATTTAACCTTCCATCTGCCCCTCTTTCTCATATAATTGTTTACCTTCTAGGACAAAAACTGGTATCAAATTTCCTTTATTTTTACTAGATTTCTTTCTTACTTCTAGATGGCACACATAACCCTTAAGCTTACAGTTTACTAAATTAACTTTCAGCACTCTTCATCTTTCCTCAACTTCTTTTACCTCCACAGATTTATCTCAATTGATTACCCTTAGCAGTTCTAAAAACATTCAAAATTTAGTCTACTGAAATTCAATACCAGTGGAAGATGACATAAGGAGACTATAACCTTGACAAGAGATAATGACAAATTTTGAGCACACATCTCTAGTTAGTCTCGATTAGTCTTATTTCAGCTGCCACTCAATGCTTAGAACTATAAGTGGGGAATACTGTACAAACCATAAAACTAAAAGTGCATTCTCTTACTAACAAAAACAAAAACAAAAAAAAAACAAAAAACAAAAAAAAATATTTCCCTACCTTTCCTAGTCAATGAATAAACAAACATTTTAAAGTCTTCCTTCTCCTCATCACTTTTACAATACTCCAACTAGTTTGAGTGAAATCACACCGTCTCACTGCTTTCCCTAACACAGATGGGTACAGATCATTTTAACATCTCTTTCTTTTTTACTTTAGGAGGGTGAGGCCAGCAAATTTTATACCAGACTACCAATATGCTGGAAAGTAAACATTTTAACAAATACTCAGTATGCCTCCTGCTCTAATTTTGCTCTGCAAATGAGTATTTCTTATGTTGATTTGAAATGTGGAGAACAGTCATGCATGGCCATAAGAATGCAATGCATATAGGAAAACAAAATCTATCAGTTACACTGAGCTATTTTTGTCATATCTGACCTTCTGGCTCTACTCAGACCACATCACTCTAGTTATGTGGGCAACTTACTACCATTTGCTCACCAACCCATGGCACCAACCCATGGCACTTTTTCAATGTGATCCACAGGGCATGAAAATGACCTTAAGGTAGCTTCAAATGACAATTAAAATGTACAACTTACCAGACCAAACACAACTTCTCTTTCTACTAAGCCCTTGACTCCTCCTACCTGTGCTTCCCCTCCCAGCAGATCTTTCAGAGCAGGAGGAAGCCTGCAGATATTTCCAAGATGTGTCCTTGGACAAGCAAATATTTTCCTTTGATTTTGTCCAGCTCAGGAGCAGATCAAAGCAAATGGGGTTTTTTGTTTGTGTTTTTTTCTTCCCCTTCCCCCTGCCCCCCCCCAATAATTCTTTCTTCTGTATATAGTTACTTCTGAAATGCTTTCCAAATGTTTTCTCTGGGTTTGGCCTAAGATTTTGGTATGCTGCCTCCTAAAATTCTCCTTTAACTTATGTTATTTGTCTTCAAATTGATAGTGTCTTTCTCTCTGGAAAAATCTTCAGTCAGAGGAATCCTAAGAGTCTCTATTTCCAGACCAAATCCATCCAGTTTTTAAGGAAAGAATTAGGTCTGCTACAGAATCGGGTTAGGGCACCCACAGAGGAAGCTGATCTACTAAATCTGGAGGTGCCATTTTGCGTAACGCCTGTGCAGAGCCGAACTGCCATATGCTGCTGTCTATCCCTCTTTCACATCCTCTCTGGAGGAAATCAACTCTGTGCACCTTATTCCACTAGCTCACTCTTCCCCAAAACTGCATGTACTTTACAACTAGTATTTAGATGCAGGCTAATGTCTTCTCACCTCACCTCATGGTGCTGAAATACGTATTCAGCGCTTTAGGCACTCTCGAAAGGAGCAGATGCACCACACATGTTGCATCTGCTGATGCAACAGGGACAGAGGCTCCTCTGAAAGTCCGTGGCAGGCTGAGTCGCAGACACACAGTGGTTGATGGGGACAAGTGACAGTCTCTTGCTCCACATGCGACACTTTTGTCTCCAGTTCCTTGTGAGTATCATGTGGGGTTGAGGAGGCAGAGGTAACCCACAGTGTTGTTCCAATTCCCTTGCACTGCATCAAGGGAGCAGGGCAGAAAGGCAGTGGGAAAAGAGCTAAATTTAGCTCTGCAAGGCCCAGCCTAAATCTATCCCTGTAACACGTGTTATAACAAAACAACAGCTTCACTACAGCCCTAAGAATACTATCCACTAATAATTTTTCAGGTAGGCAGTGACGAAGCTGAAAAGGGAAAACTAAAGACGATCAACAGAGACTTCAAGGCCCTGCAATGACTGGTTAAGGGATCAGGAGCACAAGTAGTGTTCCCCTCTATCCCCATAGTTGCAGGGTACAACGAGGAAAGATACAGAAAGACCCATCAGATCAATAACTGGCTGTGGGACTAGTGTCACCAGCAGAATTTTGGGTTTCTTGATCATGATTCAGCTTAGATGGCACCTGGCCTGCTAGCGACAAATGGGATGCACCTGTCTCAAAAGGAGAAAAGGATCCTGGGGCAGGAGTCAGCAGGACTTATTGAGAGGGCTTTAAACTAGATTTGAAGGGGGGAGGAAACCAGGTATGGCAGAGGGTGACATGTCAGCATCTGAGGTTAGTGCTAACAAGGCCCTTGGGTCTGCCATCACAGTGGAATCAATGGTTCAGCTGAAGTGCATCTATACCAATGCATGCAGCATGTGCAACAAACAGGAGGAGGTGGTAGCCCTTGTAAGGCAGAAAAACTACAATTTAATTGCCATCTCAGAAACATGGTGGGATGACTCTCATAACTGGAGTGCTGCAATGGATGGCTATAAACCCTTCAGAAGGGATAGGTGAGGAAGGAGAGGAGGTGGGGTAGCCATGTATGTTAGGGAGGGTTTTGATCGTCTGGAATTTGATGAGGGTGATGATAGGGTTGAGTGTCTATGGGTGAGAACCAAGGGAAAGGGCAACAAGGCAGATATCCTGGTAGAGGTCTGTTACAGACCACCCAATCAGGATGAAGAGGCAGATGAAATATTTTGCAGGCAGCTGGGAGAAGTCTCTCAATCTCTAGCCCTTGTTCTTATAGGGGACTTCAACCTACCAGATGTCTGCTGGAAATACAATACAGCAGAGAGGAAAAAGTCCAGGAGGCTCCTGCAGTGCATGGAACACAACTTCCTGACACAGCTGGTCAGTGAGCCTACCAGGGAGGGAGCCCCACTGGATCTGTTGTTTGTCAATAGAGAAGGACTCATGGGCAACGTGTCGGTTTGAGGTTGCCTTGGGTATAGTGATCGTGAAATGATCAAGTTTACTGTCCTTGGAGAAGTCAGAAGGGTAGTCAGCAGAACTGCCACTTTGGACTTCTGAAGGGCAGACTTGACCTGTTCAGAGGGTTGGTTGGCAGAATCAATTGGGAGTCAGTCCTGAAGGGCAAAAGAGTCCAGGAAGGCTGGTCACTCTTCAAGAAGGTAACCTTAGGAGCAGGCTGTCCCCACGTGCTGGAAGGCAAACTCCACAAAGCTCCGCGGGACTTGCCTCCCTCTCTCACACTAGTGCCTGCCACTCCACTCAAGAAAATTTAAAAAAAGGACAGAAGTCAGGGGTCAGGTCTCATACTTCTTTTTTCCCCCCACGAAGCAGAGGCTGTCCCTCCAGGGACGGGCAGGCACTGGAAGCAGCCAGAACCGTATCAGAGTCAGTAAGTGCAACTGCAAGGAAGAAAGCATCCAGTCTGGCACACAAACACACATTTCATTAATGAGCTTTGTCTCATTTACTGTTAATGTTTAGTTTCCTTTAGGGCTATGGATTTAACAGCCTCTACTGCTACCATGTTGTTTGTTTCAGAGACACTTTAAGGCATTTCAGAACATACAGTAAAAAATACGGGTGGGAAATAAAAACTGATAAATGAAACTGCTTTTACATAATTACAGAAACCTAACCATAACTGTACTAATATCATACTTACTGCTGTGCTGTTGAGAACACACTGGTATAGCAGAAATGTAACATGGGTGAGTAAGCAACATAAAAAATGTTTTTAAAACCATCCTCAGATTCCACATGTTGTTTCCTGGCACTCCAACACTTACCTGTTGGCTCAGATAAAATTACAGAAGTGGCAGAGGGATACCCGTTTCATTATCACAGTCATTCATCAGGCAACAGGCAGCAGGCAACTTCATTCCCAGTCTCATGGCTCCAGCTCAAGGCCACCGTTATCCCACTCCACTGCCCCTCCAAAGGAAACAGTGGGCTCAGGTCTGTCCTTTTAAAGGACTGAAGGTAACTACCCCTGAACACCATCCCATTTTAATGGGACTCAGGGATGTGCCTGCTCCCAGCTTTGACTCAGCCTTGGCTTTCTACTACTCTGGTTTCCAGAGAATGGAAACTTAGCTGTGCAGGCTGCAGAAGAGCTTTGGGTCACACTACAGAGATCTTGAGTGGAGTAACCAGGGAGCAGGACAGGAGAGCGATAGAGAGCAGGGACTCACTTGTAGTGCACACACATGGTGCAGACAGCACATAAACCAAACCTGCGGCTTGGGAGTTCATTCAGAAACCTGAAGTCAGGCACTTCTGAGCCTAGCTTGTAAGGATCTACATCTGTTTTTCAAGCAGCCCTATGAATATGCAGCTGATGACTGTGAAGCTACGTAAGGTAGCTCTTTGAGACACCTGTTATCCCTGTGAATGGGTATGCGAATGCACAAAACTAATGGAAACAAAACTCATGCAGATGGCAACAGAGGACAGAAAGTAATGCCAGATGTACAAATAGCCTGCACACTGCTCTGCTACTTTGACCTGGTACCATTTTAAGTCAAAATACCAATCTGTGCAATTTTATACTAACTTATTTTAAGTGAAAGTGGATCATTATATTATGAATGGCCAGCAGTTCTGACAAAGAATGGCTCACAGTCAGACCACCTCTACTAGCTTTCATAAATGTAAATAGGATAGAAAAAGCAGCAGCTAATACAACACAATTCATCGGAAGGTTCAAGGAATCTCATAATGCACAATCATGACAGATCCTGCTTTTGAGGCAGTTTGCTTCTAAACCCAAACGTGTTTTCATTTAGATTTTGAAAATAAAGGGTCTGATTTCTATTATACCTTTCTATGCTATTTAATATAACTGCAGCTGTGTCTCTTGTTTCATTATTTTGCACTGAAATCTCCAGTGAAGCAAAGAATAACTTAAAAATTGTAGACTAGGATCTTTCTGTGATACAATTACTTTTTAATAATGGTCCACTTTTGAGAATGCCAAGTATAAACTAAGATATTAGTATAAACTAACATACTCCAGTGGATTCTGGAGATTCATGGAAAAAGATAATTAAGAAAATATTGCTCTGCCAGAATTGCAAATTATTTCTGTGAAATCCTCCGAGATCTGTATTCGGTCTCCTCAACATTCCTGCCTGCAACTGAGGCTGGTTGAGCTAAGGAAGGTACACAGGCAATAACTAGGTTATTGAGAAGGAAAGCACTGTCAAAATGCTGTTAAGTAGGTCATTATGTCCCTCATGTAGCTCTTGTGACAAAGTTCAAGGCAAGGACTAGAGCCTAAGATGCCAGGACCCTGCAGAGATCTCTGAAGTGATGGTAGCAAAGTGTACTGGAAGGAAAGATCAAATCTATCCTGTCTAAGCTACTGCCAACACCATGAAGGCCAGGACAGTGGTAACTGGCTTTTCTTTCTTTCTTCCAGGGAGATGCAATGAGAGTTTAAACAGGTATTAATTTGCACAGCTCACCACTGCACAAGCCACTATTGAGCCTACTCTTTATCTCACTCCTGATGCTTGTTAGCATTCTACAATAAAGAGTACCCTTAGCTTACAGTCATTATCGGTTAATTTACCCACACTTCCGGCAGTAAAAGAACAAACAGACACTGTCCTTTTTGCAAGGATATTAAAGCATAAATAATCAGAACTGATGCCAAGGAAGCAGAAAGTGGGTGGAAGAAAATCATGTCACCAACTCTCTTTGATCTTTAGATGGTGCTTGAAAAATCTTCTCAACCTTAAGGAGGCAAGAAAAGCCCAGGGAAATGTTGACTCCAGAGGCTTCAGGAAAGAATCAGGCTATTGTCATTATACATGACAAATCCTCATTAGACTTTGTTTTTTCACACTGATACATGGATATAGCGATGTGCGACCCCTATAATATTTTTTTTTTATAAGTAGCTCAATTAATCCAGTTCATTAAAACATACTGAAGTACAAGCCTTCAATCATACACTGGTCTTCTCTCACTTAAGCTGAAGGTAGATCCCTTCATTTGTGGAATAAATTAATTCTAGACAATCTTAAAAAAAAAAAAAAAAAAAAAAAAGGAAAAAAATCCAGCCTTTAGAATTGCAACAGATTGTTGCATAAGGCAACATGTTTGATACGAAAGAGAAAGAGAAAAGCATATTTCTGAGAAGCATGTGCATACACATGTGCAGCATTTGAACAGGTGTTATTTGTCACAGTCTAACCACAGACACTATCAGAGCTTACAGAGAAACACAACAGCTATTAAAAATGATTCACCACACTTATTAACATGACAAAGAATACAAACTGTGAATTAGTAATTAGAATGTATAAGATTTTATAAATAAATTATTTTTAAATGTTCTATAAGGACCCACTCTCAAAATCCCATACTTACATTAGTCCATCAGCTTCAGGACACTGCAGGATTCAGTAGGATTGTTTGTGTGAGTAAGAATTACTCATAAAGGCTAAAATCTGACAGGATTAGGCACTGAATGTAAAAATCTTTTCACAATTTTTTATTTTAAAGTTAGGAAAGAAATAAAATAAGAAGTTTTACTCTTGCTCTTTACTCTAGACCATAGTACAACTACAAAGAAATACAAGACCAAAGACCTAGGACTGAGATGTGCTCTCATTTATAGCAAGGTAGATCTGGACAGACTCCTTTGATTTACCTCAGCAGAGCCAAGAAGAACATTTCCCTGCCACCTAGCCTGGAATTGCTCCCATTGCAGAGCCCCTAACAGTGGTCTGCAGAGCTAACTCAACTCCTCCTGCAGCCAGAGGATGCCTTGACAGCTTGAGGCCTCATAAAACCACCAGGAGAGGCTGAACTCAGAATAAGGAGTTTAGGGAAATACTAAATTTAATACTAACCAGAGAAACAGTTTAGTGACATTTACATTGAAGAATATACACACAAAAGGGGAGATTTGCAATCTACAATTACCAAATGCTGCGACTCTCAAAAGCGTGGAGGATATGACACTTCTACTCTCTGTGGATAAAGAAAAGGTTGTGCATACAGTGCATTTCTAGGCCTCAAAGGACCCAACCTTTTGTTTCTAAATCAGTAGGTATAAAATGGAGCCTTATACCTGCTTCAAGACTACTCCAACTTGTCATGAAAAGACTTTAAATTTCTCTTCTCTCTGTCATACACAACCCTGATTAACTTCCCTTACCCATATATATTCCCAAAGGTTTTCACAGGTTTTAGAGTCATACACAGAAAAGTCCTTCCTGAAACAACTTTAATGACTTTACAGGCATATGATAACATTAAAAACTACAGCCCAAAGGCAAACCTGAATAAATGACCTTGAAAAACATGAGAGATGAGAACACAGCAGGAAAGCTATTCTAGATACAGAACTTATAGCAAACCTACTGTATCTGAACCAGAACTGGGATGACTGGAGTTGTTCCTGCCATCTTCTAGGCTGAAGAACAGAGACATCCCTAAGGCACTGAGGTACCATGACTTTCCCTTAATCAATGAATACAAGTTCAGCTGGATGATAAGCTGTAAAAGATACATAAAACTTAGCTGGGAACTAAGACTCAATATATTAACGTAAAAACTGCCACAGGAACTATTTCTAGGATTAAACATAACAGGGTCAAGATTTCACTGTGTGCTTCTGGATATTGAAAAGGTATCATATAAACAATATCATTCAAAGCACGTATACCCATACACATCAGTATAAATCAGAAACAAACCTCTTGCAGCTTCGCTGATTGCTTAGGTCTGGCAGGTAAGACTGGCTGTTATTCTGAGCATGGGGGTAAGCTCAGAACTAGGTCAATGTGTGTTATTGTAAACAAATTTAACAGCTCAGCTGAACAACAGTGTCTTCCAGCCTGAAAAGATGGCAAGAGATCCAGTAACAGTATCAAAGTGGTACAAGCCTGTCTGTGGAGACACACAGCAACTTTCTGCCATCAAAATATAACTGCAAATTCAACACAAGAAAAAAATAAAAAAAGACAAAAGGGAGCATGAAGTAAGGAAAGATGGTATCAATCTTGATGGTCTGTCATAACCTTCATTAACTTGAAGCACATTAGAGGGTGATCTCCAAAAGCAATAATTTCTGACGTCAGAAATTAAAAACTGAAATTCCATGTAGTAGGAAATACCTGCTTTTTGAAGTATCTCCTCAAGTCAATAACATTATCAAAGGCAGTTTGTGAGGAAAGATAAATCATTCTTGAGAGTCAAGTAAAAATTTCATCCTGGTAGGTCAGAATAAAGTAGAATCCTAACCCATACAGACTTTAGCCTTGGAATAATATTTGAAAAGCTCTAAACTAAAGAGACTTAGGTTTCACTCAGAGTTTTGTTGAATTAATTTATATTGTGATTGCAGACTCTCCACAGAGGCTCTGGTTTCCTGGTTTTACCAGCTGAAAAAAACTGTACTGATAATCTGAAGGAAAACATCTGTTTCTTCTGCTGCCCATCACAATCTGTTCAGCACAGAGTACCTAGGATTCTTGCACTTCACTCTGAGAAGTTCAAAAACCCTTATTTTCCCTCAAGCTCAGTCTATCCTTTATCCTATTATTTTGACCGTTCAATGACTTCCAGTGATGGCAATGCACTTTCTCTAGCAATTATTTCTATCTCATTTCCAACGCAGACATTCCTCTTTTTAAAAATATATTCTCATCCCTCCCCTGAATATTTTTTCCACGTGTTGAAAAATCCATCCATCCATCAGTGTGATAACCAACTTCAGACAGTGAGCTGAGCTCCTGGCTGACACTGCTTCGCTCCACCCATGCAAGTAACATAACCTCCACTCATTAACGGGAATTATATATTGTTTCCTTCATTAGTCTACCTCACTTGTGTGGTTAAACTAGTATATTCCTATTGTTGTTGATGCTGAATCTGGTGCTCTTATGTTGTTACTCACTCATTCAGTGTCACTTCAGCTGTAACCAAATTTTGAGTTTAACTGTGAATGAAGTAATTCCAGCTCAGGCCAGTAACAGCCCAGTAATCCCAAACCCACCTGAAACAGCAATGGTGTAAGGCACAGAAATCAGTGCTCAGGATCCACATGCTGCTGAGCTCCATGGCAAGGGAAGAACTGAGGGGGAGGAGGCAGTGAAAGGAAGAGGCTGTAAAATGATGCAAATTTTCACACTTTCAAAGTCACTATAGTAAGCAGATCTGCCTTAAGAGATACCTGTTTTCAGTTGAACAAGCAGCCAAGCAGTCAGTATTTTCCTTGATTCAAAGCTGGTATGATTTGACAAAGATTTAAAAGCAATAGCTTAGGTCCATCCAGTTCCAGTTAGAAAAAAAAATTAAAATTATTAGAAATTTAAAAGTGGGTGGAAATGAGCTTTCTATTCAGTATGCAGCTCTGTTTAACACCCTGGATAGACAAAATCTCAAAGTCTCAGAAATGAGCTGGACATTAACAAGTTAGTTGTGTTTTTCAGGGATACAAGGCTTGGCAAAAAAAAATTATTCTCACAGCTGTACCAAATTCCTGGAGGACAGTTTACCCTAAATTACTTTTCCTCCCCCTTTTTCCTTCATCTATCTACTCTCTCCTTAAACATTTTAAAGTTACTGATGTCTTGCAATTCAGACAGTGCAGTAAAAAGGCGTAAAATGAAGACACATGAAAGGAATTTGCTTCACAACCAACACATGATGCCTGCTTTACAGTACACCTGAGAAACCTCATTATCAGTTCATTCCAATAATATAGATTAGAAACAATTTAAAAAAATAATAATAAAAAAAACCACAGGATGGCAAGAGATATACACATTACAGAATGGCTCTTCTCAGAAAATAAACACATTCATAATTCCTCTCCAAAGTTCCCAGGGGACCATGCTTAAATTCCAGGTGTACCAAACAAAGCCAACATAGTGGTGGATTTGGCAGTATTAGGTTAACAGTGGGACTCCATGATCTTAAGGGTCCTTTCCAACCTAAATGATTCTATGATTCTATTAAGTGTTGGCATCCCTTTCCACCTGGGAGTGATGGAGTTCGGACAGAAAAGGGTATCACCAGCACACCCACAGCTGTTCCTGTGGGGCTCCTGTTCACTCAAGGGTGAGCAATGAGCATCCTGGCTCAAGACAACCCTGAACAGAGTCAGTGCTGGATCTTGCCTGTAATTCCCAGCCCAGTTGATATTAGTCTATTTATTCTCCTAATTGAGACAAATGGTTCAAACTCAATTATCAAAAAAAAAACCCCACACCATTGATATTCACAAAGTGCTTCCTGTGAGTACCACCTCAGTCTAAACACTTTGTTTCTTCAAGAAACACGAAGCTCTGAAAAATATAATAATCTCCATAATCACCAGCATGGGCAATTCTTCACCTTTTGAAACAACACTGAAGGGATATGTTTTTAATGCCTTGGTTTTGTCTCAGTTGCTTTAATATCCCTAAAATCCTGAGTAAAACATTTTTCCTTTCAAACGCTCATGTTTTTTCCCATTTCTCTAATATTGATTTACTTCCTGCCAGTTGTACAGTTGTACTGTAATTTAACATGCATTAGTTGAATCCCTTTCAACATACTTCACCAGTACTACCAAGAGAGCTCAGAAAACAGGACACTAGTTAACCAAGTAGCACAGAGGATGGAGAACAGTTATTTGTGTAGATATCCTGCAAAAATAGTGGCTTTATGTTTATTTTTACCAATAGCTGGCATCACAGTTAACAGTCTTAATTATCCTTATTTTTAATGTGGTTATTTATAATCCTGAAAGAAAATGAGAAAGAGATCATTTGGGACCTTTTCTACTCAGGAGTTGGAACATGTTAAAGTGACTCAATTAAATTATAGTAATTTAAACTCTTCCTTTAGTTTTCTGTAATTGGAAAAAATATCACAAACCTCTGGTTTGCTTTCATGTTTTAGATTTTATCATCAAATGGTTGTGAAATGGCAAATCTGTTGGTAAAACTTGAATGACTATCATAAATGTCAGTACATGTTATTATAAGAAGCTAGGAGAGTGTATACTTCTCATCTTTTTCTAGGGTGAAAAAACATAAAGAGCTTTTAAATATTTAATAAGAAGAATAATGCTCCAGAAATTGTTCTTCAGTGGAATACATGCAACTAAGGTTAGTGGAAGCTCTAGAAGTTTTAAAATGTAAAGCACTCATCCTAAAGCACATCAGGTTTTGGTAAAACATCACAGATGATTTCTGAGTTGGTAAGGGCAGAAGGACAACATTAAGAAAGCAAAGGGACTCTGGCCTCTCTCTCATCTTGAGTAACATGGGGAGCGTCCACCCATTCTGCTGGGAAGTCAGGGGAAAGCCACTATGACCAGCACCAGAGTCTTCAAAAACATCAATTTTTAATTCTGCTCACCATTTAACCACATTGCACAGAATCTTAATTCATTTGGTATCCTAGTCCTATTGAAAAAGAAAAAAGGGAGGAACAAGGAAAAGTTCTTCCACAGGTGAGACACTACACAAGAGGAACAGAAGCAACAGACTGATTTTTCATTTGGCTAAACTGACCCCTGAAATAGGATGTAGGTTCAGCTGTGATGCAGAACAAGAATACAAATTATAACACATCAGAAAAGCAGTACAAAGTAATTTGAAGTTGTCAGGTTTAATTAATAGGCCTTTAAAAATGCCTGACTGATGCAAATGAAGCATTAACGTCCACTGATCATAAAAGGTGTCATAATCAATCTGATGAAGACATTAAGCAGGGAAACATGCAAGTCATGTAACTCAAAACTGATGTCTTAAGCAAATAAGCTACTCAATGCAATGTAAGGCCCACCAAATATTTAGAGGTACCTGGCCAGAGCTGATATGGCTTCTTCATTTTTTTAGTAGAGCTAACAAAAATTTGAAAAAGAACAATCTTTATCCTTTACATACATGTGACAATGTTTTTGAACTCTCTACTGAGACCCATCTGTATCACAGATTTAAAACTCTGGTCCCTCACTGTCTATGTCATTTTTAAAATAGGAGAAAGGCTCCTTAACCACTTAGACCTGTAGAAAATATTTAAGAGTTTTCACTACCTCCAGTTTTCTGTTTCCTGAGCATTTTTTTTTAATCACCCGTTCAGTCTTAAAATGCTGCCTCTCTGTTTCTGCCCTGCAAACAATCTGAGCACACAGTGATCATATCCAGTTCAGTCTTTCTCCCAGTTGCTCAAAATAAACAATCACATAGATGTCTACATGCAAGTTCACAAGCTAAATGCTATTCTGAGTATTCAGAAGACAATACTCTGGAATAACTCACCATTGAGTTACTCTTGTCCTGTGCCAATAGTGCCCATGCACAATGTTAGCACAGGTTAGCTACAGCACTGCCAGTTCCCACAAGCTTTTCTGGCTCTAGCTTCTCCAGTTAGACAGGTCTCATGCTACAGAAGTAGGAGGGTTTCCACAGTGTATAAAAATCCATTCAGCATCGGCTTGATTTCTGATCCTGTCTGATTGCAGATAGTACTAGGTTCAGGGCAAGGCACAATCTAATTATCTGGAAGCAATTTCTTAGACTGAAATTGTAGTCAGGCATTTAAAAGGATTTCTCCTAGAATCAAATACAAGAGCAACAAAGAAAAGGGAAAGATGAGAAGCATCCAAAGACCACCACAATCCTGTCTAAGCATCCTGTTCAGCAAAGAAGCTCAACTTCAACTCTCGTCTTATCTCTTTTATCAACAGGGAGGTGCTAAAAAAATAACTCATACATTTTAGGGCTTCAAAACCAAGGCCACATAAACAAACCAGAGCTTTATTAATGGGGACACCACTGATAGATCCAGGCACCACAAGAATGATTCATACACAGGTCTATGTCACATTTAAAAGCTGAACCAAAACATTCCTTTGTGTGCTGTTTTGAAACGATTCCGTAATTAAGCCAAAAGAGATGACAAACATTTACTGACAGTTAATGCAGTGCTCCCACAATGTATTATTAGGCACAAGACCAGAGGCATAAGGCCAAGTGCTGTTAATCTCCTAGTGAGTGCAGTAGTCTGTCAGATAAGTACTGCCTGAAAGTATCTGGTGATATTGCTACTATTTTTTAAAAGGCGTAAGCCTTCAGTTTTCACAGAAACTAATACACTGATTAACCCACCAAAATAAAAGTGTCATAAAAAAAAATTGAGACAATTCACCTAGTTTTAAATCCCATTTCCCCACATAAAGATTGATGTATTAAAAAGGACTACTTTCTTTTGCCTTATCTCATGTTTTACTTTAGCAGTGTCAAATCTGATCTTTTGTGCTTGGCTAGAAACCTTTCCAAAACCAGTGGGATTGTTCATCAGCTTTTACCCAAAGGAAAGAAGTGCTGAATATTCAATCACAGTTTTCCTTCCAAACGCTCTGCATGTTTGTTTTAGGGAAGCCTTAAGAAAAGCAAATAAATGAGGCTGGAAATCCTCTGAGCAATGCCGTCTTCTTTCTCCGAAGGTCAGCCTTAAGTCATTTCAGAAAGATGGAAATAGCCAAGAGTGGATAAGAAGACTCTAAAGGCACCTTTCTTTCTGAAATAACTTTGATGCTGCAGGCTGTACCAGAAACATGCTCTCAGGCAGAGGTTTTGTTACTTTTATAAACCGAGCCAATTTCCCCCAGGGAGAAAGATGTGATAAAAAGTTCCTGCAAAAGCAACTCCGGCACAAGCACTGCACAGAAAGGAGAGCTCTCCTCTTCTGAAAGACTCCCCTAGAAGTTATCAGGGTCGTCAAGGGTCTTAGGGACAAGAATCTTCTTAGTCGGGACAAATCTTAACCCCTGTTTTCAGGGCCAGTGCTGAAGCCAGGATGTTAAAACCATATGGTGTGGTTCTGAATCAAGACAGACCCTTCATATTCTTTCACGATTTATGGTCTGATCTTACTGAGAATATGCACTCAAATTGTTAGTAATGCATTTAGCAAACATTAACTATGACTGACACACATATTCAGAACAAATTTTGCTTAGGATCCAAACAAATTCATAATCATGTCAGCTATAAATACTATCTAGCAGGTTTGGCGACCCGACTAAAGACTTAATTTTGTGTAAACCTTGGAAAAGACCCGAGAACGCAGCATGAGCTTTGTGGAAACAAAAACTACAGCATGGTGTGGCACACCATCGTCATTACAGTGACAGCTCAATGCACCCCGTTTCTGTGACAGAAACGAAATGCCACCCCAAAAAAAACAAGCGAGCAGGCAAAAAAGTACTCTCAGGCAGTTCAGGTAGGCGCAGACGCTGCGCCCCCTCTACCGCTCCGAGCGCCGCCGACCCCCGCTGCCAGCGCCAGCCCCGTTACCTGCTGCTGCCGGTCGGGAGGTGCGGGAGGGCGGCCGGCCAGGGTGTCCGGGCAGGGGCGGCTCGGCAGCGGCCACCGCGCAGCCCAGGGACGACTCCCGCCCGCGGGCAGCGCCGCCGGGGCCAGGGGAAGGCGGGCAGCGGGGTCCCGCCGTTCCTCGCCCCGGCAGGAGGGAAAGCGATAGACGGGACGGGGTGGCAGCGCTTCGCCCCGGCTCTCGCTGCGCCCCTCTGCCCGCGCACGGCTCGGGGCGGGGAGGGGACGCGGGAAGTTGGCGGGCGCTGCCGCCTGCAAGCGGCAAAGTTGCAGCCACCCAGAGCCGGGCGGGCGGCACAGGCGCAACCCCTTCGCCCACCCACCCGCGGCCTTTTCTCACCTCAGGCACTGCCTCCTCCCCGCAGGGACCGGCTGCTCCCCGCTCCATCGCGGCGCTACCCGCTCCTGCCTCCCCAACTCGACCCGGCTCGCTCCAGATCGGCGCGGCCCCGCTGCAGCACCCAGTGCCGACCGCGGAGCGCCCCCTGCCGCCGGGGCCAGGGGGCTGAGGGCGGCCCAGCCCGCCGCGATGCCGGTGCCGCCCGGAGGCGAGCTCCCTGCTCGTCGGGCTAGGAGAGCGCTGGCGGGTGCAGGGGCAGTGCTGACCCCAACACGCCCCGCTGCGGGGATGCAGCAGGGTATCGTGCTCGTCGGGGTACGCTCCGCTGCTCAGCAGCGAGGAGGTAACGACGTTAATATCGTTGTTAACATATTTACATCCCACCTCCCCCTCCTCGGGGCAACGCGCACCCTGGCGTCTCGGGACTAGGAGGTCCCACGCGCAAGCAGCTGTCACGAGTTGCCCAAAAACTAAGCCCGAGCCTTAATTTAACGCCTTTCATAAAGTGAACGCACTCTCTCAGTCGATGTCGTGTCGCGCTGTCTCAGGTAAGTACCCGTTCAGACTCCTTTCGTTGGCTCAGTGCAGCAGAAGCAGCCTGACTGCAGCAGGTTAGTACTGCCACAGAGCCCACGCTGCGTGTGATATGTTCCTTATGGCTGGGGAGAGCTGTTTGCCGAGTTTCTGCCTAACTGCAGGTGCAGCTGCTGCCTGACCGCATCCAGGGGGCCCGACTGGGAAGAGCATTTTAAAGTAGCGCCCAGCAACCCCAGCTATGCCGCTGCCTTTGCGAGGTGGGGATGTTGCATGGACCCTGTTCCAGTGGGGTTTGTGTGTGCTGGGACCTGCCGGGATCCCTTGGTAGGCAAAGCGAGACATTAACGGATGTTCAGGCACAGCCATTTCCCTGCCTGATGTCACCCATCTGGGAGCAGGGTCTTGGGAAAATCTGAAGCCTTTTGATTCTAGTGTGTGTTCAGGGTCTGCCCGCATGTACACCACTGGAGGATGCCGCTCTACCACGCAAACAGAAAGCGTCACACTCGTAACTTTTATGGTTTTAACCCCCCCTGCCTGCTGCCGTGCCCCCCATAATACATCAAGCTGCAACTTATTTGCAAGGATTGAAATACATTTCCTGAAATTCCTCCTTTATTTCTTGCCACTTTCTTAAAAATCTGGCTCCAGATTTTTGTTAGCCTTTATATATTTTCATTTATTTACCATGTATTCTGTCATTCACTCAAATTTCTTTTAGCATTTAATTCCCCCACCTTGGGAAAACTTTTGGCTAGTTCTGGGGTCTGTAATGTTTTTTGCCTCTTAAGACTGAAGCAAAGATTATGTATGTATTAATTAGCGTCTTTTCTCAGTTAGTGGATCAACTGCAAGAATGTCAGGTCAAATGATAAAGACTGCCAATCCCAGGCAGCCACTTGTGTCTGCAAGAAGCCAACTCTGCATGTGTCAAAGAAAGCAGCAAACCTTATCTGGAGTGACCAGCTATGAGGATACCCACTTACAGAAGCCTGGCAAAAGAAGCCAGTGGGTTGCAGGTCTGCCGCAAGATGTTCTCTATCCCCATGTTTTTGTTTTGTTGGTACTGTCTGTAAATATAGATGAGGTTGGTATGGTATGTACATATGCGTTTCATGCTTTTACTGATTATTGTTTACAATCACTGCAAAATCTGTCAAGTTTCAAGCAACATTTCATTGCTCTTGAACTAGCTGATTTTTAGGGTAACGTTGACGAAGTAAATGTTGATTAAAATATATTGCCTTCTAATTTCATTTCCTATTCTCTTGTTCTTGCTTTATGAAAAGAAAAACAAACAGGCCCACCCATTCAACCTTGCTTACGTCCTTCTTAACTCTGTATTGGCACTGCTTCTTGCATGCTCTCCATTAATCACACTCCTCAGCTTTCCCACTGAAAGCTGCAGAAGTGAGACAGGCATGGCAATATCTGACCATGCTTTTACCAATACTAAAGAACCATTTGAAACCACTTACCTTTCTCATAAAGCAAGATCTTTTTATTGAAAGCAGACGTAGCCTGACACATATTTCCACTGGCATGAGATTTTAAAACATTTACTTTTCTGCACCTTTTCTTCTGTTTATTTACCCTTTCAGCTTCAGCTGTTTACAGCTTGCATTTTGTCAAAATGTTCTATGTTAAAAACTACCAGAGTATACCTTTCCTATTTATTTTTTTCACTCTAACTTCTAACCAGCAATTTGACAAGGCTATGGACATTAGGAGCCCATCACATATTGATGTGGTACTATTAACCTAAGAGGTTACTTTTTGGCTTGCACTGAGTGGAGCTCTACTGTGCCTGGTTAGCTGAACTGAATTGAATAGTGAGCATGACCGCACAGGTGTAATTCCATCTTGATGGCGAAGATCAACAGCAGAATGCCATTTATGGTGTCCACAACACCCTCAAAAATAATGCAATTCCACTTTTTCAGGCAGATGGAGAAAATGTTCCACGGAGCAGTTAGTTGGTTTGCACAGGATCCTATGAGCCAACAGTGTGCCCAGGTGGCCAAGAAGGCCAATAAGCATCTGTCTTGTATCAGAACTGGTGTGGCCAGCAGGACTAGGGAAGTGATCGTGCCACTTTACTCAGCTCTGGTGAGGCTCCACCTTGAATCCTCTCTTCAGTTTTGGGCCCCTCACTGCTGGAAAGACATTGAGGTGCTGGAAACAGTTCAGAGAAGGGCAACAAAGCTGGTGAGGGGTCTGGAGCACAAGTCTGATAAGGAGCAGCTGAGGGAACTGGGGCTGTTTAGTCTGGAGAAAAGGAGGCTGAGGGGAGACCTGATCGCTGTCTACAGCTACCTGAAAGGAGGTTGTTGCATAGAGGGCGTTGGTCTCTTCTCCCAGGCAGCAACTGATAGAATGAGAGGAAATGGCCTCAAGTTGCACAAGATAAGGTTTAGATTGGGTATTAGGAAAAATTGATTCACAGAAAGGGTTGTTAGGCATTGGAACAGGCTGCCCAGGGAAGTGGTGGAGTTACCATCCCTGGAGGTGTTTAAAAGACATGTAGACGGGGTTCTTAGGGACATGGTTTAGAGGTAGAATTGGCAGTGCTAGGTTAATAGTTGGACTCCGTGATCTTGAAGGTCTTTTCCAACTAAAATTATTCTGTGATTTCATTATTTTATATTTGTACATTCTTGGCAGAACTGACATTGAAAGCTGGGTCTCCAGCTTCAGCCTTCTTCACACAGTGATATTGCCTTTCTGCTGCTTTGTGCTTGTGTTCCTTGTAGGGCATCTCATGTGTGCTATTCTCTACTTCATGCAGCACACACAATAAGGCTAGAGGCCCCCTTCCAGTTCTTCTGAAGACCACAGAAGCAAAACTGGGCTACAAAGTTAAAATGGCAGCTTTGTTTCATGCCCATGCCTGTAGAAGAGTGGGATAGCTACTGTTCCTTATTGCTCTTGTTCCCAGGCTTGCCTGGTGTAAACAGAATCAAGTTTTGTTTACAGTCAAGGTTTCCTGCTGCAATTAAAAAGACATCTCTATGGTTTTCTGCAAGGAGCACTCTTTACATGGGAGTGTGGGTGCAGCCTCATCCCTCTTCCAGTTTAAAAATGCCAGCTTCTAGTTGGATCTGGTCCTCCTCCAAATGAAATTACCACCCCAAGTCCCAATTATGTCAAAGGGAATATGATTAAATGCCTTGCAGGTGTGTTTACCCATTTCTTCCTGATCCATCCCACTAGTGTTGCCATAGCTTCTGTTTCACAGATGGCAGTTACAATGGCAGCGACAGGGCAAACACAGAAGTCAGGGCACATATCAGTTTAACTTGTTCAATTAGTTTAAGATTTCTTAAATATGTTTTAATTTTTTTAAAAAGTAATAAACTTAAAAGCACTTACACTTTATATGCTTTCAGTGCTTCCTGAAAGGTACTTTCATAAAGCAAAAAAAGCAGCTCTAAGTGCAATACTTAAAGGTCTTTTATCTGAAAGCTGAGGAAAGCTGGACTGTTATCTCAGAGCTGTGAAGAGGAAAAGGCTACCTTTTCCTCTAGATTTACGATAGGATGGCCCTTAGCATTGCTTTTTTGTTTATTTATTTGGATTACTTTATAATCTCAGTTGTTATTACTGCCATGATGAATGTTGTTCAGGATTTGTGCCATCTAATCCAGAAGAGATTTTACAGGTGAGTAAGATGTCTCAGCTTGATGTCAAAAAGCACTCTTCAAATGTATTCATCTTCTTGGGACTCCATTGGGATAAGTAGTACTAGGGATTAGGGTTTATGTACGTATTGGTACATGTGTTTCACAGAAACTGAGCTGCCACTTCACTGATGACCAAAGAAACAGAACATGGCTGTAGGCAGTAAGAACCTGTACTAAAGTTGTAATTTTGTAGTTTCACCCTGGTTTCCCAGTCAGCCATGTTGTTTTAGCTTCAAACTGTGTTATAAAAGAGTTGTCTTCATCTGCCTGGAAGGGACCGAGTGGTGAACTGGAAACCTTTGCAGGGAACGTGCCTAGAAACAGTGGCATCAGGCAGAAGCTGGTTTATGTGTTATTCTCATGTAAAAAGAGGAATCACAAAAAGGGAGTGAAGGTGATGGTGACCATGAATTTTGGGCACCTAGGGTGTGTGTAGACTGTGGAGATGGGTATAGAAACTCGCTCCTTAGCATTGGTGGCAGGGATAAAAGGAAACCCCTGGAAGCCTGACTCCCCATCCTCAGCTCTTATAGCAGACAGAAATCCCAGAGATGGGTAAGTGAATGTGTCTGTGAAGACTGTGTTGAAATCTTTTATTGTAATATTTTTGATTGATTGTCACAAGGTATTGCTGAGTCTGCTTTTGAAGGGAGGGAGAGGCAGATAGCAAAATTCTGATACCTGTCAAGGAGATAATTATTTTTGTAACTGTAGGGAGGGAAAAGGATGGGGGAAAAACAAGAAAGGGAAATGAAGTGTTGTGTGCTTCAGGTAAGAGTGATTTTTCAAACAGGAAAATAATTAAGCTGAACTTCTATTTATGTGACTGCAACCAATTCCATTCAGGGCAGCTGATGCGAACAAAGTTCTCAAAGTTAAGAAATTATACTGCAGATAGCAATGCAGTGTGGAAGGATAATATAATTTTATCAATGGCAGCAGTGGAGAAAATACAGTATTTTTCCCCTCAAGTTATTTGTGAGTAAAGTGGCCATGTGCATGTGCAAAATAATAATTATCTGTTATAACAGTGGCCATGTGTGTATATCATATAAATAGAAAATTTTATGTGTATTTATGTTCTTTCATATAAGAAGGAGAGCTTAGGGTTTTCTGCAAACCATATATAGAAATTATATAACCTGCTGCAAGCAGGTTGTACTCTTTATATTAAAACAAATTTTTCAAATTATTTCAGGCAAAATTACCAGGTTGGAAAATCACAAGAGTTAAATAAACAAAGGAAATTAAGGAAGTCACAGAAGACATCATAGAGCTACTGTGGTGATGGCTTATAAACACTCTCTTATCCTTTTTGTGAAGAATAATATTGCTCTGAGTTACAGCTCTGGTATTTCATCTTTTATTAGACATCAGGTTATGTTACTGCAACTTAGCAGAGTCACAGCAATGAATTCGGGTCTCTATAATCTCTTGTATCCAATTGCAGGAGCATAGTTGTAAGAAACAGCATACAGACCTCCTTCCAATTAAAGCTAAACTCAATTTTAAGGTAGTATATGTAAATCTACCTTGAAACAGAAACCTCATTAAACTCATTGTGTATGAAGGTGCTTATCTCCAGAGTCATGGGGTGCTGGAGGGGAGTGTAACTCTGCCAAGCAAGAAACTGTGAGCTTCTCAGCTCTTCAATTTGAAAAAGAGACCCAGGTATACATATTAAAAGCATCTATCAAAACAGGAACCTTATGAGAACAACAAGTATAGTTAGATTTCAAGTACTTTTTCCAGAGCAGTTGCAAATTTACACTGTAATCTCTCCCTGTGTAGAGATCTGACCAAGCCACCAAAGCCAGGTGGCTGGCGGTGTACTGCAATACTGTCCTGATTGTAGACAACTCCACATCTTCAGAAATTGCTTGTCTGCAAAGTATTTGGATGTAAAAATCAACATATGTTCACCTCTGTGTTGGTATAACAAATCCCAGCAGCCATGCTCAGGCTGAAAAAATATTTTGCTAGTGTTGGGATTTGCCCACTCAAAATACCAACACAGTAAACATCCTATAAATGGGAAGAAATACAGAGCCTAAACTGTAAGCAATTTCAAAATTAAGTTTTGTGTCTCAAAGCAAACATAAGCACCCAAGGCTCTGAGATGAAACCATGCTTACCGAATAAAGACACGGTCAAGCAGCCAAGCAAATGGAATAAGAATCTGGCAGTGTTAAGCTTGATCCTGTCCTGGTTTGGGCAAAATTTCAACCTTGAGAGTTAATGCTTCTTAAATACAATTCATTGTGTAAATTCAGCATCACACATAAAAGTATTATATTTGCTGCATTACAGGCTTTGTGGTCTGAAGGGTTCTTCTAAGCCATTTGGCTGAAAATCAAGGACAACAAGAGAAGAATGATCTGGATGATCTCTGTGGGGTTTATCTACCCTGTGGTTCTCAGAAAAAAATTAATCCAAATTAACTAGTTTCAGATTTTTTAAATGGACCGTTAAACCAAGCTAAGCTTCTGTATTGACTCTCTTATTCAGAACTAAGGTTTTCTCAGTAGATTGTAGTTAATTTTGAAAAAAATCCAAAGTACATCTCCTTTAATTCTGAATGTCAATACACACAAATTTAAAACAATTTAACAAAACCACTCCGAAAGTTGATTCAGATTAATATTTAATCATCCATCACTCCTGTCATCTGGAGGCTCATAGAGTACGGGAAACTTAATGTGCTGTAAAGGAGCTTTTAAATTCTCACTGAAGAAGAATATACCGTTTTCAGGGAAGAGTAAACTACAATTAGAAGTGGGCTACAGAGGGAGTTAGAGTACAGTAAGCTTACAGTCCCACTCACCAACTTGACACTAACTTCCTCTATAGACATACATCCAGATAGGTAGAGTTTATGTGTTATTCAGCGTGCTTTGCACAGGTTGCAGCACTTCGGTTATAAAATGGATCAGAGCGCAAATGGTGAATGATGGCTATGTCTACGTTAGGAGCAAAATGGTGCTGAGGGCCCAACATCTGAAGCAACTGGGCTGGACTAGCTGATCTCCAGAGGCCCCTTCCAACCCCAACTAGTCTGTGATTCTGTGATGTGCACCCTGTGTATTTCAGGAGTTTTTCCTTCCGAGTAGCTGTGGTGTGTTCCCAGGGACCCAGCGCCTATTAGCAGCTGAAGCACATCTTCCAGTTTAACTCCCGCAGAAGGACCCTAGGTCAGGCATTGTGAACCCAAGCACAGTAAATGAGGAAAATTAAGAAAATTTTTCCAAAAGCATGGTCCTAATCAGAACTTCAATGCTAGCACAGACATAGCCAAGCAGAGCACAGCTGCCACAGAAGGGCTAGTCTGATGCCAGCCTGGGTGCACTGCAGATTGTGGGGTGACCAGTGTCCTGGGGACATGCTAGAGGATGGCTGGAGGACTCCCCGAGTTAGAACAGAGGTTGATATTTTCCATTCTGTGCATAAAAGAATGCAGAAAAGCACTCTTCATCTTGATGCCTATAGCACCATTCAGACTGTCACAGCACTTGATGCAGAAGTAAGAGAGTCTTTGTTCAGAACATGCACAGCACTGTTAGAAAAACCACATTATAAAGACTGCATTGAGAACTGGCCCTGAAGGTTTTCTTACCCCAGCCTGTTTGCCATGAGAAACAATAAATTAAATAGCATTGGAAACACCAGACTTCTATAGGTAATGAGCATGCAGCCTACATAAATCAACAAACAAGAGGTCAGTGGGCTTAATGAATTTGAATGGGTCTCTCAAAAGACTTTATATTACTATTACCATTTTCAGCTTCTTTGTGCAAGTTGAAGTTACTGCAGAGCTTTTGAAACAAATATCAGGGTTTGGGAAGCAATGTGCTTTTCTTGGCTTCAGTATTGCATTTGTTAGCTATGTACATTGCTGTAATATCTTCTGTCCTTGAATCCACTCACCACCGAACAGAAAAGAAACAGTTAAACGATTTGCTCATGTGACAATTTATGTCTAACTCTAAACCTAATGGCCGTAACCCTAAACTTAACCCTAACCTAAACCCTGATGGACATAACTCTAATAGCCCTAACCCCCACCCACATCCCTAATGGGCATAACCCTCATGTACATAACCCTAACTGTAACCCGTAACTCTAAACCTAACCCTAACACTTAACCGTAATCCTAATTGTAATGGCCCCAAACCTATCTTAACTCCAAGCCTGATGTTTCTCACCCTAATCCTAATGACCCTAACCCTAACAAAAACTTTAGCCTATTCTTCACTAACCCTAACAGCCCTAATCTTAACACTTACTCCAATGGTCATAACCCTAGTGGCCATAACTCTACTGGCCCTAACTCTAACAGCCCTAAGCATAAACCCAACCCCAACCCTAATGGCACTAACCCAAACCCTTACCCTAACCCTAATGATCCTAATGCTAAATGCAATAGCTCTAACCCTAACTCTATTGGCTGAAACCCTAACCCTAATCCCTAACCCGAACTCTAATTACCTTAACCCTATTTGTGCTAACCCCAAACCATGACCCTAACCCTTGCCCTAACTCTAAACCAAAGACATTCTTTGCTCATCATATGCCACAGAACGTCCTTGAGCTACAGGAGAGGTGGAGGTGCTGAGGAAGTTACTGCAAATACTTGAGGTTCAGAACTTGTTGCTTAAAGGGGCTGGAAGTATATACAATTACCTGCTGGAGCTATAATTTTTCCTCCTACCTGTCTTCCATAGGCTTATTTCAAGAAGAGACACAGTTAATTATAATTTCTATTTAAAAGAAATATGTTTACTTTTTTAAAAAAAATTTATAGTATTACAAAATGTGCTATTTCTCATTTAATTTTCTATTTTTGAGAAAAACATGCTCTGCTCCAATCCCACTGAAGTAACCAGGTTTTTCTGAGCCTGTATTAGGGAATTATACCAATTCTCTGTGCTTTTCATTGTGCTGCTCCCCTTCCTTCTAAAACCTTCATATTTCTCTACACTCTGCACAACTTTCAAGCACTAAATTAATCAATTCCACATGACCAGCTCCCCTGGCTCCCCCCAGCCCCAGTTCATTTACAGGTTGTTCTCCTTGGGGGGAAGCACATTGTGGGGGAAAAGAAGACCTCCCACAGCTGGGGCTGAGGGTCCTGGTTGTCTGACTAGGAATTCGTGCCACCATCAGTCTGCCAGCTGTTAGTCTGCTCCCTGACTTGAAGCTCTAGACAGAAAACACCTTGGCAAATCGAAGGAACATCATGTACCAGAATCCCATCACTGGACAGCCTTAACTCTTGCACTACTGCATCATCTAGCAACTCGCTTGTCAGTGGGGAAAAAGAAACCATTCAGCTGCAATATCAGTTAAAACAATGCAGCATAATAAAGCTCAAGATTGTTATATGTTCTGCATATATAAGCAACATTCATCCAAGTTTTTTTCATCTTCTACTGAATTTAATTTATAATAATATGGCAGTTGCCCAGATATGAACATGTTGATATGCAGGAAGCAAATCAACTCAGTAAATTACTAACAAAAACAAACAAACCAAATATTTTTTCCCCAGAATAACATCCTCTCAAACATTATCAAACAAAAGATACCCATGTAAACAAAATGTACCAGTGTGAAAATATTATACTTAAGGCACCCTCCCTGGCACTGCATTATTTGTGATACAAACACTTGCAATTTATTACAGCACACAAGGAAATAATTTTTATCTGCAAATGTTTAGTAGTACCTCTTTCTTGCATACAAATTATGGCTTATTAGCTACCAAATAAGAAATATCCGCTCACATATATGGCATGTTGACACCTTAAAAGGGACAGTGGAAGTGCGTGTCTGATGAGGTCACCACTAGAAATTCACATAGAGTCAGGCAAGTCTGATTAACAATTCTACAGAAACAGGGACTGCAACAAGATATTTCTCCATCACTTCTCAGGCTAGGCTGTACAGATGGCACGCACTCCATACTGTTCCACTTTACATTAGAAAGTGTTTAATATGCACGTTCAACCTATTCTATTCTAGGCTGAACATATTCAAGAACCTCGATCAAAGTAGTCTCAGGGAAAGTGTTAAAACAACATTTGCAGCTTAACTTTTCACCACAGACCTGTTCCTTTCACAAAGAGTTTCAGTAAAGGCTGAGTTAAGGATTAAACCTGGTGGATTTCATGCTGGGATTTAGACACCTAAATATATAGGTGTCATATTTTCTTCATCGTAAGTTATTTGCTTGTGGGAACACAAGATGCTTGTGCTCTAATAGGCAGTGAGCCAAGCTGCAGCATAGCCTTAGCTATATTCAGTCCATTGGACTAGCCCTAATAAGATGGTAGTGAGTCACCAACACATTGTCTCAAAGGGCTGGATGTGGAAAGAATCAGTGAGGCTAAAGGCAGGTATGAAAATAATAAAGATCACCAAAACAAATGTCATTAAGTGGCCACTTGGCTTGACCCCTCAGTATGAAGTATCAGGAAGCTGGAGAGTTGGTAGGGGCAGCAGTGGCTGGAAAGTACAAGAGCTTCATCCTGACAAAAAATAGTGTTGGCACAGTCAAAGGTGCAGAATGAAAGAAAAGAATTAAGTAAGTGCCAGCCTTTCAGTGGAGTAAGCGAGAATGTGTTATTTAATTTATGAAAATTGTAAACTTGACCATAAAATAGCATTCTTCTGCAGAAGATTGAATACCAAGATACTAGTTGAACAGTAAACTACAGTTACAGACAGAAAAATGTATGGTCTGAAAGAGTTAATCAAAGGAAAGAACAAAATGTCCAAAGAGCTGGATATTACAGAAAATCTTGGACTGCTAGTGAAAAATTAGGAAAATATTTCTAAAATGGAAAGCACCATCTTCCAAATGGAACCTTAACCACTTGTAGTTTCATTATGTAGCACACATTACTCACATTACTGATCCATGGGTCCGTGGGTGGAAAGGACCCAGGTAAAGTCCGAAGAAGAGCCATCACAGGCCCTTAAACTGTGGTGAACTGGGAATTAAAAAAAAAAAAAAAGAAAAAGAAAAAAAAAGATAAAACACACCTACTATTAAATTGTAACTCAGCTATAACCAAGTATGCACAAACTAAAACGAGCCCTGGCTATGTTTCTTGGAGAAAATTAGATCCAATTAAAAAAAAAAAAGAGAGAGAGAAAAATGTCTCCTTTTGCAAATGCATTTTTCTGCATTATGCTTTCAACTACCAGCTCTTAAATCGTGTCTGAAGAGGCTGGGGAAAACACATTAGTACCTCTCCACAAGAACTGTGTTTGAACATGGTTGGCTTGGGGAGAGGGGAAAGAAAGATATTCAGACTCAGTATAGACAGAGCCCCAGGGCTATTGGCATAAGCATAAAATCAGAGTAGTGATTCAAGAAAATAGAAAGAAAATTACTTTAAAGCAGAATTTACCCAAAAGGCATTAATCAGCAAACAGGAGACCCTTTGAGAGCAGTGTTTAATAATTAGGTCACTTTTCCATTGCAGAGGTCCTCTGTGGACAATGAGGGTGTTCTACAATAGGAGTTAGAAACCTGCTGACAGGTAATTTGCCTGCCTGTTTCAGAAACCCTCCTGGATTCCCTACTTCTGTTTTCACCATTGTATTTATCAGACTGCCCAGGGCAACTGATACAGCAAATTGACTGTTAACTTCCAAAGCTGCTCACTGCAGGTCTTCAAGAGTTAATGGAGGAGCTCTGAGAGGCAGCAGCTGCCCGCAGCACGCCTCTGAGCAGCTCACAACACCATCTGGGGGAGTGATGAACCTACCAGCAATTCCTGTGTGTAGAGTGACACAGTGTAATGCAAAGTTACCAAATGCATTCAAAAACTCTTGCTTTCTGTCATCGTTACTCTCCTTCTCCTGTGTCCAGGTCAGTGGAGCACATTTTAAAGCACGTGCTGAGGTCCTACATCTGCTTCTGACTTGATGTTTGCAGACCCTTTCAGCCAGATCTGCCAGAAAATGCTATCCAAGTGCACTCTGCATCCAGAGGAGGATTTCACATTTGAAAGAGAAAAGGTGAGGTTGCTGCATGCTACCAGAGAGATCCACAGTGTAGGTAAGTAGGGAAATGTCATCCAACAACATACAAGATGAAGCATGCCAGCCCCTGGAGTTTTAGTGAAGGTGTTTCCACTTATTTTCTTTCTTATGTATTAAATATCTTATTATTTTCAAAAAGGAGACCATGGGACCAATAAAAAAATTGTATGCAAAGGAGAGCACTTGTGTTCTCAAGGCAGCCTCTAGATGAGTGAGATGGCACCTCAGAGGCAGGTGATTACAATACAGATTTCCAATCAAATCAGTCATTAAGCTGTGTGGAGCTGGGAGCGAAGCTCAGTACAGGTTTAAACAGGTCTATGTGCAGTGTGGCTGTTTTTCCAGCTAGTTCTTCATCTTTCAGTGCCATTTTGTTTCCCAAACAATGTCCCCAGCAACCTAGGGGTAAGGTGTGCTGGGCCGAGCAAGCAGGGAGGCAGGACTCAGCACAGGCAGAGGGCTCGGTGTGCAGGACTGCACTGGGCCTGCTGCTTTCAGGCTTCCAAGAGGCTCCTGCCACCAGGGCAGGCAGCGGAGACATGACTGGGGTGAGGGTCTGAGGATGCACGGCAGGCTTTCAGGAAGGCAACCGGGAGCTTGAGGACAAGTTTCATCTGCAAGCCAGAGCAGGTGAGGGCTCAGCCAAGAGTCAGAGCTGCACCAGCACTGCACCAGTTGAGCAAAGCATCAGCACATCAAGACAAGTCCAGATCCATAGCCAAGAAGCTCAGGCAGCCTTTAAACAAGAGCTGGTCCATCCAGAGCAGAGGCTTGGCAAAGTCGTGGTTAGCTTTGGGTATCCCAAAGGGTGTATCAGCCTCCTCAGGGTTGTCACCATAGCCCTTGCAATGGGCTCAAAGCTCCAAGGCTGTGAAGAAGCAGAGCACAGACCAAACTATTTGCAATCCCATCTGTACTGTAAGCCATCGTGCTTTGTTCAAAGTGACTTACACGGAGTTGTTTTTTTTCAATCTAGTGGGAACAAAGATGTTCTCTGATTTTCCTCTTCCAGAGCAATTAAAATTTTGCTTCTGTTTTGTGTTAAGAGAAATAGAAGAAAGTGTCAATAAACCTCAGAAACTCTTCTTAGGAGAATGTATTATAGGTGTCACGGAGGCACCCCAGAAATCAATTTCGGCAGGCGATAAGTTCCAACCAGACTTTATTCTCACCAGAAGTGTTTAGCAGAGAACCATCTAGAAACAGGGTTTATCCAAAATTATTCAGCAACCTGGCAATGTTTAATAAACTGCAGGTTTGATATAGCAGTTGAGGATATTATTACCGTACAACCAAACAAGAATGATAATCCACAATGTGCATCTACTCATTCAAAAAAAAGAAGAGAGCTCTCTCACTCAAGGGTACCCAGAAGAAATAATTGCTTGCCTGGGTGGGTAAAGGCTCACTCTCCTTAGGCAGTGTCCCTGACCTAAAGGAAGGGCTCTGTTCACAGACCCACAGCTCTGAGAAGACCACTCAAAGGACGTCTTCACCGTGGGCCCTGTTCTATGGCCTGGCTGTATTGTAATCACAATAATGGCATGGCCATTATGACCATGGTCCAGAAGGCTATCTGCGGGTTGCAAGTGCCAAAATAGGTATAGGTGCTTGTCATTTTATGGTACCTATTTTTTTTTTTTCTCAGTATGATGTGGAAATAATTTTAAGGGTTCTGTGTTATAAAACATGACTTACATGACTTAAAAATAATTTTCAAATCTAAGATGAAGCTTTCTTTTAACTTTTTCCACTAGTGCTGTATAATAATTAGATTTCCGTGTAGTTTTAATTGATGGAGTACTCCTGAGCTTTTGTTGTTTAGTCTCACCTTCCTGTGTAAGGTTTGCTTAAAAATAATTAAACCATCTGAGGGTAGGAAGGTTCTACAGAGGGATCTGAACCAGCTGGGCCAATGGGATGAGGCCAGCTGTATGAGGTTCAACAAGGCCAAGTGCCGGGTCCTGCACTTGGGTCACAACAACCCCAGGCAGAACTACAGGCTTGGGGAAGAGTGGCTGGAAAGCTGCCTGGAGGAAAAGGATCTGGGAGTGTTGATTGACAGCTGGCTGAACATGAGCCAGCAGTGTGCCCAGGTGGCCAAAAAGGCCAACAGCATCCTGCCTTGTATCAGGAATAGTGTGGCCAGTAGGACTAGAGAAGTGATTGTGCCGCTGTACTTGGCACTGGTGAAGCCCCACCTTGAATCTTCTCTTCAGTTTTGGGCCCCTCACTACTGGAAAGCCATTGAGGTGCTGAAGCAAGTTCAGAGGAGGGCAACAAAGCTGGTGAGGGGTCTGGAACACAAGTCTGATGAGGAGCAGCTGAGGGAACTGGGGCTGTTTAGCCTGGAGAAAAGGAGGCTGAGGGGAGACCTTATCACTGTCTACAACTACCTGAAAGGAGGTTGTAGCATGGAGGGGGCTGATCTCTTCTTCCAAGTAGTAAGTGACAGGACAAGAGGAAATGGTCTCAAATTGCACCAGGGGAGGTTTAGATTGGATATTAGGAAACATTTTTTCATGGAAAGGGTTGTCAGGCATTGGAAGAGGCTGCCCAGGGAAGCGGTGGAGTCATCATCCCTCGAGGTGTTTAAAAGACATGTAGATGAGGTTCTTAGGGACACGGTTTAGAGGTGGACTTGACAGTGTTAGGTTAATGGTTGGACTAAATGATCTTAAAGGTCTTTTCCAACCATAATGATTTTATGATTCTAAATTCTGGATGTGGAGGTTACTGAACAATATAATTCAGTAAACTGTCATTGGTGCCTGTACAATTAATAGAGAGATTAAGAAATTGCTGGCATATGTACTGGCATATGACAACTTTGTTCCTAAAAGGAATTGTTACTCATCACTCAGCATTTGGGATTGACTGGCTTTGCTCCTTAACAGGGGGAAACCAGCACAAATTTCAAATGTCACTGGCAAAATTATGAATGATGCACTATCACTTAGTAATCTCTGTTCAGCAGGAAATATTCATTGAGTTGAGTGAGAACAGTTGTTGTTGGGTGATTTTTTTTTTTTTCCAGACCAATCCATGTAGTCTATGTAATTATAGGGTAAAAAAATGTATATATACTGACAGCCACTGGACCATTTTAGTTGTATACTGCTGGTCATATGCCAGAAAACCATTTTTTCAGTGTCATTGTTTATCTTAGATTAATTCAAGGTACTTTTCACGCTGGATTTTCGATTTTTGTTATGAGCTTGATTTTACAGAAAGAAATCAGGTCTGCTTTGGAAATATTTGATGCTGTTTTAGGGCTTACAAAGCTACCACCACTACAACTGTCTATACAGGAGGAGATTATTCATCTGAGAGCTTTATGGACTTTAAACCATCTTTTTTACCATATTGGTGAGCAATTTTGCAATGCCACTTACAAATTACGAAGGATCTGAAATAAATGGTGAATGGAGAATGGTTGAGATGCTGAATAGCTGCATAGAAAAATCTTCCATCACAAAAAAAGTGGTAGACAAAGGAAAGATGTGGTATAGGTACTCTGTTTACACAAAACGCAGGTGTCATCTCTAAATAAGCTAACTATGTTTATGTGAGGTGTGTAGGTTATTTTAGGCTGTTTCTAAGTGAGCAGAGAGAAAAAACATCATTAAAAGAAATACTGATAAGGAATTTATTTGTGAAGACCTAGAGATTTTACAGAAGTCCTTCAGTATTGGGGTTGAGAAGGGGGAATATCTTAAGGGTCTGGGAGTGTCTTCCTCCCACTAAACAGCAAGAGTCAATGAAACCCAACTGAGCTCTAGTAGTGTTGACCAATAAACTCTTTATACCACTGATGTAAACCTTACAAATTTGGTATACCCCAAGGCTTTCTAGAAGGTTAAAGATCAGTAAAAGCCACATAGGATTTTCAGATGAGGTCTGGTTTCCTGCTCTAGCCAGGTTATGGTATGAGTAGTAGGAGAGGAGCAGCCACTCTCTGTGCAAGCATGCAGGTCTTGAAAGCCACGGAGAGCATTTCCAGTAGCTTGAAGGCTGGGGTGTCATAAGCAGGGAGCGCCACAAAACACAAGGAGAGAAGTTAGAGAGATGTAAGAATAACTGCTTATCCACCAGTTAGGAAAATACAAAGGTAACTCGGGAAACAGGGAAAATTTCTTCCTCTTGAAGCACTTGGATTTCATGACCCTTTTTTTTTGGTAGTTCTGGGACAGTATGCTCACAGTGCATCCTTTTTTTTTTTTTTTTTTTTTTTTTGTAATTATTATTCTTGTATAGAAGATTTGAAACAGGGAAAAATACAGAGGGAATCAATGATTTCCCAAGAACTTATTGGAATAACTGAATTATGCTTCATAAAACAGGACCATTATTTATGCTGCAAAACCCAGGATTTTAACTTTCATGGGAATGGTTTACATATGCAGTCATCATTGTGCCAGATTTTTGACTAATTTCACTGGAAACACAAATAATCATGAAAAGGCTGAGCTTCTGAAGCCAGAAAAAGTAATTTCTAGTTTCCAGCAGTCTGCAGTAGTTTTGTCACAGAAGGAATGCAAGGCACAGAAATTTCATCTCTTTCTGAGCACCCTTCTTCTGTCAAGGTTAACAGAGGACACCAAAATTACAAAACAAACAGCTCTGGGAAAACATCTAATACAGGCTCAGCAGACAAAAGAGACTGCACTGGTCATCTCATATGACCTCTTCCTACTGTTATATTTGTTGTTATTTGTAGAGTGTTTTATGAGAGTGTCCATTGAAACTTCATCTCAGCATCATTTACTAGGGTTGAGAGGTGACCACGTCTTTTAAATATAATATTAAACATAATAAACAAGTGGTCCAAGTAAGAACTTACAGGTCAGCAGGGACACTAGCAGAGACATTTGTTAAATAACTTCCATCTGTTCTTTTATGCTTTTACTAATTATCTAAAAGAGAGGATAAAGAACATAATGAAAGTCACAGATATATTAAATTGAGGGAAATTACTAATAGAAAAAATACGTGAAAAAAGTAGGAAATACTTGCCCAGATAAAAAATACAGAGAGAAAGTGAGAGAATGAGATACCATTTATGGAATAAAAACCTAATGAAAATTAAAAGCTGTCCTAATTCACAAGGGGAAAGAACAGTCTAAGACATGCAAAATCAGATAAACCTGCAAATAAACGATTTGGAAAGAATCTTAAGGGACTGTATTTGCAATGCAGGATAGCAAGGTAAAATAGCCAGAGCAACATATAATGAGGCTGGAATATATAGATATAATCTTTTCAAAGTCACAAGTGGAATAGCCTGTTCATTTCTGCATCAGATGAAGAAGATCTGATAAATGGGAGAGAATTCAGATCAGTGCACCAAATGGATTCATCAAGATCCAAAGTCTGATTTATGAGGAAGAATGAAAAGACTTCAGAACATATTAGATTAGTTAGATTAAGAGACAAGTCCACCCTGGGAACAAAGAAACAGTCTTGAAATACAGAAACCCTATAAATAATGTAGATAAAGGGAATTAACTAGCAAATTCAAGGCAAACATAAATAAATAGGTGAAACTAAGAAAAGAGGAGTTCAGACTGGATGTCAGTGGTCCCTTTCATAACAACTGCCAGGCAGACCCTCTCTTTGGGAAGAAGTGCAGCTTTGTGCTCTGTTTCACAAAGCAGAGGAGAGCAGCAGGTAAGATTTGAATGGCAAATTTAGGAAGCAAAGAGTGACACTGTGGCTCAGCAACCTGGCAGTGCTGAAACGGAAAAAAATGCTTGTTAAATTTCTTGGCATTAGTGTCCTGCTGAGCAGTTAAGCTGCATAGCATAGAAAAAAAGCTGCTGGGATGTAATATCTGCTTTGTCCACCTCTATGGTCCAAGGGGATATTTCCCTCCAACTCAGTTTTCTCCCTGGGCCAGTGTTTCAGCACGAGTGCCATGATAAAGGAATATTTGCTTATTATTGCAGACAACCCTATTTCATGTAAAATGTGCCCCAACACACAGTTCCTATTTCCCTAAAACAGCTTTCCTGTAGCTATTGGAAAGGATATCATGTTATTCATTAAACTTTTTATTAGCATGCTTCTGGCTTTCATGGTCTAACAGCACCCACTGTGTTAATGATCATAGCATGTAATGTTGAATATGTACGGTGGGAAGCAATGCACATAATACAGGCAGGAGGGCAATTGATTGGACAGTTTAATCTACTGGTTTGTTTCCCTGCTGCCATTAGGAAGTCAACATCACTGAGAGAAAATGCTAAGACATCATCTTGTGAGAAATCTTGCCTTCAGTGGGATTTAAAGAAGTGATGAAAAGTAAAGAGAACATTAAAAGTGAAATGATACATACGTAAAACTTTTTCAGACCCAAATTAGTCACACTGTGTTTGCAGGTAGGTATTAGTTTCAGGCAGTACATTCATACAGTAGCACTGAATGGCTTTCAGCTTCATTTGCTGGATGAAATAAAACATGGTGACCTTTCAATGTTTTCTCTAGATAAGCCTGAATCAGAATCCCAAACCCAAACACCCTCAAATGTTGGGGATATTTGGATCTGATAGACAGATTGACTAGGTAGTGAGGGATAAGTTTAGATATTTGTGGAGGAGGAAAAATAAATCTTTCAGTGTGTTACAGCCTGCGTAATCGTAATAGCTGCATGGTGGAAATGTGCATGTGAAAAGGGGAGTATGACTAACCAAGACAGAGGAGAATGCAGAGGAATACATGGGGAGGGATGAAGTTTTCCAGGTACTGGGAAAGGCACTGTGATGGCCACAAGCCACCTGGCCCACTGTTAGGTGCCTGCACCCAGCTGAGGCGATGTTGCAGGAGGAAAAAAACACCACGTAAGACGTGGCCCAATTGGCTACGGGACCTGGCTGTCAGCAGGAACAACGTGGGGTGTGGGACAGCTGCTGCAGCAGGTCTGCTGGGTAGTGAGGTGCTAAAAAGCAACAGGCAAGGTCAGGCTGGATGCTTGGAAGTCACCTTATTCAGCAAGGGAAAGAGAAGTTATCATCTCACTTGGTGAGTTACATCAACCCCTTTCCAGTTTTGCCTTGGGAAATGGGGGATACGAGCATGGCCGAGCCACATGGAAGAGGCAGGGAGGAGGCATTACGGTAGGGGTGCTGTGTGAGCCCAGCAGTATCACCTCTGGGGTCCTGCTTCCTCTTCTTGGCTTTGTGCTACCAAGAAGAAGCTGAAAAGCTAGGAGCAAAACCCAAAAGGAAAGTGATTAAAGGTGATCACAGGGGTGCATCTCCTACAAAAGCCTGAGAGCTGAAGAGCCACAAAAAAATGAACTGTTTGTGGCTGTGATATTCTTGGCATTTGAGGACTGCAAGCAGCAAAGTTCGCAGAAGCTGTCACAGCTGACTCCTGAAAAACTATCATCATTCAGATATTGGTAGGAAAAGTTTCCTGGACATCAGTTTGCTGGAGTCCACTTCAGCAAAACACTGCTCCAAGAAAATAGCTAATGTCATTATTTTGGATTCTTTCTGCTAACTCAACAAAGCATTAATAAATTTATTGCAAGAGAATACTGACCAGGAGGAGGAGTAGGTAAAAACTACGATGTGCCTTTTAGCAACTACATTTCTGTGAACATTTCTACAATGATCCTGGCCATTATGTGATAAACGACATGAACTCTACCTACAATTGCACATATGCAGTTTGGTATGGAAAAAACCAAGGCAGGTGTTTTTCTGTCTCGTGGCATTTGCAGACAGCAGTGCAGGCAGGGTGTGTGCACCCTGAGGCTGACACCTGCAGCAGGAGATACTGATAGCTGAGGAGCAGCCCACTTTTCAAGGGAATGCCCTGCATTGCTGGGCAATGTGGGAGTGACTTGTCTCCATCTCTGCTGTCTGTGATGTATTTGGAAATAAGACCCCAGGTTGCTGCCAGTCCCAGAAGTTGGTGACTCTCAAGGGTCTGCATTTTAGAGCTTCACATTGGGCAGCATCACTCCTTTTCACCAAAACAATAGGAAGGACAAGGGCCTGAAGCCATCTGTACCAACACTGCTGCTTCTAGTGCAGTTGTTTCTTGGCATTACAGCAGGAGGCAGTAACACAGCTGTATTCCCTTTCACAGAATCACAGAATGATTGGGGTTGGAAAGGACCTCTGGAGATCATCTAGTCCAACCCACCTGCTAAAGCAGGTTCATCCAGAGCAGATCGCACAGGAATGTGTCCAGGCGGGTTTTGAATGTCTCCAGAGAAGGAGACTCCACAACCTTTCTGGGCAGCCTGTTCCAGTGCTCTGGCACCTTCAAAGTAAAGAAGTTTCTCCTCATGTTCAGATAGAGACCCCTTCCCTTCCCTTCCCTTCCCTTCCCTTCCCTTCCCTTCCCTTCCCTTCCCTTCCCTTCCCTTCCCTTCCCTTCCCTTCCCTTCCCTTCCCTTCCCTTCCCTTCCCTTCCCTTCCCTTCCCTTCCCTTCCCTTCCCTTCCCTTCCCTTCCCTTCCCTTCCCACAAAAGTCCCACCCACTATGTATAAATCGTGACAGGCAATATTTACAAGCCTGAGTGACTCATGCTGGGCTCCTACCTAGTACTGGGCAGGTCTGTCTCAGGGGGAACAACCACCCAAATGTCCCAGACAGGCCCCTTCCCATGTCAGGAGAGGCATGTGCTGAGCACCTCCATAAGCCTCTGCAGTCAGCCAGAGGAGCTGAGAAGGCACTGGGAGCTCAGAGCTACTTGTGAGGACAGGCTGAAGCCATCCTGCCCAGCTGGTATTTTTATCATTTTCTGTTGCATAATTAAAAGCGCAAAGCTTTCCATTCTCTAACCATGGGCGAAGATACATGACAAAAATCAAGAGCAGCTGCTGTACACAGGAAAGGAGAGCTTTTGGGAGTGAACTGGGAAGCTTGTTTCAGGGGTCTCTGGTGAGCATCTGCTGCTTCAGGGCCCTGACAAGGCACCTGTGGGGCCCAGGGCAGCGGCCACAGAGTGTCTGCAGGGCACTCCCTGCCCTGTGCCTGTCTTCAGGAGACAAAATGAATCAACACCCGATAAGAAATCATGGCACAATGCAGTGTTTCCTGTGCTGGGTACTGCGGCAACACAGCTAAATGCATGGAAACTGCAGCAACACAGCTAAATGCCTGGAAACGCCACCATGATGTTAGAGGCCAGCTTGCTGCAGAGTCTCCCCAGAGCGGGCTCCGTGGGCTGTGTCACAGCAATGAGCTCACTGTGCCACAGAACAAAACCCTTCATGCACTTTGAGGTGCCTCTGAGCCCCACAACCTGCTGCCATGGGCCAGTTGTCACCTTGGTCCCATCAGCTTCTGAGACATATATGCATATGGCAGTATTTATCAGCAGATGAAAAAATTGTTTCTTTTCAGTCCTCTGGCCTTCCTCTCATCATGAACTCTACTGTTTTCATTACTGGTGTCACCCACCTCTTGGGCATTCGTAGAGCCCTCAGTGCCCTGGGTGGAAAACTGATGAGCTTGACACAGAAGCAAGCAGCGAAACCAGTGCTGTGAAGGACAGCGCTTGGGGTAGGCAAAGTGAAGGTGGTTCTGGAACCTTTGAGACAAACACTCATGATAACAGAGCCGCTTATTCTTGTGCCTGAGAGGTCCCTGACTAACGCTTGTGCCCCTCACTGTAAGAAGGCAATTGGAGTCACACCACGGACACCTTGGCCCTGGCTCTCGCTTCTACTGCTGTCCATTTTCTCCTCTACAAGCAACAATAAATCTGATCCCTGCAGTGACGTGTGGGAAGTGAGCTGGTTTGCAGTTTCTTTGGCACCCAAAACCCTACAAGGGGTGGAAGAAGGAAGGGGTATGAAGTCCAGTGGGGACCCCTCCCTGGAGGTGGGGTGCCTGGTAACCACTTAGCAATGGGGGCTTTGCCTGCAGAAACCTTGAGCCCATGCCTGGCTGACAGGCCTTGCCATATTGTGAAAGAAGTGGCTAGAGAAAACATAATAACATTCAAATCAATTATGCTGTTCAAAGTCGCTCTCTAAATTAACCAATTATGTTGCAGCAATCTTTGCTTAATGCCTAGAAGCTAGGAAATGATTGCTAGAGCAGTGGTTGGGGAAATAGGTTGATAATGACAATAACCAACAATGGAAGATGCTATTCTGAAAGCAAAGTGGAGTAAAGTGATGGGGGGAGGAAGATGGGGGTGGTGTGGGGAGGGGGAGCTGGAGGAGGGTAGGGAGAGAAAACACTATTATTCATCCTTCAACTGAAGTACATTGCTTAGCTATTAAAAGACAATGCACTAGAGCTAACCAAACACAGTGCTGCCTCCAGGTCTCAGTGAGGAAGAAGTGGAACCTTGCTTACCATTCTGTACTAAGGAAACTTCCCAGCACTGTTATTATGGAAGTACAGCTCTTAATAACCATTGCACAGCCGTCTTCTGGAACAGCTTGCCCACACAATATCTATGCCTCTGTCAGGCAGGCCGCTAAAAGCCTATTTCATATTTTCAAAATTTAGGCTTCAAATCAACTTGCTACAGCAGTTCAGCTTCAGGGCCTTGATGTTTTTAATACAACTGGCTGCACTGGACTTCCAATGCACTTCCTGGAAAGACCAAGGAGCAGCTGGGGCAAACAAGAATATACCATCGCTTTAATTAGTTTGTGTGCACAACAGCTAGTCAGGTGAACTCAGACCTCTTGAAAGCACTGATGAAGAATTGCCTATTGACGATTTCAAGATGAGATATTTAAAATATTTTAAAACATTTGGCCCAAAATGCTGTGTGGAAATGTGGCTAATTGCCCTAGACATATTTTGCTCAGAGCCTGTATCTCAGGTAGTCTTTATAGAGTAAAATCTGACTAAAACATGAAGGATGCTCCTGCGTTTTTTGAGAGACCCATATTCATGCCATTACTTTGAAGTCACTGGTATCTGGAGTGATTTGCATGCTTCTCAGCCCAAGTATCTCTGAATGTTGGTTTAACTTTCTTGTTTTATAGAATAGTTCACAGTGAGACTATTTTTATTCTCTAATGCTTCTCTTCAAACTACATCATTCAGATCCTCTCTGCTGAAAAACAGATACATTCTCTGGTGCCTGATCTCACCTATCAGAACATAAAGAATACAGTTATAAGATCCTCTGCTCTGGAAATGGTTGGATGTAATTTCTGAGGCAGGATGCTCACTTGTTTACACTGAAAGAACCCGTTCCCAATATTGCAGCCCACATACTGCCCAGAAATAATTTATTTGAGCTGTGTAAAATTTTACAAAAGACTTGAAGGAGTCTCATTCCAACCCAGTGGGGAAATCTCAAGACCACTATTGTTATTCATAGCCACTCACATTCAAAATTGCACATAAAACCTCATAAAGCCAGGAGCTTAGCTTAGGAACCAACAGGTATACTTGTTGGAGCTGTGCTTTTTCATAGTGCAGCCAAGACATACTCTGAAAATTTGCTTCACAACCTGAAGGAGCACAGAAAAAATTTACATTTTCTTAAAGTGCAAATCGAAATTATTGTAATTATCAGACTCCAGAAACCACAGTTATAAATGGAAAGAGGGTTGGTAACTGCGGGCTTTGTAGCACAAGTGCATCCCAAGAGTTGTGCAGCTATATTTAGAGATACAAATGTATTAAGTTATACTGATTTATTAAATATCTTCCAAGTGAATATCATAATAAGACCTGCAAGCATTGAGCTTTCAGTGTCACATCAGGAAAGTCTGAGCAGTGAAAGTATTTTCTCCTTTGTGCTGTCCATGCTTCCACAATGACCCAGAAGAGGATCCTGAATTAATTCTGAATTCTTACTTCTCATCCAGAGAAGTGATCTACAACAGCTAACAGAGATGCCAGAGAGCACCTCCTCAGCCAGTGCGAGCCTGTTGGAGGACTTCAGAGCTCGCACCAAGGGAGCCAGGGCAGTTTCCTCTGGGCAGGAGCTGCCCCTTTGGGAGCCCCATGGTGTCTTCCAGCCTTTCACAGCACTAGGGACATGCACAAAGGCAACAAGCAATGGGGAGGACCCAGAAAAGCAACGTTTTTTTTGTCTTTAATGCCAAAACCCGGATTCCAGATGAGGGCACAGGGTGATGAAGCGTGCAGCTCACGCTGACAGTGAGGGCCTGCTTCACCCAAGCCCTGACAGAGACCTGAGTGCCAGAGCTGTTTGCACGTCTGCGCTCTGGGATTTCTCCAGGGTAGGTGCAGCCTAAGGTAACAGAGGTGCAGCTCAGTTGCAATCCAGTCCTCTCCTGCACGGGCAGCATTTTCGGTGTTTGCTCTCTGAAAGTGTTTGTTTCTGCATTACCGCTCGTGTCCTGGTGTGTGCTGCACCATGGCAAAGCACTGTGCCCAAGGATTGCGCTTTGAACAGCTTAAATTTTCAGCACACATCTGCTGTACCCCAGTTACAAAGCACTTGGGTTGTCTTCACATTAACCCACCAGCAGTGGACACAGGGAGAGTTTGGCTAAGAGAGGGCTATGGCAGAGAGACATGTGAAATCTATTAACTCTAAGTAAGCAAGGAGCAGCCAAAGGCTGAGGTAAATGATATAAGCTGGGGAGAAAACAGGAATTACTCATGGACTTATTCCTCACCACTTCCACCACAGCTGCTAATGCTGTAGCTTCACAAATGTCAAATGCAGGCAGTTAAAATAAAAGTTATATAAGGCTGCAGCATTTTGCACCTGCTGGCAGGTGGGGGTGCGCAGATGAGCAGAGTGACCCTCCTGTAAGTAAGCAAAGGAGTGGCCTCTGCTCGATGGCCTGTGCATGGGCTTTGGTTCAAGTTAAAAGGACAGTAATAGGTGCTGGGCTGGTACAGTATCACTGAGCTGCAAGCAGCCCTGGACACATGCTGTAGAGGACAATTTCTAATCTGACGACCTGCTGTTTTGCCACCCTCCTTCCCCTTGTAGACCCATGATCCTCTCATGTAAGGAAACAGTGCCCAGCCTTTGTTCAATGTGTCACATTTCTCCTCCTCCTCTTGTCCTCAAAAGCATTCCAGGTTTATAACATGCTGACATCCCTGTTGTGGTGTCTTACAAATGTGGGTGTGTATGGCATGGAGGAGCGGGGCATAGGATCCGTATTTTCCTAGAAAACCGGGTTGTGCAACCAGGCTGTTTCAGATTGCAACTGTACGACCTTACAGAGTAACACCAGCATCACAAAATTGCAGTGCTAAATCCAACACACATCTCAGGGCCATCAGGAGTAGTTGTATATTGTACCATGAGCTGGAAAAATGCCTGACTTATACTTTTCCTTGCCTGACAGGTACATTCAGATCAAAAGCACACCAAACATTGTCGTGAGAGGCGAGTTCTTCTGGCAACGCACAACTTTTAGACTGTTGAGTTTCTTTTCTCTTCCATCCCACAGCCCACCCACAGCCTGCTTTCACATCCCTAGCTGCCTTCCGAATTTTGAAAAGGAAGAGAGATTTTTAGGTGCAATGCAAAAACAAAGTGCTGGACAGTGGCTTGAATTACTGACAGGAGGAGCAAACTGCGGGGGAAGCTGTGGGAGTTTCACACAAGCAAGCTGAAATGGCATTTCTACCACTGAGGGAAGGGCAATGGTCACTGAAGCAGATGGACACTGGAAGACACGCAGCCATTGCTCTGAGATGTGCTTCCTGGAGGGACAGCTGAGGAGGATGCCGGCTGATGGCTGTGTCCTGTGGAGCTGGCATGGGGCTGCTGCTCACGTGGGTCCTGAGGTGGGGCTCCTCTGTGGTCTCAGAGGACAGCTGAGAACTTGGACCCAAAGACAGGAAGGAAAAAAAAACCTGAAATAAAATGGAGCATTTTTCATTTTGTATTCAGTGTAAAGGAAAAGAAAGCTTTTCTGTGGGTTGCAGCTATAAGATTAGGAGAGACAAAGTTGAATTATTAAACATTTATTCAACCAAGTACATGTTGAGCTCTCCAAGGACCAAACTCATCCACTTAATTAAAATAGAGAACTTCCCAAGGACCATTTGTATTGGCACTAAGTGACACATTTAATACTTATGTCCTGAAAGGGTCATACATATCCATAGTGATAGATCTGAAAAGATAAAAAGCTTTTCTGACTTCTTGCTGTACTCCCTGACAAAAAGCACCAGCACTCGGTCTAAAGGCAGCATGACAAGAAGGCTGTTGCCTACGGGCATTGCTGCTGATAGTTGATCAATAGCAATGGTAGGTTGTGCTTTAGCAAGAACAGCTTGCCTGTTGTGAAAGAGCAACAACATCCAAAATCTGACAGATAAGACAGGCAAACATTCTCAGGGACTTAGAGATATTGGTCTCCTGTAGAGAAGGGAAAGGGAGGAGGATGCAGCCCTTCTGAGGGTCCTTGGCCAGGGCTTCTCCCTTATGGTTCCCAAGAGCACAGACCTGTCACTGCAATTCACTTTTTCAAGTGGAAGCGGCAGAGGAGAAACATCTGTATCACTCATGTCCCTCAGCTAACTTGGAGAAGGATGGACGTTTTGTCATTGCCTATTAAACCTGCATGGCTTTGAATACGGGTACTGTCTGCCAGTTCTGGCAAGAGTCTCACTTAGGAAGAAAGCAGTGAGTAGGCTTGAGGAGGATGACTCAGGAGGAATGCCTGGCTCCTTTCCCCTTCCCATTCTCCTGGCAAGACACACTGATCCACAGGGGACAGCCTGGGGAAGAGGGCAGCGTGTGGCAAGCTGTGGACACAGCTGACCACCCTACACATGTGGCAGCAAAACGCAGTTTTCTTACCTCTGGTGTTACAGGTTAGCATCTGCTCAACCTATACAGCACCTCTAAACCTCCGCAATGGCTAAATCAGTCTAGCTTCTTCTTGGGATGGAGATATTTAGAAGTGCCACACATGCTTATATCTACTGGGTGAGGCTCCCTGTCTTGTCAGGAAACAGAATTAGAATAGGGGGTGGAAAGAACACAGAATTCATTGCAGGGGAAACACCCTCTGTTGAGGGAACTCTGTCTCACGTGGGCAGTTTGGCTTCATTAAAGTGGCAGCACACACTTTGGGGCATGGGACCTGCAGAGCTGATCTGAAAAAGTGCCAGTGCATGTCAGCAATGTAGAATAATATGAACACACCAAACGTGTCCTCTGCTCAGCATACACTGTTCATAATCTGTGCCAAAATCAGCCCTCACCTTGCTAAATAAATGATCTTTGTGTTCTGGGGTTGGGGTATCTGAATAACCCCATCATGCCCTGGGATCAGACCACAGGTCGTCTCTGCTTCTCCAGCAAAATGAGGAAGTGAAGAAGAAAAAGATGTGGAAAAAGGCTAATTGGCTTTACCAGAAACAGAGGTTGTGCATAACAGGGTGTTGGCTTTTAGCTCATCTCTGTTTCTCCACAGTTCAAGAAAACCTGCATTCCAAGTTCTTGACATCCTTTTCAAACCTTGTTCCCATACGTAAATCTCAAGTGGCTCAAAAAAACCCCATGACATATATGTTCAAATCCACACTCTCCTTAACACTCTGTCTTAGCCAGCACATGGAATAGTTAAAGAGTTTGTATGACATACGCAACAGCAATCATCCTCCTTGTGATCATCCTTTTTTCACTTGCACATCCCCTAAAAAAAATATATTCGTACTGTGAGGGTGACCAAGCACAGGCTGTGAAGTCTCCATCCTTGGAGACATCCCAAACCTGACTGGACATTGTCCTGGGCAACCTTCTGCAGGTGGCACTCCTTGCTTGAACAGGGGGTTGGACTAGATGACCTTGAAGTCCCTTTCCCACCTCAGCCATTCTGTGATTCTGTGATTCTGTGATTCTGTGATTCTGTGATTCTGTGATTCTGTTCATATGCATATATTGATGACAACAGACTCAGTATTTTTCCTTGGAGGAAAAAGATCACAGGGGGACAGGTGGGCACAGTGGAGATCCAGGAAGGCAGCTGGCCTTGGTCTCAGGGAAAATGTCCTTACAGCTGCTGGGCAGGAGCCAGCTGAGACATATACATGGGAGCCAAGAGCAGAAGCAAAGGTGAGTTTCTCTGTTTATGGTTGTGAGCTGTACAACACTAGTGAATAAAGCCTTCCCAGGTGAAAGATTTTCCTCCCTCCACATGGAAGCACTCACACCCAATCTGCAGAAAATACACTCACCTGTACTATTTGTTACTGCTCAGTTACTATAGCTCATATATATAAAATAAAACCCGTTGAAGACTCTTAATTAAAACAACTGTGGTAGCTACTTTCTAACCTGGAAAAAACTGAGACTTATCTGGATGGGCTTGTGAAGCCTCTGGCAGCTCAGGTAGTGACTCTGTGTGCAACAGATGGAACACCAGGTCCTTCATTCTCGTGCTGCTCCTGAGCCAGACTACCTTTCATTACTTATAAGGGGTCTATAAAGAGAGACAGGGACAGACTTTTTTAGCAGGGCCTGTTGTGATAGTACAAGGGGTGATGGTTTTAAACTAAAGGATGGCAGATTCAGGCTAGACATGACGAAGAAATGTTTTACAATGAGGGTGGTGAAATACTTGAAGAAGTTGCCCAGAGAGGTGGTAGATGTCCCATCCCTGGAGACATTCAAGGCGAGGTTGGACAGGGCTCTGATCAACCTGATCTAGTTGATGTCCCTGCTCATTGCAGGGGGTTGGACTAGATCACCATTGAAGGTCCCTTCCTACCTAAACAATTCTATAATTTTGTACCTTAACTGTGTGGCTACACTCAAGAGCTGCCTCTGTATCTGCTGAGTTCACGGTTGGGGAACACAAGGCTTTTGCTGGTCCAGCATCTGGGAGAGCAGCAGCAAGGCAGGATGATGAGGACCCTGTTGATGGAGCTGTGCTGGGGGAAGGAACCTTACATCTAGTGCTGGTTTTGGAATTTTTATGGAGAGGTCAGATGTGTGATGTGATTGCAAGAAGAGGTGCTGCACAAGCTGCACATTCTTTCAGCGTGCTTTAGATGGGGTGGAGAAAGGCTGATATAATCAGAACAGTGTGATAAAATAACAGCTATTCATGATGTGTAAGTAGGAAGGAAGATCTCATGAGAAAGGATGTGCAGAAAAAGCCCATCCAAGTTGACAGGAAGAGCCCATGGTATGCAGCTGCAGCAAACCGGCTGCTGTAGGTGATGCTGCTTGGGGCGTCAGATACTGCTGCCTCCTGTTGCTCAGACAGGGTGGGAGAAGGAGGCTGTGCTGGATGCCAGGATCCAAACACTTCTGAAATGACAACAGAACGTGGTATTGGATAGGAAAAACAATGTATAAAAAGCTTACATGCAAGTAGTGAGAACTGGGACCTATGAGATAAAGACAGTGATGGAAAACGTTACTTTGGTGATGGAATTGGGCACTTAATGGCTAGGGTTCAGTGAAGAAGTAAAGGAGACAAGCCAAGACAAGGCATGGACTGGCCCACATGGTGCACATAAACTTGAATTGGACAAGGAAAAGAAAGGATTTGCAGGCTCTGCTGGGGAGAGTTGCAAAAGAAATAATACACAGCTTTCCTCCTAATTTAACTTTCATATCACATAAACACACTTTTGTTTTTTTGTTTTGTTTTATTTTGTTTGTGTGGTTATCAATTTGACTTGAAGGTTTAGTTACCAGTGAACACTTCTACTTTAAAATACCCTGTTTTTAAGAACTTCTATGTGTGCTTTTGTTTTATAATTAAAAATGGTTCATGAATGCTTTCCTTTTGGCTAAGTCTGATTTAATAATTTCTGGGAGACTTCTCATGCTGAATTTTCAGCTACATGGAGAGATCCACTTTTCTTAACAGGACTACTATATAATCATTCTGTGACTTGCCATCTACTGCAATGTTCACTGTAGTAAAAATAGGCTGAGCTGTGAAATCTTTAGGTACAGCTCCAGGTTTGTGTGTGTGTATTTTCACACTCATATGACAGTCACCTGTTCTTGCCAGAAGTAGCGCCAAGAAGGAAACTTGAGACTTTCCACCCTCTGCAGAGGATGTTACCATCTAGCACTGAGAAGACTCACACAAAGCCTGACAGAAAAAGGATTTGCATGCTTGGAGTTCTTCACATCTCAGCGCTAAGTGACACTGTTCCCTCGTCTTCTCCCCTCCCCAGTAAGGGCACAAAGAGAAAATGTGGCCACTACCCAATGCTTTTTGCTTTTATCACGGGTCCCAGCATGTCCTCTACATACAGCTGTGATGTCTTCCCATCCTCTTAAGAACTGCTGAGGGCAGATTGAGATGGAAAACGTAAAACTGCTGGTCTTTAAATGGAAATGACTGCTCTTACCTGTTCTTAACTGTCAGACCTTAGGAGTAATCTTTCCTGGAGAGCAGTGATAACACTCGTGCAGAGAACTTACTAAAGCAAGGCATGCTCTATGCCCCTTCTGTGCTCACTTCCACGCCTGGTACCTCTTCAGAAATCAGCCCTGCTCAGTAAGTTCAGCTGCCTCAGTGGGAGTCTGGTCTTTGCTTCTGCTCTGTGAGAGCCCTTGCTAGCAGCCCGCCCTTGCTAGCTACCTCACATGCAGAAGCAGGTCAAGAAGACAGGATCAAACAACTGGTCAAGAGATGTCAGTCACTTAATAAAGGGTTAAAAGCCATTTCACAAAGCACATTTCTTGCCTTTCCTAGGACATTCCTGCATCTTGAAAAAAGCCTAAGTTTTTGGGACTAAGTGGTAACTTCGTCAAAGACTTCTTGTCAAAAGACTTCTTGTTGGCAATTTAGCCAGAGCACTTAACTTATCACCTATTACATTTTCAGTTTCCATTTCTGTCTCCTGCTTGTGCAGAGAGAAACGCTGGTGACCAGTTTACTAATACAACCATCTAAAGGAGGAGGAATCGTCTTCTAGACAGAAAGCACACTCAATGCCTTCTGGGTCGCTTTGGCTCTGAGCAATGGGTGGATGCCTCTTGAAACTCCCTAACCTAGGTCCCCTCCACACCTTGAGGATTGGAGAGCAGGGCTCCAGGTTGGATATTAAGAAAAAAATTTTCACAGAAAGGGTTGTGAAGCAGTGGAACAGGCTGCCCAGGGAAGCAGTTGAGTGACCAGCCCTGGAGGTGTTTAAAATGTGTAGAGATGAGGTTCTTAGGAACATGCTTTAGTGCTAGAGTTAGGTTATGGTTGGACTCAATGATCTTGAGGGTCTCTTCCAACTGGAATGACTCTACGATTCTCTGAAACCTACCAGAGTAATTAATGTCAAAATAAGAATTGTCTGTGCAGTAACGGTCATTGGAGAACTGCTTGGCTTTAATTCTGCTCCTCAGGTCTCTGTGTGCAGTGCTAACTGCGGGTTTCACAGCTCCCATAGAGGTGGAGGAGTCTGCACTGACACCAGACTCCTAGATAGATGCAGTTCTCAGTCTGGTGGGGAGCCCTCACTTGGTGTTTACACAGGGCTCCACATGATATTTGGTCTAGGGGAGTGCTGATCACTTTTAGGACTCCTGCCCGGACACACACACCACCAGCTAAACCCCAAGTGGCAGCCATAAATTAAACTGGGAAGAGGATACAGCCTTTCACAGCCAAAAGCTTCTCAAACTGTACATGTATGGAACCACTCCCTGCAGTGCTATGAGACTGCTGTGCCAGGAGAGCAGCATCCAACAAGCAGCTTGAACCGAGGCAGAACATCTCTGAGCTAACAGTAACCCACTCCGTTTTGCTGGCTGGCTGTGTTTGCATTCAGAGCGAGCTCGAATGCTGCCACAGAGCTGCATGATGGGCAGAGAGCATCAGCCAGAATGAGCCTCTGCTGAAATTTGTGCTGTTAAGTCATTACCAGCATCACAGTGACCTGAAAAGTTGGTATAATTTCAACTAGGTTTATTTTAGGAAAACAAAAAACATATCCCACAACCCCTGACATTTTAATATTTAATTGCAAGGAGTCATCCTCTGATGGCTGGGGAGTCTGCATTTAAGTTGCTGAAAAAACTACTTTGATTTCCCATTTTACAAGACCTAGTCTTTTTCTTTTGTTATACAATGCAACTCACTTGGAGAATTCCTTCCCGTTTTCATGGAGAACTACAGCAGGCAGGTCACTGTAGACTTCAGCTATGTCGTACCTGTATAAATGTCCAAGAAGTTTAACATTTTCCCACAGAAAACACTATTTTTGTCTTGTGGATGCTGACCTTGCATTCTGAAGCAGAAAAGCAGTATTAATCTGAAAAGATTCCCCTATTTTCTGTCTTCCTTTCATTGCCATTATGAAGCTTTGGATACTAAGCTGTTCTTTGTAAACCGTCAAGATTCTGTTGAAGTATTCTCTCTGTTTTACTGCTAAGTGGCAAAATTAAGTATTTCTGCACCAGAGAGTACTACTTTTTAACCATGACATCTGAGTTAATGAGTCTTCTTTTGCTAACACGTTCTAAAAGGATTTGTCTCTCCAGTTTCTAACAATTGAGAATAAACCATGGTTCTAGCCTCAGAAATTCCATAACAGAGCAGTAACTCTTACAGTATCTTCAGAGGCAACTCAAAGAGACCCAAGAAAATGTCAGAATGTAAGAGTTCACATACCAAAGAAAAGGGAATCTTCTGAGCCAGTGTTTCTCTCCTCTTCCTCAGTTACCTGCCTGAATCTACACTTTTGCAGTTGCTTTCAATGTGTTTCATTATTTTCATTCAGAGTAAAGGAAAGATAATACGGAAAGGTGCCTTGGATTTGATGAAAGCAAATGAACAGGAAAGAGAAACAAAGTGTACAAAATGGATTTTTATTAAATGAAAGAAAATCTGTTTTGTGGGTCAAATATGAAATAGAATATACAAAAACTTTACATCAGATCTCTCGTCAAAGAAATTACATCCTATCTAGACTGAAGTAGCACTCATTCTTTCCAAGACAACACGAATGGGTGAATATGCTTCTTACGGCAGTACAGGATCACTCAGTATGCTGTGCTAAATTTCCGGTTACAGAGAAGGAAAGTTTAAAATCTAAACGATGTCCCTAAAGAACCCAACTATTCCACAAAGTAACTTAAGAACATGAGTTTTGATCATTATGTATTCTCTTAGAAGCAAATGACAGGTGGGTCAAGTGCAGAGTTCACAAAGCTTGCATATCACGTTCTCTGTTTCTATACAAATATAAATTGTTCTTTTTTATTTTAAAAATCCTTCTATATTTGATAGCATTTATTTGTGGAAAAGGATGACCAGTTCATCAGGTTCCTGCTGTACCACCCAGACAATCCTATCTTCATCTCCTCCTTTTTTTTGAAGACCGTTACCCATAAGCCACAGACTGCAAAAGTTGCTCTATGTTTAATCACAATTTTTCTATCACTGTCCTGTAAATGAAGGTTCTGAAGAGCTCCTAACATGTCTTTGGCATAGCACACCAAGTCCCATTTAATACTTTTTTTTGCTTAAAAAAGTATATTTTCCTTTAGTAAAACACCTTAAAAACATCTATTTCCGATTTTGTAAAATAATGTATCGCCTCTTGTGTTGCTTTGCAAAATATACACACACATTTTGGAAACACATTGAGTACTGACATAGGGACTCATCTGAAGTCCGATTTGTTTATGAGAAATAAAGTATAATTACAAACTCCGTCTTCTGCATGAACGTCACATGAAGTCATTCAATTCAGCTTCAAGCGCTGCTGCCATTTCATCTGCTTCAGAACTGCTTCCTTCCTCATCTTCATTGCTGGATTCTTTACTGGATTCACTGGCAGCATCATCTTCATCCAGTTTGCGCTTGTGACCCCTGGAAGGGCAGACAGAGATAATGTCCATGAATTGAGGTACCTCATTGCTTATTATCACAGACCACTATTTAACAGGAGAAAAAAATGGGGCTAAAGGACTCAACTGGTTTTCAGGTCTAAACAAAAAGTACAGCACTTGCTTTTAAATGAATGAACAGTAGTCAGTTCATGCAATTGATTTTTAATTGCTGTTACTTACTGTCAGCTGTAGGTGCAAAGAATAAAGCACTGTTAATTTTATTTATCCCATTCTTCTGAACAAGGAATAAAATCGAAGTATGAGGCTGTTTGAAAATAATTAGTTGATTTACTTTTCTCTCACATCCCAAAAGAAATAAATCCATTGTGTGAACAAGAGATTACAAAAATACATTATATGCTGCTATATGATTTTGAAATACCCAAGTTTCTGCCTTTTTATAAAAATAAAACCTTAACTGATAAACCAAATCTCACTACACCAGCTTCTACATTTTCATGCTTCCAAACATAGGGGTCTTGTTCTTCCCTTTTATGTCTCTTTGGATTAGTACTACCAGGCTGAACAACACATTTCTTAGCATCTCCAGAGAATTAACCAGTTTAAACAGGAAGCCAATTTGCACCATACCCTGCTGAAAGAGCCATGATCCTGGTTGTGAAAGATCTCCAAGGAAATTCTAACACTTCAACTGGGACACAGCCATAAGCAAAAGAATTTGGATCTGTGGAATCCTAAAATCTTTTTTCCTTGCCAAAAGGGAATTTTATATCAGACATATACTTCTGAGACAAAAATAAAGTTGAGACATTGCATTGCATAGAATTCATAATGAGCTGCAGAAATACCTTCAAAATCCTTCCTTGATCATTTGATCAAATTTCAAGCAGAGTAATATATGCAAAGGGAGTTTCTCTTAAATAACTATCCTTTTCCTTGCTAGGTGAAGTTTCATGAAGAGAAGAATGCATTCATTTGCAATCATGAAAAATTTATACAATGATCTTTTATCTTTTAGCAAAAACCAGAAATTTAACAATACTGAGAGTATAGAAAAGTAGCACATACCAAGAAAGATTTTTAATAAATACTGACTTGAACTAGGTTTATCCAAAAGAAATAAATACAAACTTGTGAGCTTGTAAGGAAAACTGAAATAGAAATCAATTTTTATTTATACAGACATTCTTATTACCACTTTCCCAGAAGCATTAATTCTCAGGAGCCCAGACTACTTGATCCATAGGCTGCCTGAGTGACACCTGACATCCCCTTTCTCAGCTTTCCAGGGAGATGGACAAGATGGGGTGTGAGGTCAGGAGGGGAGTCTAAGTCAAAAAGGGGAAGCGAGCAGCACTATGTTACCCTGTTTTTCCTTTCTGCTGCACCACTGGGACCAAAAGATTGACTGCTGCTGCTTTACTGAGTGTTTCGTCACAGTAACAGCAGGTGGATTTTCTGTTCAGCATAGGGTGGTAGGATTAATACTCCAGGGAAGGAAAGCTGAAGCCCTGGGATTCAGTGTGGGGTGTAAATTCCTAACAAGGAAAAATGGGATGAGGTGAAAGCATTTCCTGAACATTTTGCTATTGAAACTCAAATCTGGCCTGCTGAGAGAGTTACAGGGCACTAAATGCAGCCTAATACATGATAAAAAGCAGTTTCTCAGGCATAACACTGATTTCCATGCAGCCCACATCAGCACGCAGTTTGGATGAGGAAGCACTCAGACTAAAAAGGCCCAGTTAGAAGAAATCTTAGCGCATTTCCATTAAAAGCTATACAAATGTGTGGAGCGTTGAGTTTCACTCGCTCGCTTCACGGTGATTTGAGCCTTCAGAGATACAGCCCTATTTTAGCTATTAATGATACTATTAGCTGGAGAAAAGATAATTGGGAAGTAAAGAAAGCCGAAAGAGTCTTACTCAGCAAAAGCAGAAAAAAGTTGTGCATTATTTAACAAGTAGTGGATAAGAAGTATACATATAGTGCTGAGAAGTAAAGATAGTAAAGACATGGCCAGAATCTATATCACAACGTTCACAGCTGAAAACATTTGTTTTCCTCCATTTGTAACACTGCACCTATGGAAAATGATGGTATTTACCAACTGAAAAATAACATTAACAATCTAGCAGCTATGATTTACATACATGAAATGCGTACACACAACTGTAGATGATGTATTAAAGAATGTGGCAGGACAAGCAGGTTTTTAGAGCCAGCCCAGATACTGTGAGTTTGCTGGGATCAAAATCTATAGCAAAGATTCCACAGAAAAAAGGGCTGTGAAGAAACAGTATTTCACTGCCAGTTGGTTATTTTTTAAAAGCTAGGAACAGTTCATCTACTGAATAGCTACGACAAAGACTAGCAAAATTACTAATTTATGCAAAGCCACTTTTTTATTTAAATCTGCTCCATAGCAACTAGATTTCAGTGAGGACAATCTACAAAATACAGGGCCCTGAAACAGTGTATCTAGTTAGTTAAAGAATGGAGTTCCAGTCTGCAAAAAGACTTGCCAGAAAACTTTAAGGGACAGTCCTGACATATTTTCATCCCTCACTCAGTTGTATTAAACAGTACTGTTGGAAATGCAGGAGACCGAATGTGATCTGTTCTGTTAGATTTTGTTCTTTTGGGAAGGCTAGAATGACAGCCCTCTTCAATCTAGATATGAAAACTTCCTCACTCGTGGGGGGAAAAAACAAAACCAAAAAAGAAAACACAGCTAGGCATTAGTCCCCTGCTAGAAGAAACAAAAACTTTCTTGAGAATATGAGTTTTGTTCTTATTAAGATATAAACACCTTTCACTATTGGTGTATTGTAAATTGCAGCTTCATAGCGATTCTGAAAACATCTAAATGAGTATTAGGAGATCAAATGCAAAGCTAAGTCTGATGGAAACATGGAGGAACAACATCAGTAATGTAGTGCTGCATCTTCTATTTGCAAATTCAAAAAAGAGAAATAACATCCCATTAATCATTTATGTCTTCAGAGAAAGCAGTATATCCCCATGGTGGCTTATCTATAAACGTAACAAATAATTAAAAATGTAATTATTCTCATTATTTTGTGCCCATTCCTTCTTGTTTCCAGTTTCAGAGCCATACTGCATAACACTTTTGAATGGAAATGTTAAGCACATACAGGATTCCTTCCTGACATTTAGAGAAAACGATTCAGCAGTATGTTGCAGCCTTCCATTAGCCTGATTTGCATTATTAAAAGGAATTTTCCTTGACTGCTATTAAAAAACAAACATATGGATAATAACTTAACATATTTAACCTCATAAAAAAAAAATGAAACTTTCCAAAATACTTAATTTAGAACTTTAAATATCTGACAAACCTGTGAAAAAACTTGTACAATTCTTATTTCCTTTGCCTTTGTACTAAATATTTTTCCTTTCTAATACCCAGTACAAGGAGGCCCATCAGTCCATGTGATGAAGAAACCTTTTTAAAAGAGAACTACATTGAAAAAAAATTTAAATGCATTTTCAAGATATTTAAATAAACTATAAATGTAAATAATAATGATATTAAAATTTAAAAAAACTCATAATTATACATGTGTAAGAGTTATTTTAAGGAAAATTTAATGTACAGAATGCTAGTGAGGAATACACTTAGTGGTATTCCAAATGAAGAGACAGAAACAGAACACATTCCAAAGTTGCAACAGTGCACGGTGTATGGTAAATAGCACAGGAAAAATTATTGAAAATAAAAATCTATTCAGCTCTTGATCTGTTAAAATGATCACTAAAATATGATTGCAAAGCACAACTATAGGTCAAATGAAAACTTTATTCTTATTATTTCAATTCAAATTCAGTTCACTGAAAGAGCCACAGAGAACAAAGCAGTGAAAAAAGTTCAGTGTTTGTTGCTTCTATTATCCTAAGATCTTAAGTTATAGTTAGCTGAAAATAAATGATGTTGGAAAAAACATTTTTTTCTATTAATTGAAAACCATATTGTCTCTGGTCTGCTTTGCATTGCAATGGCACCCTTTTAAGATAGACAGAGCTACATTAAGATTGAAACATCTAACAAGCAAAGGAACTCAAAGGGCAACATAACCCTTGCTTAGAACAAAGCAAACCTAAACCTTTTCCAAACCTAGTTTTAAACCTGAAAAATTACAGCAAGTATTTAAATAAATTTTCATGTATATTTTAAACACCAAATACCCACAAACCCCCATCTCTACTCTGATAACAAGTATTCTTCTAAATTATTATTGACCTGCTTTTTTCAATAGCTCCTAAAATTGGCACAGTAACAAAGTAGAGTCTCCAGACTAAATGTGTTTAGTCTTTTACAAGCAATCAGCTTACAGCACTGACATCATAAATCGGGACTTAAGTTTGGTACCAAATACAGTCAAGTTGCTCTCTAATGAGAGTGCTCCCATAGCAGCCACAAGCAGTTTGGAAGGCAATGGTTTGAAAAAGGCGTGTTGGAACAGTTTGCTGCCTTCCAACAGCACCACGGCCCGGCAGCACCACCTGCGCTGCCCCAGGGACACCTCTGCAGTCCCATGTGGAAGGTCTGTCCCAGCGTCCACATGCACCAGCCCACAGCTTTCTGTAAATCCTTCTGTACCAGAGAGAAGGGCGATGCTGAGTTTGGTAATGCAACAGGGATTTGACTCCCTTCCGTAGGAAATGACTATGAGAACAATTTATTTAGATAAACGGGTTCTGTGGCAACACCCTTCAGTTATTATGAATTAGAGCTGGTAAACCAGGAAAACTATTCTTCAGCCAAATTTGAAGATGTCAGCCCAGTACTTGGGTAATAAGGTTAAAGGATGTGAGATCTGAGAACACACAGATGGAAAATCAGTGTTGTGGGCATTTAAACATTACATAGGACAGACAAGATTAAATTTTCAGGGAGATGTTCCAAGTTTTGCAGTTACATTTTCTTAACATGGGATACATGGCGACATCTTTTACATACGCTTGATAAAATAGTGAGCAATTGTGCACAGCAGGCCTGCAAAACTCAGGTGTCTACCATCTGGCAATTCGTCTCATGCAACTGTGCAGGAACATTGAATTTTCTGTCCTAGTGCTCCTCTCTGGGTCTGGCATTGCATGCTGCCAAGCACACAGCTTTTAGAGCAGGAGTGTCAAACTTGTTTTCACCCGGGGCCACAGCAGCCTCGCGGTTGCCTTCAAAGGGCCAAATGTAATTTTAGGACTGTATAAATGTAGAAGTACTTAAATTTATACAGTCCTAAAATTACATTCGGCCCTTTGAAGGCAACCGCGAGGCTGTCGTGTCCCCTGGTGAAAATGAGTTTGATACCCCTGACTTAGAGCAACAAACAGCACCAAATCCACACTGGCAAGCTGAAGTGTGTGTTTTCGCTTTACTCTCATGCTATGACAAACCCAACAATGTTTAGTGCTGTAGGAACAAATGCCAGACACCTCACATGTTTCCTCATGGACTCATCCAACGTTGTCTGCAGGATTAAAGGATGATCCAGAAATCTAATACGTAGAAAAATGCACAGAGAATGTTTATTGCACAGCCCCGGCGTGCAGAAGGACACCCTGCAGCTGGATGAACAGCCTGTTTTGAATGCTCTTCACAAAAATGTCTTCGCAGAAATCCATCAATTCCAACTGACAGCTCCAAAACATATTTTAACTCACACAACGGTAAAGTGAGATCTAATTAAATTCTGCACGCTTGTACACTGTTCTAACAGTGAGAAAATATTCCGGAAACTTGTAAAACTATTTTAACAACAGCCTTATAGTTCTCTGAAGTAAAGACTCACTGTATATCTAAATTGAAAGTTTTAAAGTCAGGATACCATAGAAAATTAAAAATAAATGCAGAAGTTACTACAATGTGTCAATTTTGTAAATTTTGCTAAAATAATCCATTTGGCAAGGCATTTTCCTGATATTTATACCAATGGTAAAGTTTAATAACAAAAAAATTACCCCAACTCATTGAAAATGGTTATTTCTTAACAATTAAACATTTGCTTGGGATATTTCAAAAACAGTGTAGCAAAAAAGCTTTACAATGAAAAACTGTGCACTGACCTTATTTTCTTTGCACTGAACTAATTAGAAAGAGATAATAATTGAACTGGATAATGCAAAACTAAAAAATTCAATCTACAATTTTACTTACATAACTAAATCACGGATAACTAAACTATGCCTCTAACGTATTGTTATTTTATTAACTTCAAGTTGTTTAAAAAATAATCCACTTAGCTATTATAAGACAATACTTACAACATACAATATTGACTATTTCTTCAAAACGCAAATACAACAGCAGCAGTTTTATATCACATAAAAAAATACTCTTGCAATTGATTTGCAGAAGACAACAGCAAATTAAATATACCTTTCAATATATGGAATGCTAGACTGTTACTTGACACTCTCATAATGGAAAATGCAGAGATGCACTCTCTTAATCTTATTGTAAACAAACAAAACCACAACAATCTATTCACCTTTCCTGAATAACCTCAGCCTCCTTCTAGACAACCAAATTTGAATAAGCCCTCAAGAGGGGAACAAGTCAATATTCAAACAAAAAATACATGTGCATCAACATGTTAATATTTTTAAAGGCAATCCAGGCCTTTGTTGTTTGAATCAAGTTATTTCTCCAGTTCCTTCTACTTTACAGATATCACTAATTCTGACAGCAAACATCAGATGGTAGGTTTATCGCTCTGTGGAGATTCTGGGGAGCTCTTGGAGGCCATAATAGGAGATATCAAGGAACAGCAGTCAAGCAAAGTAAACTTCAAGCCTTCCTTCACCAGTGCCTAACAGTTACAGTACTGCAACTCTGCCTGGATTCAGTTTGCAAAAGTTGCTTAAAAATGGTGTAATTCAAACAAATTTCTGTTACACGAAGCACTGCAGGAGACAGAACATTACTCTTCATCACTATCTGAGACTAAGTTTAATCACCACAGAACTAAATATGAGCTGTTGTTTTAAAAATGGTAGCACGTAATAAAAAAAAGTAAGAAGGAAATTGGGCAAAAAAAGTAAGATGTATGGGCAATTTATAAAATTCAAAGCTCCATCAAAATAAGGAGTTAGAAAAAGCACCTTATTTCTCTGAGAAAAGTCAAACTACATTTTTCTCACAGGTGCATACTGTGTGTGTGGAGGCACCCCTGTGCCAATGCAAGGGAGTACAACTACAGTTTAAAGACCCAGTGCTGCAAAGTAATGCTTGGAATTCACCTGTCCTGTCAACCTGGCCAGATTTGTCAGTATCATCCAATGACCATTCTTCAAGAAGCATCATTGGGCATCTTAACAACTAAAGATATAATTTAGCTCATAACACACTGGCTGTGCTAAGAAAGGAGGCTTGAAGTAGGTATTCCATTACTTATGCGATGGCTTTTAAAGTTAGATATTCATAAACTACTTTAAGTTAATATATATGTTATGGGCTATACTAAGTCATACTGAAAGCTAAGACCATTTTCTCAAAGCTTTTAACTCTGATTTTTACTAACTTCTATTACACTCTCATTTTTTCAACAAATTATTGAGATTAAATTGCAAATAGCCAAAACTAACATTCTTCTAGGATGTTTGCTCACTGAATAATGGCTTTGCTCACAAGAATATTAACTAAGACTAGCTCAGTTTCATAATAAAATATTACAAAAATAACACAAAGCACATCAACAACTCTGTATGGATACTGGTAAAACTGTCATCTCCACTGGAGCACTGTAAGAGTTGGTCTAACGAACAGTATTTGCCTGACCATCGTCATCAGGGAACAGATGACCTGATAGAAAGAATTGGAAAATGATTTGGAGAGAAGCCTGAGGAGAAGAATTGTGTTGCACAGGTCTCTCCGACCTGGGGGCTACTGGTAATCATAGCTGCTGTGTGGACTTCACCTGCTGCCTCAGCCAAACTTGCCCCCACCTCCTAAAGGGAACTGTGTTACACAGGTCTCTCCAACCTGGGGACAATAGCTGCTGTCCAGAAGATGGATTTTCACCTGCTGCTTCAGCCAAACTTGCCCCCCAACTCCTCCCTGTTACAAAGGCCAACGAAGAAGAGCACGCCCAGAAGTTCACCAAGGGTCCTGAGGTCACCCAACAGACCAGAAAGAGAGCCCTGGACGCAAGGCGATGCCAGCACAGACAGGTTCTGGCAAGCGAAGCAAGGATTTTTCAAGCCTGCGCAGCTAAGCCTGGGTTGCGAAACAAAGGTGGAGATTTGCCTTGACCCATGAGAGTGAGGGGGGTGAAGAAGCATGGAAGATGGTTCCTGACTGGACATCATTGAGATCTCCCCAACAAAGGATCACAGATCACGACAGAGAACCAGCAGGACGCCGTTCAGGACCTGGGACCATAGGGACGCCTTTGGACCCATGGTGGTAACAAACCCTCTTCCCCCCTTTCCTTTTCCTTTTTCTCTACTTTCTCTATCGCGTGCTGCTTTACAGGCAAAATAATAAAGTAACACTGTTTGATTGAATTTTAACCCCTTGGCATTTTGGTTGCCTTAATTTTGCGCTTTGAGGTCAAGGTAAACGAACCATCATGAGTCCATCACCGAATGGACTGTGACAAACACAAAAAAGACTTAAAATTCCTTTAACATGTTGTACTCAAAAGGAGTAAGATGCAAACACTCTTTCCATGCAGTTATATTCCTTCATGAAATGTACTAGCTTACTCCTGGCATAAAAGGGAAGTCTTTCATCCTCCTCACATTTCCATATGATTTAACAGGATACTCCATCAGTTCATTGGCTCTGCCTGCCTAATGGTGTGGAAAACCAGTGAAATCCTCTAGCACAGCAAGTCCACTGTCTTTCTAGCGAGCTCTCAGTGAGTATCACCTTATTGTGCAGCTGTTGTGATGCTATGGTACTGCTCCAAACACAGGAGAGCGATCGCCCTGTCTGGCCATCAGCTGTGAGATTTACTTCTCTGTATCTTATAACGTTTTCCTGGAATATTACACTGCTTTACTACTTCTGTTTTTTTTTTTTTTTTTTTTTTTTAATGAGAAAAGTCCAGCACTCCTAACAGCAATACATGCCTTCTTGGCACTTCCCATCCTCCCACCTCCTCCTTCCCTGAATTCCCAGCCCTGTCAGCTTATTTATTGGTAGAAATTTTATACAATAAATCTTTTTTCATGCAGTAAAATCAATTTGGGAAGACTTTGTCTTGGAGATACAACAGTAATAAAATATGACGCTACAAAGTACCCAGGAAATAATTTATCAGTATCAAAAATTTGTATTTTAAGTCTACATTTTTCTTCAGACATTCCAGTGTGCTTCAAGATGTTTTAGAAAAGTCAGTAAAATACAAGACGAAGTGACACCAAGGCTGGAAGTCACCTGTTGGTAGAAGAAATGTTGAACTTAAATTTGTTAGAAATCTGGGCTAGAAATTGCTATGTTTCCATGAGATACAGAGGAAAGTGATGTCAAGGCTCGATTTATGAAAAAGAAAAATCTGAATTAAAGCAGTAAGAGTATCTGACAGAACTACATGACTTTTACAACAGTTTTACAGGGTTTGTGTAAATTATGTATACAGCATACCAATACAAGCAAAATGTCAAAAACAGAACACTAACCATCTTTAACTATGCAACACTATTGAACTGCCTAAAAAAGTGGGTCTCCGTTCATTAAATTTGGATCTCTACAATACTAGGTCATGGAGCAACAGAAGTTCAACCTGGATCAAACTGGCATATGCCAACCTATCTGCCAAATCAAATCACACCACAGAGAATTCACCGTACCTGTTGTTTTCATAGTAGCTAAGATATGACAGACTACTGCATGCAGCAGATTGCAGCTCTGCTGACTATCAGTACTTGATCCTATCTACAGCATGCTCTACAATTTTTTTCTGTCAATATTTCTAGAACAAATTTGAACTAGCAAAGGCGGTTTGTACTTGATCTGCACTTTCTGTTGTGCAGTTGCAAATATTTTGATGGTGCTGTCCAAAATCCAGATTGACTGTATTGTTCAGCTGCAGCCCTTCCCACACCTCTAATGAAGAAGACATATGAAGGAAAAGATGCTTCACGTCTATTATAAATCCAGAATAACAGGTTGCTACTGAACCTGGTCTTATCTATGTAGCAGTATCAGACATAGGCTCATATAAAGTACAATTATCAAGTTATGTGGATACACAAGAGGAATGTGCTAAAAGGTATTTCTCTGGGCCCCAAATGACTACTGAGAGAGTAACAGTACTTCAAACGTTTAACAAAAACTAAGATGGTAATAAGTTGTTCTTTTTCTAGTTGCTACCTGAGAATGAGATAGCCACACTAGTGCAGGGACAGGAGCAATGTCTGACATGCTAGGTAGAGGCATTACTGGAAGAAAACAGATGCTCCCCTCTGCATGACTTTGGGAATAAAATCACTTTGCAGACCCTCTCCAAACTGTGCATGCTCCACAGCAACACTCTAACATCACACCACATCCTCCCTGCTCTGAGGGACTGTTATGACAGATGGAACCCAAGGTCATGGACTAAATGAACTCAATGAGCATTTGAAAGAGATAAGATGGACTACGGGAATAATACCTGTGCATGCATATCCGTATCTATTCGTAGAAAAACTGCTAGTGATTAACTGGAACGTATTGGTAAGACCCGAGCACGACACAAATGGTACAGAAGAAGAGGTGGAATGTGCTCAGTTGGCCAAGATACAGATAATTTTCACAGAAAGCTGACAATGTCTTGGAACTGGCTGGGGCAGAGTTAATTTCCACATGAAGCTGGGAGAATAACAAAGCCAGGGCAGCTGATCCAAACTAGCCAGAGCAATATTTGATACCATGCAAGATCATGCTGAATATAAACTGGGGGGCTGGCTGAGGGGAGGAACTCCCTGCTTGCGTGACTGCGGTGCTTTTTGTTCTTTGGACCGGTGGTGCCATGTGATCATGTTTCAGCACAACCTGCTCTCTGGATCTCTGTTGTTCCAGGATTAGTGGTTTGGTGCAAGGATGTTGATGATCGGTACTCAGGGGATTGCTGCTCAGGTGCAGTCTGGACATAATTTTTCTGAGTTTGTGAGTATCCTTCATTTTGTACACTCTTCCATTGTTATTATGGTTGTTATATTTTCCCTTTTTCTGCACTATTTAACCGTTTTTATCCCAACCCATGAGTTTTGCCTTTTATTTTCCCACTTGTCTTCCCCATCCCAACAGGGGTGAGGGAGGGATGACTGAGTGACCATGTGGCTCTAGCTGCCAGCTGGGGCTAAACCATGATAACAATGCAGGGACAATTCTTCACAATCAGCTTGATATAACGTACTTCTGAAATAAGTTCAAGTTTTCTACAAAACCTGACTTTATTTTTTTCTAATGGAAGAACCTATTTGGATTGCAAATGATGAATAAACTACTTACAAATGGGAAGATCTATCCATTTTAATTCCTACAGTTTTTTTTCCTCCCCTGCAGTAAGAAGCAGCACTGTCTCTCTTCTACCAACATTTTTAGCATACACCATTTTAATTGGTGATCTACACTGCTGTTTAGCACTCATTACACACTTGTAAGGGTCAAGATGAATGCACATTAGTTATTATGTGAAGTTTAAAGTACTTTTAGAATTCATTAGGGAAATGAGAGGGTTGTAATATATCTGCTATTTTTCCTGATTGGAACAATGTTGCCTTACAGCATTTCTGCTAACGTCCTGAGAACTATCTCAGTAGTGGCACAGAATGAAGGATTAATAACCTTTGTACACAGTTGCTGATTTACTTCTTGGTTTCCTTATTCTCAAAAAATGTTTAGATAACCATACATCTTGCTGAGGAAAAAAAAACAAAATTCTTTAGTAGCTTATAAATTGCATTGAAGCATTCAGCCTCACCAAAGGAAAACATGCTGCCTAAATTACCTGAGGGCCATTCTAGGCTATTCTTCAGACTTCATGCCAGTTTTTTCACTGATACATAAACTGAAGCAGTATGTTACTAGTTTCCTTCACTCTCAACTTCTGCATTACATCTTTCTTACCCCTCTCCATTCCTTCAAAGTCACAGACGCAAAACATTAGTGTCTACAGTCTGCCGAAATGGGGTAGCGGTGGTAAGAATAAGTGCTTAAACACGCACTCAGTGCCGGGGGAGCTGTATCTCCTGTGTGAGTGGGAGCAGGATACTGGAGCCTGGTACTGCTAATTGCTCCTGTGGAGAAACAGAAATAACTCCAAAACAATCTGATGCTTACAGTTTCTTAACTGAATTCAGATCGCCCTAGAGGAAGGAACTGCTTACTGTGTGTGGCACAAGCGTTCTTAAGTCGAAGACAGAGAGAAATGTTTTTCCTATTTCTCCCCTTGTGAGTAAACACTGAGAGCTCAGCTTTTTTGAAATCCACTCAGGTTTCCAGTCGTCCCCCTCTTGCTCTGGCAATCATGGGAACTAAGCTGGAGCTGCCGATTCTACAAGGTGGCACAACAGGTAACAGGCCCTTAAGCAGATCAAGTCAAGAACTCCCAGCTCATTTTCCATTATCCCAGTTTCTTGCAAACCTTCATTTCTCCAAACTTAAATTGTACTCTTGGCATTTTTTGGATCTACGTAACACCTAAATAAAACCTTTCACACAACAGCACCTCTCCCAGCTGGGCTACAGAGCCAGCATCAGATCACTGCCCTTTGTGCATGGTTCTGAAAACTCTCCACTCCTACTTGTGAGATAGTTTTGAACAGTCCCACAGCCAGCCATCTCAAGGGGTAGCACTACATATCAAGAGTTCTTCAGGGAGGTCCCTCAGATGGGGTCAATAGCCAGCTCCTGTTTTCCCAGGTTGGGGTTAGGCTGGGATCTTGTCAGCACAGCCTCTCCTCCTCTTTAATCACATGCAATGCTGCTACAGGCTTCCAGGACTTGCCCAGAACTTTTCTGACTTCCAGGTAGCTTACACATACTCTTTCCTCCAACTCTGACCACAGCAATAGTGATTTTACAATTCACTTAACAGTGATATGCTAATTAAAGCAAACAAAACACCTGTTCTTGATTCTGAGACAAACTCATCTTTATTGCAGAAGCACAAGAAAAACAGAGCTAGATAAAAGACAAATCTAATGTTCACCTAATTTATTCTTCTTACCAGTCTAGATCACCCCTTAGGCTTAATGTCAGGGTCCTTGAAGGGTGCCAGGATCCTCCCCTCCCTGCTGCATATGGACTCTTATCCAAACTGACGTGCTGGTTTTCAATACTTTACACTTTCTTCTTCAGCTGGTCTCACAGTTAAACAAGAATCCTCTCCTAGAGAGCACCTCTCTGTTCTTTCTCTCTGACTATGTGCATGCCTCTCATCATTTATCAGCCCTCACTCCTCCTAAAATGATAGTAACAAATATTTGATTTCTACACTCTGCTTCTGCAAGATCCAGCTGTTGTAGACATGAGTTTCTTGCAGATCTATTATAGAGAAATATTTTCCCTCATGTTCTAGCCACTCCATTGTCCTGGGATGGAAACTATTAGTTAATGGCTCTGCAATGATAAAAGGCAATGACTGCGGAAAGACTTCAAATACATTGGGAAATCAATTTCATTACTTTATCCAGAACTCTAAGCTATACATAGATTCACTAAATCATTACAGATGGTAAGTCAGAAAAGAGAAATGTAATAATACCAGCAATTCCCATATATACCTTAGTATTTATTAGCACATTTAAGGAGAGAAGGAGAATGAGGTAAATGCTCTTATGCCTGACAACCTACCTTATGGTCCCAAACATTTGCCTCCTGTTTAAACTAGAAAAAAGAAGCATCTTTAGATTCTCAGTTAATTTTGCAGATACCAGCCCACTTCTCATAGAAAGCAGAAGTGAAGCCAATTTATTGTTAAAGTAAAATGAGAAAATAAAGATTTATTTTAACAGCACTCTCCTAGTTTTAGCAACATACAAACTCTTAATTGCCTCTATCCTTCCCCTGAAGTATTAGAACTGTTAGAACTTAAGGTCACATAAACTTACACAGCTAAGCCACATAGTACTGAAGAAGGAAAACCCATAAGAAAAAGTTGTATTGACTTCTTAATTTTTAATGAATTCTTTATATATCAAGACATACTAGCTTTCAAATTTGTAACTGACAAACAGTATAAGAGAAGTTTATGTTATTTTTCACTTTTCTAAAGGCACTCCTCTTCCCGGTCTCAGTTGAATAATTACTATGTCCATTAATAGATACAAGCTTAATATACATGGTCATGTGCAATTCAAGTTATATTAACTGCACATACAGACACACCTGGACTGGATAATATTAAATTATTGCATCTAAACAACTTCTAGCTATTTTCACAGCAGACAGTAAAATAAGCTGAAGGCAGATGGTCACTCTAACCAGGCTGTATTTCAAAGCATTTTTCAGACTTCCCATCTGACATGATCTAACAAAAACACAGACAGTATAAATGACCACTTTGTGACAAAAGCAGTCTTGTGCAGTTTACATGCTTTTTAGCAATGATTTGAGTCCTCCATATTGTGCAGGGAAACGTGAAGATACCACAGAAGCATGTTGAAGTGTCTCACACAAGTTCAAAAAACCACTGTTCAGCTATGGAATGATTAAAAAAAATCTATAGAAATATAAAAACTTAGATTATTCTTAAATGTAAAATTGATTAGATTTAGCTGATAGTTAAAGTGGAAAACACCTCACTTATAGCCAAATGCTAAAGAAACTTGGCAAAAAAAGCAACACTGCATCCATACAGAGAGACTTTTGAAAAAAAAAATCACTTAGAAAAAGGGAAGACGATTAAAAGAACTAGCTGCTGTTTACATTTGATATGTTACTGAGAAACAATTTATTAAAGTAATTTAGGAACAATAGAAGCAAATAAGATATTATCTTCAGAAAGAACCATCCTGGGAGAAACCAATAAAAACCAGTCAGTCCCCTTGAACTTCAGCTATAGTACCTGCCACGTAAGATTTATGAAAAAAATCCTATGTACTACTGATAATACTGAAGTTTATAAGGACAAGATCACCATCACTGACCATACAACAACAGACAGCAGTGTACTCCCACACCTTCTGCTGCTGCAGGTGTGAGCGGGCCACAAGCAGCCTTTGGAGAGCAAGTAAGCATTGATCTTGCACACCAGAGAGCAGAGCCAGCTCTTAGGACAGGTGCCATGGATATAACACATGTAACTGCAACACTTTAGGACTGCGGGAATGGCCCAGCTACACCTTAAAGAGCTGCCTTGAGGTTAACCTGCTGTGGCAGTTGCACACACCCCAGTAAGGTCCAGAGCTTTCAACATAACAGCTGATGGCTCTTTAGCACTTTTGTGTCCTACTGTGGTTGTCCTCATGTACTTACCTCGATCCATGCAGACCATCACATCCCCACCCCAGGTGACTCCTGGGAGAGCAGGAGGGGCATGACCCTCAGTCAACAGACAGGATCCTCAGCCAAGGAGGTGCCCAGGCCAAGAGAAGCTTCTGGATCTCATTTGTACAGACTGCAGCCAGATCCGATCAGCCTATAAAATGGAGGGGACCCCTGCCAAAGACTCTCTGAATGGTCTTCTCAGAGCAGCAGGACTGCGAACAGAGCCCTCCCCTTAGATCAGGGAAACCATCCAAGAAGACTTGCCAGGATTGAGTGCCCTCACCTTCTCCTTGGTGAGTGATTATTTTCTTCTGGACACACCCTTGACCAAGCCCTTCCTCCCCCCAGGCAAGCAATTACTTCTTCTGGGTACCCTTGAGTGAGAGAGGTCTCTTTTTGCAAGTGCACGCACGCTGTGGATCATCATTCTTCTGTGGTTGTACAGTAATAATATCATCAACTGGTATATTGAACCTGCAGCTTATTAAGTGCTGCTGGAGTGTTTATTGATTTTGGATTACCTCTCTGCTTGCATGGGTTTCAGTCTGCTCAGTTTTGGTTCTGAGTTAAAGCTGGTTCAAGCTTACATTTGCTTGGGGTCATTTTGGGGTGTCTCTGTGACACACACACACTCTAAGGCAGCCCATAGTATAGTGAAGCTGGTTGCTTTTTGCATTAATTCTGTGCCAAGGTTTGCTTGGTTGGGCCAGAGAACTTTCAGATTGCTCAGTTCACTTTCTGAAAGCCTCCAGGAGGACGAGCAAACATGCACAAGCTGTGCACTTGCTCCTTGTAGGAAACGTAGCGAAATACAAGACCATTTCAGTCTCCTGCTCTAAATGTGAACCAGCACCTTGGTTAATTTTAGCTCTAGTTAATAGTCCCAATGTGTGAAAGTTTACACTCTCGCAGTTCTCTCCTGTGACTTTTTTTGTCTTATTCAGTTAATGATCTGAGGCTTTCCAAAATGCAGATATCATATTAGGCCTTTGCAATAACTCATCAGTTAGCAGCTCAAATTATTTCGGAATCTATAAGCAGCATTGTACATAAAGTGAACGACGTCCTTTCGTGACCTCTCCTGAAGCAGACTTTACATCTCTGCCTTGTGCTATGTATATTAATGACAGACATGTGGCTGGATTCTTTGAACAAGGACCTTCTTCAACAGCTGAATAAACATACCTTTGTTTCCCTACTGATTTATGCAACTCTGAATACACAACAGATCTAGTTAGACTTATTTTTTCTCAGTCATATTTCAGTAATTTTGAGAGGTTTGATATTCTTGTAAATGGGTATGGAATGGGGTTGAGTATTGCAACATCCCCCTGCACAGCAAAATCCCATTCTTCTTTCTCTGCATATTAGGAATTTCAACACAGTAAAACTATGTTATCAAGGAGAAAGAAAAAATTCAGGATACATCTCTGACAAAGAGGAAGAAGAAAAAGAGATCTGTAGAATTATACGCAAGAATATAGCAAGGAGATATATATATATATATATACAGATATATATACACAAATAAAAATTGTTTCTCAATTTTGACATGAATTGTAAGCCTAGTTCAATAACTGAAAAACTGGAATTTCAGAGAATTATATCACATTTGAAAAGCTTTACTGAAGAATTTTCCATGTTTTTCTGATATAGATCTCCCACTCAAACCCATGTTTGTTGAACTCAAAGTTTTAAAAACAAGAGTTTGAGGGCAAGGTGTCAAAGACCAGCTCTAATCTGTATTTCATGCAACCAATTTCATTATGGAACAGTAAGTTATGCCAAAATAACAGCATTAATCTGTTATTTGCCCTAAATTTCTACCCATGACAAGCCACTTGTCAGACAATCCTTAGTCTCTTGCAAAACTGACTTTCTTACTGCAAACTCTAGATGGCAAAAGCAGCTGCTTTTCATTTTTTGAATCAAAACGGGACTTGAAAAAAAATTGCTATGTCCTTCTAAGGGCTGTATCACTCTCTGAAAACTAGTTTATTCCACGCTTATATCCTTCCCATTGCAGCATGGACAGTGACATTTTTGAGAGCTAGTCATGCATCATAATTTCCATTACTCTTACAAGTTAAAAAGAAACCTAGGGTAAATGGCTGTCAGCATTGTTGTTTAATCTCTTAATTTACTACATAAATAAGAAAAATATGTCACCATCAAGAATCATACTAAAAGAAAACTCAAGTAATGCATGCTTCCCAAATGAAGCTGCAAGCACAAAGCTTGCCTAATCATGCAACATACCTTTCTTAAATCCCCTCATTTTCTCAGTATTCAATTTATTCTTAAGCATTAAAGATATACACAAAGAATATATAAGATTATATTCCAGAAAAGCATGTGAAATACATTTTAATAAGAATATACAGTCAGTTTTCTACAAAATTCACTGATGAAGTCTCAGGGCAAAACAGGTCAAGAGCAGCACAGATCCTTCCATCTGACCCAGGTGTATCCCTCAGAAGCGATGCCTGGGTTTTGGAGAGAATTCCTCAGTTCCTTCCCCCCCGCTTCTTTAAAATAGTTGATTAAGATAAGAAGAAACTACGACTCTATATATTAAAAGTTGATCTCTTGGTATTAGTATCTGGCAGTTTCTCTATAAAAAACTATTCCCTTCAAAATGCTTTATTTGCATCACATATACAAGACAGCAATCACCTAAAATTTCTTCTTACAGATATTGTTATTTTAATTTTTTATGCACAGAAGATAGCTTATGTCCATGATGCCCAGGAAATCATGGGTTTCAGTCTTCCCCTTCCCATGTCTTATGATTCTAGATGGAAAGAACAATTGAGACATACATAAATATACACATATATGGTAACGACTGTGACTTTAAGAAGGAAGCCATTTTGATGGCACAATAGAGTTGACAGTAGGGTTTTATCAATTGTCCTTTCAACAGACCTTAAAATTACCTCTCTTATGTAATGGAAACAGCTGACAACTCTGAAGAGTAAGGAAATAAGGAAAATGATAGATTATATTGAAGGGAGAAAAGAAGCAATCAGGAATACAGGGAGTATAAAAGCTTCAACCAGTCCACGGGAATTATTTATTCACGTTTTTATTTTTAGAAAGATGCTATGGCATTTTCATCTAGAATAGTGGTTTCAGGTAATAGGAAGACTGATCGATTACAGGGCTTTAAAATACTACCAGTGGGACTAAATGACAGAGAATATCTAAGATGGGCACTACTCAAACTCTTAAGACATTAAGTGTATGATTCAGAAACTTCTCTTACTCCAGCTTGGGAGCCACTGAAAGACATATCTAATTGAAAATGCACTCATCCCATTACCACTGAAAGGGTTGCATGACTCACAGAAAGGGTGTACCACAGCAGAGAGTAACTCCAGTGTTGACTCTGTGTCATTGTTTAAACCCAGCCAGAAACCAAGCACCACACAGCCACCTGCTCTCTGCTCCCCAATGAAATGGGGGACAGACTCAGAAGGGTAAAAGTTAGAAAACTCATGAGGTGAGATAAAGACAGTTTAATAAGGAAAAGTCACACATGTAAGCAAAGCAAAACAAGGGATTCATTCACTATTTCCCATGGGCAGGCAGGTGTTTAGCCATCTCCAGGACAGCACAGTTCCATCATGCATAAAGGTGACTTGGGAAGACAAATGTCATAACTTTGAATGTCTCCTCCTTCCGTCTTATCTCAGCTTTATACACTGAGCATGATGTCATACGGCATGGAATGTCCCTTTGGTCAGTTGGGGTCAGCTGTGCCTCCTTCTCAACTTTTTGTACTCCCTCAGCCTACTCACTGGAAGGGTGGTATGAGGAGCTGAAAAGTCCTTGACACTGTATAAGCACTGCTCAACAACAAACAAGACATCCCTGGATTATCAACACTGTTCTCATACTAAATCCAAAACATAGCGCTATAGTAGCTACTAGGAAGAAAATTAACCCTATTCCAGCTGAAACCAGGACACTCTGCTGTACAAGGTGTTTTACTCCTAAAATACAGAATTTTGATTTACAAGAGCATATTTTCCTGTCTGTTGTCTTCAGGACTTGATTTTGCTGTGTTCTCTCTCCTTTGCCTCCTCCAGAACTGTTTGTTTACATCTACCATCCTTGGCTCTTCACATATTTTCTATTAGTTTCTCTAAAACTTGTACATTTCTTTCTTACTGTATCTCCCTTCCTTTTCTAATTCAAATTCTTCCTCATCCTCACAAGAGAAACCTGTCTCTGCAAAGACATCCAGCCATGTAAAAACTAAAAAGTGATAAAATGGAGAAGGGATCCCAAGCTCAGAAAAACACATTTATTTTTCAGTTGCTGGAAAGACAAAGACATTCCCTGATAAGCAATACAGACGTCATAGGCATTACACCCTAATATTCACTGTATGAATGATACTTGTGCCCTCAGCTTCTGGAAATAAAGCATCAGCTTAAAGCTCATATTTCTTCCTTCATGAGCAGTGAAGAAGGTTAAATCTGTATAAGGAGCTGGAAGGAAAACCTAATGAACACAGGAGATGGTAAAGGTCTGACGGGTTGTTTTTAGTATTAAAAATCTGGCAATGCTAAAACTGCAGAAGGTGACAGCAAATATCAAACAAATTTTAATCGGTAGAGTGAAGGAAAACTTTCAAGTCCTGCAAACACTTATGTCACTGTTGTTGACCTCTTTTCTACTGAGAGGAACATGCCATTTCCCCTCCTTTCTTTCATACTTTGATGCAATGTCAATAGCATCTAGAGAAAGCTATTTTTGTTGGGAACAGCTTTTAATAACTGGCTGCTTTTGATCAAGTATTTTTACAGATAACTGTCCTTCCAAAGAACATACTTGACCGCAATGCTCCTTAGTTTCATACATGTAAAAATCAGGGGCAGCCAGACTATGTGTGCTGAGGGTCACTTCCCTCCCCTTCCTTCCAGCAAGACATACAAAGACCAGACCGGTATCATAGGACAAGCTGGGTTATCCTTGACAAGCAAAAACTCAGGTAACACAAGTAACATCAGGTGTAGTGGGAACATAGGGTAAGAGACACCAAAGAAAATTTAGGTCCACTGATAAAAGCTGGGGTACTGCAAGACTCTAGATTTCTCTACTGCAACTCCAGAGAATGTTCTCAGACAGGCGGGGGAAAAAAAAAAAAGAGAGGCCGAAAAAAGGGAAAACAAAACAATCCAAACCCTTCAAAGAGATAGCACACCAGAAACATCCTCCTGGAAACATCTAACTTGTACCACATGGAGCCACCTCAGTTCTTGGGGATTCATAAGCTATCCAAAAGTGGCTTCCCTGCTGGAAGTTGTGTAGCTTGGAGGGGTTAGACCTGAATTTGTGCTCAGCTTCAGCATTTCAGTGCCCATGATTATGTACCTAGCTCTTAAGTTATGTTGCTCAAATATTTACCCCATGTTCGCTGCTCTTTCATTGCACAGTATGGCCCCAGCGCTCCTTCTAAGCCCACCACAGTACTGCACAGCACCGAACCAAAACATCAGAAGAGGAGAGGTGCTCTGCTGGATTTCGTACTCACAGATGAGGAGAAGCTTCTTGAGAGCCTGAAGGCCAAAGGCAGCCTTGGCTGCACTGACCATGAGACGCTGCTGTCAAAGACAACAATAAAGTCTTGTACATCAAATGGAAGACTAGGGAAAACACTGTCCTTATATCAACCCATGAGTTTTGCCTTTTTTCCCCATTCTCTACCCAACGCCACTGCGGTGGGAGTGAGTGAACAGCCGTGTGCAGTGTTTAGTTGCCTGTCAGATTAAACCACAACAAAGATGTTTATTTGAATGAAAGGAGCAATGCTGTCATCCACTTAGAAGCCTATCTATGTAGAGACAACATGAACCTGATTTTAGTTTCTGTTGGGTACAACAAAATTCTGGTGGGTGGCTTGCTTTCCTAGGTCAGCAACTTAAAACAGGAACTTAGTTCACAGAGAACTGTCTTTTCATTATTGTAGCTTTTTGTCTTTAAGTCTTCCTGCAGACTGTAAATACAATTCATACACATGGCCAAGAGAAGACTTTCTAATATAAATTATATTTTTTCAGTGTAATTGGATGACAGTCCATTCTTACATCCAAAATATTATAAAAGCAAACTCAACTGTAAAATTGCAGAGAAAACTACTCTGAAAAAATACTGAGGCAAACTGCAACCACTTCTGTGCTCACCTTACTCAATATTTAGATTCATTTTCTCAAGTATTTTTCTTACAGTTTTCTTGACATCCACATGCACTCTGTGTACCAACAAGACTAATCAGCAACTGCAAACAACTGTAATTTAATCTGCAAATTAACTGAAATTGTAGTAGGTATATTTCTAGTAACAGCTTGAAAGTTTAGGCCATTAAATTCATTAACAAGCTTGAAGATATGAATGTCTCATCTACTTAATTGAGTGCTTTTATAAAAAAAAAACTAAGCCATGCATTCACTTGGTTATATAGATTATTTTGCCATTTATCAGTATAATTTAAGTAATTTACCACTTGAAATTTTAAAATAAAGCAGTGTACTGCAATGTTCCCACATTTAAATGATCAAAAAGAAATAAAAAATTGTGATCCCTGTCTAGATATGAGACAACCAGAAGTGATGAAAAAGGCATCCAACCCAGAAAGCATACAAAAGTTTAAACAGAATAATATATTCCAGGTGACTTATTTATTACTGCCCTGGTTGACACCGTATGTACTGAGAAAGTACGTTTGGCATTCACACTCATGGCCTGTAGAGCTGATTAAAGACAGAAACAGAGTTTTACTCTGGGCAAGCTCTAAGCTCATCCTGTGGATTGAAGGTACATTAAGTGGCTGGAGCACAGCAGAGAAACTCTAGGAGTTAAACCCCAGCTTAGACTGACCTAAAGGCTGAACTCTGACCCCTCTGGGAGGCACACCAAAGCACTGCTCCAAAGGCACCATCCTGACCTGGGCTCAAACACTAATGTAGACACAACCTTTAAGTACCAGAACACACACTCATGGCCACCATTGCTTCTCTGCTTAGAGCTGAGATACTACATCCTACTACATACATAGAGAAGGCTTCTTAATTTCTCACAATTTCTTTCAAACATTTACCACTACATGCTATAGTGTCTTATACTATTTATTTCTGCAGAAATTTGAAAGAAAACATGCATCCATTTATTTTATGCTTCTGTTATTTTTGTTTCCTGAACAGCTAGAGTAGCTCAAACTATGCTTTCTGATTTATGAGTTTTGAGACTTGTCCACATGACACAAAGCTTAATTCCTTCTGGTTAGGAATGGAATAAAAAACATCTTTACCACTGCAACAGCAGAAAACTAAACACAAAAGCTAAAAGCAAAGGACACACAGACCAGCTCCGGAGGTTTAAGATATTAATAGAAAGATAACCTCTCTTTAAAAACCCAAGCAAATTGGTATAGCTTATATCTCAAAAATCCCCCTGGGGAACAGTTCCTTCAATCAGATAGCATATAATAGCAAATGAAGAGGAAAAATATTTTTCACCGAGATGATAATTTTGAGGTTTTCACTTGTATTGGAGCACTTTATTCTGTCTTCCTAAAAGGAAGTGCTCAGTGCCTTTCTAACACTATTGTCCTCTTCCGTGGCAGATCCCCCAGATACCTTTTCATTTGTGGATATTAATTATTTTAGTTGTGTTTTTTCCCCTTTCTGTTTTAAATGGAAAAGTAACATTCCTTTAAAAGCCAATTCAGTCAGGCATGCCTTTTTTTTTTATACTATCAAATAAAAAATCATATTGGAAATAGTACCATACATTCATGTTCCTTAGGCCACCAATAACTTCCAGCATCTTTCCATCCACTTGTGGGTTTACAAGGGTATAGAAAACCCACTCCTATGAGCCTTCATCTGCTACTGGCACACTAAAATCACAAAACCCCAATAAAACTAACACGCCCATTTTTCAACCCAGCACTTCCATATGATTTAAAGTTAGTCCCCCAGGCATAAGATACCACAGCTCCACCTCATAGGTTTCAGGAAGGAAGAAAGAACACCCACTAGTTTTACAGGGCAGATTGAAGACCTAATTTAATTTAATATTGAAAAAAAAAACTTGAAAAAAAATCAAATTTTTGGCACAGAAAGACCTATAGAGACATTTTTGTTAGTAAAAACTTTTAAAGAAGATTATACAGAACAAAGCAGAGCAAATTTGGTATAATGCTTTCACAGCAATGGAATTTTGAATCCCCCGTGAAAAGCAATCTGTGAAGCATTACAGCTCCTCCTGTACATCCCACAAAGACAAGCGAAGAAGTTGGCTAAAAGACATAATTCAGGCACAAACGAGTAGAATATTGTTGCTATTTTGCAAATAGCATTATTTCAGATATTGTGTATAAAAGTGCTACATGATCTAAAGTAAAAAAATATTTGTCTTAATTAAAGACAACTCAATCAGCAAAGCAGCTTTGAAACAGCATGTAGCATTAACATAAACCTTTAACAAAATACTATTTTCAAAATAATTTCTCTATGCATCTATTTTAGCTAAATTCAGAAAACTTCTGAATTTCTCAGCATACATATTTTTCAAATAGGAAAATAACATGAATGTAAAGCCATAAGGTCCTTCAAAGGTCTCATGGAAGGATGTGTGTGTCTATAAACCAGGTACAGAAATACATATTTAGCACCTTAAATCACCTGAAATGTAGACCTAAAGAGAGAATCAATCCCTCACTGACTCTTACCCAACCTCTATGTTCCACGTACTCCTTTGGAAGAAAGCAGTATTTCTGACCAGATACGAAAAAAACCTCCAGAACAAAAGCAGGCTTTAGAAAGAAGTGAGCAGTACTCTAAAAATAGCCAAGGGCCAAATACTGTCTGAGGAGACTGGAGGGACAGCACAGGGAGCTAAGGAGACAGTGAGGTCTTTCATCTTGTTAACCCTCCTCACTGAGCCTGAAAAACCTTGTTGGAGAGCAAAAAGTTCCAGATGAAATCTGTTTGGTAGCTTTTTTAGAAGGTAAATGTCTTCTCAGTGGAAAAACATCAGAATATTGTGCCAAAATGGCAAAACGATTTCTACAGTCCCTCTCCATAGGAAGCACTCTGTTCCCCTCACTTGACTAAGTGACTTGCCCAGTTCTCTTGAACACAAGATAACTGTTAATTTTCTGATATAAGGAAACTGAAAAGCAGCAAGTGGTCAGCATAGTAACTTGTTTTCCCAAGGCACGAGTAATAAACAAAACTAATTTCTGGTTGCTGCAGACAAGAACAGTAGTTCTGCTCTAACAAAATGATCTTGCACGGTGGGGAAAAACCTCAGTGCCAGCCCTTCCCCACTGAGGACACAGGCAGGTGCAGACACTGCCTGCCGCTGACAGCTCCTTGGGGCAGAAGTTATGCTGGATCTTCCATTTTGTTCTTATTATCAAAAGAAAAAAAGCAAGCTGTTTCTCTGATAAAAACAGCTTAAAAACAATATTCTGTAAAAGCTTTAAATTAATTACAGAATAACTGAGCATTTTACAAGAATAAGCAATGATGCTTAACCTCAGCAATGAGGAGACAGAACTCCCCATCTTTCTGGTCGCGCTATTACAGCACTCGCACTGTTAGACACAGACAAATGACAAATAAAACAAAAAATTTTAAAGAACATAAATACAGTGGAAATTATTCCTCACTTGTTAAGAGGCATACAGGTTTGCTTCCACAATGATTCAAGTCTACTGAGCAACACATGGCAAAACGTAAACATTAACTTCTTTCAGCCAGTTGTTTAAGATGACTGCTTTTCTCTGTTTTACACAGGTACAATGTAACCCTTCGTATCATCAAAACAATATTTTAGAGGCAAATTTTTAGAGGTGAAAATACGCATGCAAATTTACAGACTTGTATGGTATTTGAATAGTTATTTTCTCTGCTGTAGAAGTCTTCAAATAGCCCTTTAAAAGAAAGACTGGCTTACCAAACTGCAATGTTACTTCTTGCAAAGGAAGCACAATCCGTTATTCATATTATTTGTGACGTCATAGCATAAGAATGACTTTTAGGAGCATATTTACAGGCAAATGATGTGAGTGGCATCTTTAAAAAGAGGGGAAAAAAAAAAATCTAGTTTAAAGGTAAGTGGGGTGATAAACAGAAGCCTGCTGGCAAGTAGATGCAATTTTGATAATAATATTTCCAGCTCTCTTGCTTCCTCCTTCTGCGTTTAATTGTCCACTGATAACCATAAAATGTTTCCAATATGGTGTTATAACAGCTGAGTTTGTCAGTCAGTTCTCTGGAGATCTGCAATTATATTCTAATACTGTTGAACTTTTCTGCTTAAAAATCCACCAAATTTTCAAATTTTAGTTAAAGCTCCACACATCAATGAGTAAAGACACAGAATAACTCACCAGTGTATACTGAAGCTTTATCATAAAGATTGCTATAGGGAAGGAATCACTTAAGAGCTTGGATAGTTTTTCACTTCAATCACATCTACTTTTCATGAAAAAAGCTACTCAAATGAAACAATGCACAGCATATAACTCCATTTTTCAAGTATAGCTATCCTTTGCACAGTTTGCTCTTAAAAATACATTTGTTTTTTAAAAGAGACAAGAAGAAGTAGCAAAGGGTAAGATTTAACTTACTAGGTATAGGCATTCAAAGTATACCTATTTTTCTCCAAGGAGTGTTGTGGATAGAATGACTCATTCAGATGCGCATAAAGGAGAGGTTAATTTTACCAGGAATATATATGTATATGTGTGTGTGTGTGTGAGAGAGAGAGAGAGAAAGAGAGACGATACGAAAGTATCAACTATCAAAAGAAGTTCTTACTACCTAAAGAACATGGTTAAATGTTGACAAGATGCACTTCAGTTGCCCAAAGCAGCCCTAATGAACCTCTGAAGGCAGACAATAATCAGATCCTAACCTAATCAAAGACTACAGCTGAAGAACTCCTGTTTTTTAGAATATTTCTTTACCTTTAGAATCCCAAGTATTCTGGCTTATAGTACTTTTAGTATCTCCAGTAGGAAACATTTGGTATAAAATACTTTTGTAACCATACAAGATATGAAGAAGGGTGGTCTAACATGTGCCTAACAAACTGTGGGAGAAACACATATACCTAGAACTTAATCATATTTGGACAATTTTCAAAAGGCACGGAACAAAGCACATCTTCAGTACATATGTAACTGGTCACCTGACATCCAGCACTCCAAAATCAAAGGTTACCAAGCCACAAACTGTTTTTTTGGTACTGGAAAACTAGTGGGTTTTGTTTGTTTTTTAAACTTTCTCCCCCAGCTTAAATGGCTGAATCTTTTTTACTTGATTTTTCCAAAAGCAACGAAGTATGAAGGACAGAGCAGTATTTTAGCTCTAGCAGATTGTCTGGCAAAGCTACAAGCCAGGAAAATGGAGTCACGCAAGAACGAAGTGTCAGGCAACTTAATGCTACTGATGCCGCCTATTAAAGACCATTTCTGCAAAGACAAACTCCTATCACAACAACTTATCACCTGCCAAAGCCTCCATTCTGCCCAGTTAGCTTTTTACCTTTTAAGCTAAATAAGTCCAGAACAACTTGGAATGTAACAGGCTCGTAGGCACTACGCAATGTGGTTTCTAGATGGTACAACAGCAAAAAGTTAGGGTTCGGTAAGTATTTTAGATTGCTCCACATGAAAAGAAATCTTTATCAGGCTCCAGTTTAATAATTATACAGTAACTCTCCGCCACCTACCTCCTTACACCACTAGAATACGTTTTTACAAGGCAACTGTGTGTACGTCAGCAGTTAGTGTTATATCCATAAGTATTTAATTGCAACCCTAAATAAAAGTAATTAGGAATATTCTGTGAATATATTCAGATTCTGACATATTAGTCAAACAGTGTGAATAAGTGGGGTGAAGAGGGGGATAGACATAGTATAGATATGGCATTATCAAGTCCTCTTTATGAGAAAAATGTATTTCAAGTAAAAAAGAATTGTGTGCTAAGAAAAAACCCGTAGTATCGATAATCAAACACTCATTTCTTGTGTGTTTTTGATTCTATTGTTTAATTTAAGGATCTATCAATGCCTTTTCTGCTTTGTTTTGTTTGTTTGTTTCCATTTATTCAGCTCCTTGGAACCAGGATTTACAATTACCTAGCTGGTAATCAGTGAAAATGATTTGTTGCTTCAACATAGTACAGAGGGTAGAGCATTTGGGACTAGAAACATATTAAAAAAAAAAAAAAAAAAAAAAAAAAAAAGAGGAAAAAAATCCAAACTCCCCCTCCATATCCCCCTTGAAGAATGAAAAATCACACTTGAAGGGAAAAAAAAAAAGCACAACCTAAAATGTCTTCAAAAAGCTGTTGCTGCCCCAATATTGATTTTGTCGTGTAGAAATTTCGCATCACAAAAAAGCTTTCAAGTAAAAACATTCCTAAATGGAAACTAATGTTTAGCGTTTACAGTGGACATTCATTCAATAATAATAGTTAAGCACAGAAGCAAATTACGCTTTGCATGCCTGGAGCCCTCTTGCTTCCTACGGCTCTTCATCAAAATCACTTCCAAAGAAAAGTGACATTGAAATTCTGAAGAACAGCCGACTCTTGTGAAAACAGCAAGATGTGCTGCCAACAGGAGCGCCTGCCTTTAAAAGCTGATCATGGATCTCAGTCTGGAGTGCTTCACCATTGCTTCTGGGAAAAGACTGAACTAACTGAAGCTGCAGTAATTTTTGAATTGCTTATGTGTGTTACATACAAAGAGTCTGATTACTTCCAAGCTGTTACAAATGCAAGCGAATTCAGTCATTTAAACATACTCTTAGCTTGTTGTAACTGCGAGAACTACCGTTATACCACAAAAAAACCTGTACCATCAGGAAACAACAACAACAATTTCCACTTGGGAAACGGAATTCAATCAACACTTCTGTGAAAAAGAAAGTTGGAAGTTTCTTAATGCTTCAAAATACCCCTCTTGAATAGCCACCTAATCTCTTCACAAAAGTACTGTACAGACCTGAAACACTAGCTAGTTCAGGTGTTGTATTACCCATATCACTTAAGTTTTAAACCCAAAGAAAAACTACTTGTAACATTGCAAAAAATTTAATTAGAATTTTGTGTTTTACAAAATAAATATTAATTGCATTCTCTTATTATGTGAAGTATGTTTTCTTCCCCCAGATATTGAATTAAGAATGTTAAATTAGACTGAATTTATAAAAAATTAGACTAATCATGGTAATAATTACAGAAACAAATTTTGGCTGTTCTTGGTGAAACAAACTCAGACTTTTCACAACAACTCAAAACTTCAGAAGCATAATAATCTACAAAATTGGAGCCATCACATCATCTATTTCAAGCTTCCTTTACTTGCTCCACCTTAAGAACAGGAATTCCCAGGGAAGTACCTTCAAGCTGACAAATGCCACCTTATCACTGCAAATTCTTAAAGCAAATCAGTTTTTCCCACAACTGGGAGAGGAGGCGGTTGCCCATCAGGTATCTTTAATATTGTACAGTTTAGTCTGTTTTTTCCCCTACTCAATCATTATCTTTTGTCTTCAAAGGCTGAGTAAGTTTCCTCCTTTAGAGAGGAAACCTACTGGATCTCTCTAGAAGGGAGTACGTTTATTTACCAAATTACATCCAGGAACAACAATTTGCTGCTGCTCCTACCATACTTTGTTTGTAGATTCATTATCTCATTGCCCATATCAATAAATGTGCTGTATTTGCTTTCTGAAGTTTTCCAGCAATCTGTATTCCATGCAGAGATCTTAAGCCACCCAAACAAGCTGCAAGATTCAACCTAATTCACCAACACTTAACTGAAATGCTGCTTCTGCAATACAAAGCTAGACATAAGTTTTGAGGGAATGCAGTCTTTAAGATTAGATGCTTTCCTCTGTAACTCCTCAGCCGTTGACATGGCAGGCCCACAGCCAGAACCACAGTGCAGTTCTATAAACGGGTTGATAGTCCAGTTCTAGCCAATTCCAATAATTACCTCCAGTTCTCATAGAGGGAAATCTGGAGACTTACAAAAGGACCTCAGCATTATGCACGATTAAACTTTACTGCTTCAGAAACTTAAGTAGTTCAGAACAACCACAGATCACACAGAGTCAGATTAAATGTCTGAAGCAATTACTCAAGAAAAGATGTATCAATGAGAGCAAAGTCAAGTTTTTCTCCAGATGAACAAATTTTTCCAATTGTCTACAATGGCAAGCAATTTTTTACTTTAGGATCAAGCATACTCCAGAATCAAGCATAATATTTTCTTAAATATCCAAGTGTTGACCCAATACAGAAATATTGATCCTCTTCATTTTGCAGTTAGCCATCACTGAGTGTCCCTTTAAATAAAATCTACTGCAAGGGAAAGGAGCTAATGAGATTTCATTCTTAAAATAAACTTCATATAATGTGTTCTGTCCAGAGCAGGTGTGCCAAACTCATTCTCACCAGGGGCCACAGGAGTCCTGCAGTTGCCTTCAAAGGGCCAAACGTAATTTTAGGACTGTATAAATGTAACTACTGCTCCATCTACACAGTCCTAAAATTACATTTGGTCCTTTGAAGGCAACTGTGAGGCTGATGTGGCCCCTGGTGAAAATGAGCTTGACACCCTTGGTATAGAGTCACCTTACAGAGAGCCTCTTTACCAGACAGACAGCTTGACAAGTGAGCTATGTGAGCTATGCTGGCGCAACAAGTGATCCAGGAGGCAGAAAAGGATGACTCTAAACCACCAATATTTCTAAATTTGGATCTTTAGCTTTTCTATACTGTAAAGATGAAATCAACAGTATACTTGCATCACATAGAAAGGAATTCTGGAAGGCTATACAGTGTGATAACACTAAGACTTTACTCATGAAAGAATGCAATGAGTTGCTTGGATAAGAAAACAAGAGGACCATCATTCTTTGGCAAAATGTTTGAATTTCTACAATTATTTTGTCAGCCATATTTGAGATATGCTGTTGGTTATTAGAAGTACTTCAACAAGACTTTGACCAGCTAGTTTCTTGCTATGTTTTGAATAGATTGCCTCTGAAATTGTTCTTGAAAAAAATTCAGATAATGATGAATACCAAATGCAAGGCTGACAGCCTGGGAAATAATGAGCTGTTAGAAGCTTAGGTCCCAAGATTCTCAAAGCTGAGTGTCTCAAGACTGGGAACCAGAAGAAAGTTATAGCAACAGTGAATATCCTGATTCAACTGGAATGAAAGGTGTCATCAACAGACTTTTGCACAGGAGTTTGCAGTAGACCTTTCTGGCAGTAAGAAAAACTACAATTTCTGCCTTCTAGCAGAGTGGCTGTTGAAAGGAAGTGCTATCATATTTGAAAGAAAACACTTAGAATCAAACATGTTTTTAAGGTAGTACATGAATTATTACTGTTCCTTTAAAAAAACCTAGTAAATGGGTACAGAAAAGATAACTAGGGGATTTCTGAGATTCTGAGCTCAGCTTTCCTTGATTATGAACTAGCAAGTCCCTTCTACAGGTAGCTGAAGTTTTACCTGATATCATGAATCACATAACACATCTGTTCTTCAGATTAAACCACTGTTGTCATCTGTTATGACAACAAAAAATAGACAGATTGACAAAACCTGTTTCTGAAAGAACTCAAAGGACAGCTTTAGTATGCAGAGTCGTTCTGATAGGACAGCCAAAAATGAATAAAGTAATTTGCTTTAGTTCAACCAGAGTTCAGAGATTTATTCTATGTAAGAGTTTCAAAGACTGGAGGCTCCCTGAAAGACTTCAGATTAATACCACTCTATAGCAAAGTTACTTAATGCTTCTTTCTTGACTTTAGTAAAAAATACGCACTAGAAACCCACAATCCGAATGTAGAAAAGCAAAAGGCATTTCAGATGTTTTGAAAATAAGCTGAAGTCCAAGCACAAAGTACCATTTAATATATATTTTTATAATTTACCCATTTGTTTCAAAAATTATCATTTTTCAATCAGTCAAAAATATCATCTACTCAGGACTGATGCAGACATTATCAGCAAGAAATGTAGCTAAAAAAAAAATACTTCATGGAGCTATACTTCTATAAAGGAAGTTTAAATCCTGCAAGCAAATTTTTGTTGCTAATAGATATCACTTCTAGTTATCAGATTTATTCTCACTAGTTATTCAGAGAGGAACACATCCCTCTTAAGATGAAAAACATGTCTTAATACAAGTGTTGAAATTTCCATTCCAAAGGAAAGAAATTCTCAGAAAAGCAACCTTTAGCCCTTACATCAGACTTACACAAGATGAAATTACCAAAACTGGCAAAGCACTCGCCTTGGCACTGTGAATTGAGAGCACTCAGAGAGAAGTTTATTAAAAAAAAACAACAACCAGAGTGCACTTGGAACCTGAACAAAACATATGAAAATCCAATGAAATATCTATACAAATTTTCAGTGAATACATGATCAAACCCATCTGATGTACATGAAGCCTAAACGAAGTTAACTGCTTAACAACAGATACAGACAGAAATTTGGTTTATGAGCATACTTCAAATAACCACCATACATTTTAGCTGTAACCTCTCTTGACTAAAATAATCCATCCAAACACTTCATTGCAGCACTGCATCAATCTGCTTCATGTTTGCAACCTTCTTCTTTCATTCCCACTCACCCACAGGGGAAGGTCTCATGTTGGTGGTCAACCTGTGCATAAAACAGAACAAAAAAAACCAACCCACCTCCCCACACTAGAAAACTGCCCTTTATCAAACACCAAGCTGCAAAAGCCCATGGACATGGTGTGAACTGTGCTTTGGCAGCAGAGAGCTGTACACCCAGAAAGCTGCCTCCCAGGCCCTGTGCTTCAGGGAGGCCCAACGTGCAAGCCGTGGTAGTTCACTAAAGTCCCAGCACCCAGCTCTCCCGCAAAGGAGCAGCTGCCTCTCCTTTACTTCTCTAGAACTTCCAACAGTAAAACAAGCCCTTAAGCTTATTAGGAACTGGAGACCTCTGAGGAAGACTCTCCATATCACATAGTGACATTAACAGAAAACAGAATACTGCTATAACACACAGTTCGGTTTCCTACTTGAAAGTTATTAAAAACTACAACATAGATTCTATGAAAACTAATACTACAGCATAGGTAAATGAACTGCACAATTTTTTTATTTCAGTGTCACTGCTGGGCTCATTTCCCATTGTTTAAAGTGCTCTCTGCTTGGACAGTAATTCCTCAGGCACAACTGAGGCCCATAAAGAGGCACTGGATACCAGGGTGTTTGTAATACAAGTTATCTTTCAAAAATCTGAAGGTTACCATCATACTCTTTCCCTCAGGACTTAGAATCTGACTGCAAAGCCTGCACTAGAACATATGAACATATGGAATGGTTCATCTGGACTACAAGTTCACAATCTCACATGAACATGACTACTCAGAAAGTATTATGTGACCTATTAGAGAGCAGCGTAGGGGAAAGGGACCCGGGGGTCCTGGTGGACAGCAGGATGACCATGAGCCAGCACTGTGCCCTTGTGGCCAGGAAGGCCAATGGCATCCTGGGGTGTATTACAAGGGGAGTGGTTAGTAGATCGAGAGAGGTCCTCCTTCCTCTACTCTGCCCTGGTGAGACCACATCTGGAATACTGTGTCCAGTTCTGGGCTCCTCAGTTCAAGAAGGACAGGGAACTGCTGGAGAGGGTCCAGCGTAGGGCAACCAAGATGATTAAGGGAGTGGAGCACCTCCCTTATGAGGAAAGGCTGAGGGAGCTGAGTCTCCTTAGCTTGGAGACTGAGAGGTGACCTCATTAATGTTTACAGATGTATAAAGGCTGAGCGTCATGAGAATGGAGCCAGGCTCTTCTCGGTGACAACCAATGATAGGACAAGGGGTAATGGGTACAAACTGGAACACAAAAGATTCCACTTAATTTTGAGAAGAAACTTCTCAGTGAGGGTAACAGAACACTGGAACAGGCTGCCCAGGGAGGTTGTGGAGTCTCCTACTCTGGGGGCATTCAAGACCTGCCTGGACACCTTCCTGTGTAATCTCATCTAGGTGTTCCTGCTCCAGCAGGGGGATTGGACTAGATGATCTTTCAAGGTCCCTTCCAATCCCTGACATTCTGTGATTCTGTGTGATTTTTTTTTTTTTTTCTGCTAACTCCCACTCACCACTAAACACTTCCAATATCTTAAGATAAATTTTAGGTGTATTACAGAAAACCACACACCACTTCTACATGCCACACCACCGGAAAATAGCGATAGAGACTGCACATATCAAATTCCTGTTTTGTTGCCCCAATTCCTTTAACATTCCAATTTATTAAATTTATTTATTAATAAATTTATTAAATTAAAGTGCACCCTATGTCCTAGATTCAGTAATACAAGTGAAGTATTTCATCAACTATTTTCAAAGTCTGCTCTGCATCAGAAAATAGGCAAGTCAATAGACACATAGCACACATACACTTGCTATATAGGGCTTCACATCTCCACTAGAAGTTTCTGGGATCTACAAACTGAAAGAGGCTAAAAGCCAGCCTTTTGACATCTTGCTCAGATTATTTTATCAACAGCATTATTTGTTTCATACGTCTGTCCATCCTTCTACCAAATATAATATTTTGAGACTGTCACAGCTTTTCACCTTGTTTTTCCTCTTCCTACAAAGACCAGTATTAAAGCACACTAACATGGAATATATTTGTATATTACATGTTATTAGGGTGACTACTTCACAATATGCAAGTTTAAAGCAAGGGGAAAGACAAGAACTGCAAATATGCTTGCTGTCACTCAAGTTTCTGTGGAGACAGAATGAAATCAAAATACACTTGAAAAATAAAGCAAACTGTGCACGGACCATTTAAAGCTTAAAATATCTCAACTAATTAGACACCTATTGTTGCTATGTATATATTAATACTGGAAACTAAACATTCAGTTTTAAGAACAAATTCTATCTGTGCTAGTCTCAAAAGCTTTTTCATGTTATGTACCACTAATCACTACTAACATTTATTTTAAAAACACTCGTGAACTTTCATGGTTTATAACTCCTTATTTGCAACTGACAGCAATAAATTTCATGTGTGGCATTCTGCATTAAGCGGAATTTCATTCCAAGTAGAAAATTTCAGTAGAACTGTAAGGGGGCTTAAGTCCAGCTTCTGCTGAAGTTTGGCTCTTGTTTGCTTCAACAAAGGCTAGATCAGAGCTCTAACAGCAATTCTTTTATTTAAAATACATATACAAGAAGCAGCTCAGAAAAATACTTATCTACACAAAGAACAAGACTATTTAAGAATAAAAAATTAGTTTACCTCCTTTAGATTTTCTAAATAAAAGCTCCAAATGTATTTTATTGTTATGCAGTTCACAATCACAAGAGGCTGGTTCAATATGAATGTTCTAAACAACTATACTTTTTAAAAATCTAGTAATTTGTATTTCAACTTTTTACACCGTATGAAACTCATATTCATTGTTTGGTCTATGCAATACCCTTTTAACATGACATTTGTGAGATAAAGGCAAGCATTTTATTAAGTTGCATAAGAAGCCAGGATTTTAAAACAACTTTAGGCTGTCGAATTGCAACCTAACTGGTACCTACCAAAAGTCAAAGAAAATGGATGTAGGAAAGATGTTGCATTTCCGCCTCCCTCTCTCAAAAAGTAACTGATTTCGTAAAGATTTTTTTTTTTTTATTCACCCATGAGAATTTTAGAAGTGGCACCAATCAGAGAAATGATCAAGGTATTCTGTAGATTTAACAACGAAGACTAACACTCAACAGAAGTGCTAGATTTCTGTCTTATAAGTGCTATGATTCTGGTGTCAGTAACTACTGGAAAGGTGTAATTGCTTACCAGAAACCCACAGTCTCTGCAGGCCTTAACTCTGCCAGGAATGAGCTGAGCCAGAACATGAGAGTACTAGATCATATTTTGACTCCCCTTCTCTTCTTCATCTTTTGCTTTCTGGAAACTCTCATAACTAAAATATGGACATCAGGGTGACCATAACAAGTTGCGAAATAATGATCTAAACAGCTGGTCCAGAGTGGATTTACATAATGAATAGTTGGGACTGGTCTTTGGAGTACAAAGCCTCTGTTTTCTTAATGTGGCAAGAGATCATGGTGTTCATGTTAACAGACAACTCGTGACATTAGGCTATATGACAAAGCAGAAATAATTGAAAATTATTAAATACAATTTCAGCTTCATTATGCTAACACCCCAAAGACTCCAACTTTCAGAACAGAAACCTCAGATCTTGATGGGCCATGTATGCTTGTGTAGCACCTACCTTTTAGAAATGTGGTCCCCAGAAACAGTACCTAGTTTTTTTGTTGACGTGGACTAAGCTCCTAAAGATTTTAATCCCGCTGTCTAACACTGGTCTTACATTACCCCTCTGGTACAGTATCTCTTTAGCACATACAACACTAACTGACCACAAACTCATTAAGATCGTGGGCAGAGGCTCCTTTCTGTTAAAGAGCTTTTCTCTGCCTAAAAGACACTGGTTCAGCACCTGAACCAGCACTTTGTAAGTATGTTTTCCAGTACTCTATTCAAGTTCAATCCTGGATGCAATTTACCAAATTGACAGGGAAACTCTTAAGAGGTAGAAAGGTTAAAAATAGAAAAGCTACTTAAGAAGCCACTCAAAGGCTTTGTTCTAGCAACAACACTACTACCTCTACATGGCTTCTGAGTACAGAAGTATTGCCAAGCTTACTTAGGAACTTTCTTATATAGAGCAAAAGTTCATTACAAATGTACTTGCTCTATCTTTGCAAATCATACATGGGGAGTGATATTTAGCAATAATCCAAAGCAATATCCTTTAATATGGTTCTTTCTGCCTTTTGTTTTTCAGAATTTGGTGCATTTTCTGTGCAACAAAACATCATAGCACTAGGATGAATTAACCGTGACATCCCACCGCTATGCCTTGCTGCTTCAAATGGTATTCTAAAAACATTAATTACTGCCTTGCTTTTTGTAATCCAAACTTCATTTAGGAAGAAATTTTTCTTTTAGCAATTTGTGGCAGATTAAATTATTTTACCTTTTAGACTAACATTTTTCTGAAGATGCTCAATTACCAGGAATACCCGCAATAAACCGAAAGGCCTGTGAAAGCTTCCTATGTAGCTCTTTCTGCAATAAACCTGACAGAGCAACCTTGCTACCACAATCAAAATCTCCTCCTCCTTAAGTTCTACTACTTATGTTATCCTTCATTAAGGGAAAAACTATTAAAGCTTAAATTCTTATGACTTAAAACTGAGTCCAGTTGTGAGACTAGAAAGAAACTAAAAGGCACATTTGGATCATGTCTGGACTTTCAGCCCTTTGTGATACAGGATGATGATCTCAGAAATTCTGCATTAAAACTGCTATAATCTTAATCTCATATTGGTCTCTACTGTTAGGCTTAAAAACTACTAAGAGGCTGCAGATTGAGAACCATTTCTTAGCATATTTAAAATATACGCTTGTTTTACCAAGTTCTACTTTACTCACAAATTGGTTGGTAGTCATCATTTAATAATGGTGGGATGCTAAAATAGTTTTTGCAAAAGAGACTGGCAAGTTAAATTTCTTTCTAAGAGACTAAAGCAGAAAAACATCTTAACATAATTTTAATGAATTTCCCGTATAAAAATCTCAAAAATTCAGGATGGAAAAAAAACATAGCTTCCCAAAACCACACTTTATTTTACTTAAAGTAACACTGCAGAGGCCCTGGTCCTATATCTGACTCAGCATCAAACCTACTTGTAAATAAGTGCAGTTCAGTGGTCTTCAGTTCTTTTAAAACAGGTGATATCCTGATTCTCAGACATTTACTATGACCATTTCCTTAAATCAACCCCAAAACATTGCAGAGGTAAACATGACGATTTCAGAATGAAAAAAAAAAGTTACCTACATACAGAGGTTAACAAAACATGAAGACCGCTTTGTTAAAATCATACCGAATTGTGCACAAAGACAAAGAAATATCATTAATGCTTCTTTTTACATTTGAGAAACTCATACCTGGGTATTCTGCCTGTTAAGCTTCTTTCACTTGATGATGATGATGACGACGATCGAGGTCTCTGGTCTGTTTTCATTCCTAGAGTCTCTGTTGCACTCATCTGAGGTTTTTCACCTTTCTCTTCTGGCTTTTTTTTTTCACTATCACTTTCATCACTTCCTTCTCCTAAGATGTCATCCACCTGCCAAAGGAGTGGACAGTCAGTGTATCTTCCAACAGACTATTATATATCAGTCTTCCATAATTACTGGATTTCTCTTAATCTTTAAGAATAAGCTTCAGTTTTCCTTGGACACCTCCTTGAAAATTCAAATTAAACCTCAATGTCTTCACCACAGTTTCTGCAACAGCTCTAACAATTAAATATATTCAGTCTGTGTTTAGATACACATATACTCATATACATGATATAGTCATATCTGAAGGTGTTTGCACTTTATTACAACATCAACAGCTATAAACAATCAACTATATTATGAAAAAAGTGTTGTCTGTTTAGAAGTTAAAGGGATATGTGTTTTATACAATTGTAACATATAATAACACATATTATACATATTTGATACTATTACAGAATCACTTGGGCAGGGCATATTAAAATCTCTAGTTAATTAATATGCTTATATTTACAGGTATATGTTGATGAACACATAACCTTAAAGAAGTGTACTCCTAAATAATACAGTATGAATGGAACAGAATGTACAGAAGCCCACTCTAACCAGATTGTCTCCTTATGCTAACTAATAAAGGCAAAACTATCAAAACATTCACACATTTCAAATAATTGTTTGGTCTTTGCTTCTGAAAAGTTACCTGGGGTTTCATACTCCCCTAAGAACAAGCTAATTTGCTCTGACAGGTCTGGAACTGCTCAAACCACCACTAAAAGCAAGTCATACTCATGAGCTACCCTACTGAGCTTCAAAAGGTTATACTCTGTTTGAGTCAGCAATAAGCCTTCAGAAAGAGATGAAAACATGAGAAAACATGAAGATTCTACAGTGTCTCTGTTTTCCTGAAGGCAAATGACATGGTGAACAGTCTAGTTATTGTCATGTGTGGGTTTTTTTTTTGTTTCATTTGGCACAAATATGGCATTCTTTTGAAGCTTGGACTGCCATTTAATATTAGAATTACTAGGATGATTATAAACATAACATGCCTCACTTCTGTGGAAGGGCATTTAAAATGCATGTAGAAATCACAGAAACATGACAGATTTTGAAAATGATTGCATATGTAAACAATTAATGTGGGATGGCCCTTATAAACCACTTTAACTAGAAAAGCACCCAAATTACAGATTCCTGCCTAACTGTTGACTAAGCTGCAAATTGTGCTGAAAAAAAAAAATAGAAAGACTACCATCTCCATCTTCCAGAATTCTCAAAAGAAACAGAAAATAAGCTACGTTTTCATCGAGGCAGTGAGATTTAAGCCCTTCACTTGAACAAATCAATAGGTAAAAAAAAAAAAAGCACATTCATATTTAAGCAGCAACTATCTATCTAGACACACCACTAAACTTAATTTTTTTTAAAAAGCTAAAGAACAGAGGAAACTTTCAACCTGGTTCAGACCAAGGCAGATACTGATGTACCAACTTCAACTTCTGCTTGTAACATTAGATTTTATATGATTGATACAAATGGAACACATAGGACTTCAGAAGAAAATGCCAGCTAATACCAAATTTTACTGATAAGATACAGTGAGGAGATGTTTACTCCTTAAACAGTACCATAGCACCTATCTTTAAAATACTTAGACTTTTATAACACAGCAGGAATGATTAACATTGAAAAAGAAAAATGATTCATCTCTTGAAGATGACAAATTGTTCTATTTAGCAAGAGAATGAAAAGCCTGACAATTCTTTTAAACACCTGATTATAAAAGCCAGAAAGTCCGTAGCTAATAAAAGCTATTTTTTCTCATTTAAGAGGAACACAGCAGACACGCACAAAGACAAAGTATAGAGACCAAAGAGCAATGAGATTTTCAGTCCTGTATTCTCTGTTTATGAGCAGTAAAGTACCTAAAGCTTTGTTAAAAATACATACAAAACCTTTGATGCTATTAACAAATGAGATCAGCTGGAAAATGTTCTTACTACAGAAGTTGAGTTTACACATTCCAAATGAATCAAGACTCTGAGAAAACACAAAAAAAACAACCCACAAGCCTGCCATGAGCAACCTCTGTTAGAAAGATAATTTACAGGTAATGTTTTGGGACATCATTATGGATGTGACAGAGACCTATCACAATATGCTTTACTTTTATAAGAACCAATTTACATATGCAATAATGTAAACTACATATGAAAAAAAAACAGAACTGTGAATAAACTTTAGTCCTTGTTTTTAAACCAGCAAGCAACTAAAAATGGAAGTTTTAATAGAACTGAGCAACTAACTACCTTAGAGAGCAACATGACAAGACATGTAGCTACTTAATCTCTCCTAGAAGCAGTAGATGGTCTGAATCAATTCTTTACTAAAATTACAGAAGATTCCACAAAAATAACAGGTTTTATGGACAGCTCTTTGTTTTGTACTCCAGTTTCTGCATGGAAGATATACACATTCCCATGCCCAGCCCCACCGCCAGTCTTTCCCAAAAGACCAAATACGCTTTTGCTCCAACTGACTGAATAGGTTTAGAGAAAAACAGGAAAAAAAAAAAAGTATTTACAAAGAGTTTTTTAGGTTTGTTTCCACTGCCACAAATGACTGTTCATTGTTAGCAATGGAAGAAAACTGAACTGGTATTGACAGCAAGCACTGATAAAAACCAAACTTATTTCAGCATAAAGCCTGTGTCTCCTAAGCACATATTGGAAATTATATTGAATACATTGCATCTTAGTAAGAACTTGCAGATACTAATATAATCTTCCATCTGAATGTGCAAAGAGGTTTAAATATGCACCTTATATTCCCTCCGTGACATATAAATTCATTAAAATAACCCTAAAATGTACAATATATTTTGGTAAAAAGAGAAAATGTAAAACAAAACCAGCCCCAAACACTGAACTGTCTTGGTTTGTAGCAAGTAACAAGTACACCAGTAACTGCAGGTATCCCATATAAAACACAGTATCACCTCAACATACTATTTACAGATACTTTAAAATGTTGCCATGTTTGGGGGCAGGGACCATGATGCCCTCTTAGTAGTTATTAAACAAAAAAGCTAGCAGACCATCAGCTCTATCCAACCAGTGAGTAAACTGATGCTCTGCAAACAAATACCAGACTAAAAACGGCAAACAGATGTTTCACATGTCAATTCAAATGTCACTAGCTTTAGCTGCACTGCATTTCTTTTCACATTTTTTCAGTTAGCTGAATAAGTCTGACTCTGTGTTTCTGGTCAGGATGACATACCAACACCGTAAACATGATCGATACTGATTTCTTTTAATACATGTCTCAAACTGTATGTGTTCCATTACTTGAAACATAATAGACTGTTAGTCTTGAAATAAGTAATAATTAAATGCAGCACACCTTTTTTTGAATATACTTAAATACACTGCTGACAACCTGAAATCCCAGTGTGCTCAAAACTGTTCCTATGAACCAAAACAGTTCAGTGTTTGGGGCTGGTTTTGCTTGACATTTTCTCGTTTTACCAAAACACATTTTGGGACAGACCTCCTAGGCACTTGCATGACTTATGTGAAGATTTATTATTTGCTATTAAAGAGATAGTGTTTTGGTTTTATAGTTTATTTCAAAACTATAGGACACAAACTGTTCAAGGCTGTAAATACACAGCATGTATTTTAAAAATTATCAAGTAAACGTGCACAAACAGGCAGAGAACATGAAATACAGTGCTTTTTAATTCTATCCTCAATTACTTCTAAAGTATCTTAAGCCATATCTGCATGAGAAAGCTGTCCCTGAAACATGGGCAACTTCCAAATGCTTCTAACACCCTAATGGCATTGCAGTGCATTAGCAATTCTGCCAAAAGATGCTCTTCCATGTAATTCATTGTTTCTCCAGCAGAAGTGGTAGGCATGCTGTTTGTGGAATATGAAAGGCTTCCCCAGAGGGCAGAGAGCTTGGTTTTAAAAGCTCTCATAATTCTCCATTGGATCCTATAATCTTTACCCATTTCCACTTCCAGCATTCCCTTCTGCTTTGTCCCAAACTATTGCATTTTAGTAGATCAGCAAAGTTTTTACATATATTTTACATGAAATGTTAGCAAAATCAGTGGAGTATTTCAGGAACTTCAACTCAGCAGTAAAATGAGAAGACAAAGAGTAAATGGGAAAAGTGACATTAAAAATTACAAATCAAAGAAGCACTTCTGAGCCTGTGAAATTTACAGTGAATGATGGTATTAGAATGCAAATCAAATCAGGGAGAATGGCGGCTCCATCTTCCTGGAGTTATGCACTGAACTTTCTAACCTTCCAGTGCAGAGGTATGAAACCAAAACTGTTCTGTCAGTGGCAAAATAAACAGAAATAATACTGTTAATTTTTACTATCTCCACATTATCTATTGGTTAGCAGGAATTAATACAGTACCAATAACTCTAAAGGAGGTGTAGTCGTCTTCCTGTAACCCAGGTTACAAGAGGTCACCCCACAGTGCTGCAGCCCTGGAAGATTCGACACCAGCCAAAAGGTACATGCAATTTGGAAGCAATGATTCTGACCATGCAAACAAGCCCTACACTGTCCCATGGCATCGTGGTTCACTGGGAATATTTTACTGGCAAAGTATCATGGCCAAAGAAGGTAAGAATGAGAACTGTTTTTTAAAGAGGTTACGTTCTTCAAAGGTTCAAGCAAGGCTGCCTAGATGCTGACACTAACATGGCACACAGCTATCCTTATCTATAATAATATTTATAAAGTTGTTATTATAGCACATTCACAAATGCTTGTCCTCTCTTTCCTCAAGCTCCTGAAATCACACACCAGGTATTTGGTTAAGCAAGGAAAGGTTTATCTGGAGTGGGGCAGGAGAAATGACATTTGTGCAACTGGCTTGGAAAGTTTAACCCCTTGACACGTGCAAAAAGCACTTTTGCAAGGAAAAAGAGACATCATGACAGGATTGATAAAGTGTCTTCATAAGCAGAGGCATTTAACTTCTGTGGGCAATCACCTTTGATTTCAAATCCTGCTTGGTTCTGCGCTGAACAGCATAACACAGATTTTAGCGATATGAAAAAGTTAAGCAAGATTACATATTATTTAAGCAAACCTGTCAGAGCAAAGCTTCTATGATGGCTGTCTCTTTGAATGTTGTCTTTACCCAATACAGAAATAAACTAGTTTTTAGATGTATTTTAAAGGTAACCAATTTGTGCTACATTGTATCCTTGATAAAAGGGGCTGAGTTCAGCAATATACCTATACAATATTTTCAGTTTCTAGTGAACCCAAACAGGAAAAAAAAGAACAAATAACAACACCAGGGTAAAGAAAATGTAGTTGTACTGAAACACAGGGTTCCACTGAAATTCCAAAAGCTAACAAACCTTTCATAGAAAGAGGAAAAAACATGTGAAGTCAAGTGAATTTATCTTGATTACAGACAACCACAGTTATTCACACTGTGAAAAAATTCAAAGTAGAATATGTTTTTAAAGGCTTAAAAATGGTTATATGACCAGCTTTCAGAACACCCAAATAGTTTCAAAATAAAGGAACTTGTTTTTCTTCATATTTTTACCATCTACTGTATTTAATAATTCTTGTTCTTTGTTCTTACATTCATAAACACATCTTGTTTTCTCTCTAGCTTTCAGCAAAAAGACCCACCCTGCCTCAAATCAGTAGTTTCTTAATTAGCAATTAAGAATAATGAAAACATTTTACTTTATTTTTGTAATGAAACAGCATTAATTAAATAATCAAAGACATTACTACTTTGTTCCTCAGCAGCAGAAGTCCCAGAATAAGAGATCTTCATTCTCAAATTGTATTACTGAAAGTACACTTTGCTTTTCTTCACATCTTACAGTATATTTTTGAGTGCAGGGTGATTGCCTTGTTCCTCTGAAGGGGCACTATCCATGGATAGCTTTTTTCAGTTTAGACAGTGAACAGATTTGAGTTATATTAGAAGTCAAGCCTCTTCAATAAGGGCAAAACCAAGCCTGTAACATCTGATTCCTGGCACTCGTGCTCTGGAATTCTGCTTATCAACTGTTATTGAATTGCACACAGAAACATTATCAGCCTCTGGTAAAGATGTACCAGTTTCAGGATGAAAAGTAATAATGTGAGAAAGCTACTTAGACTAGAAATGAAATAAAATGTCACGTAGAGATTATATACCGATAGTGTTATTAAAACACAACACTAACAACGCTATCATTGCTTATGATCAAGTGAGGCTGTTAATTCTTCAAAAATTGTCATATAGAAGTTCTGAATATCTTTGGATTTCCCATCTAGAAAGCAATGCCTAGATTTGAGTAAAAACTCAGTTAACGTTCCTGAGATCTTTAGGACAAATACTTGAAAGAGCTAAAAGAAATGTGAGATCAAGTCTTTCCTTGGTAATTAGGGTGTCTCGAGTGCTGACTTAAGGATTCTAGGCAGACCCTCTAAAACATTAGTATTATTATTCAGTATAATGAAAATTGCTTTCCTCAATTTCATCAGTAGCACTTCATGATGTTGGAGAGAAAAAGCCCATTCCTAGCTACCAATATTTGAAGTATAAATTCGCATGGACTAAAAGTTACTAACTCTAAAATACAGAATGAGCTTTCAGTTGAAAGTCTCCAAAGAGAAAATGTTTCAAGGCAGATAATACGACTTCTCCAAAGTCATCCAGAGTCAGTAAGCTGGAGCCTGGAAGCTATGGCTTTATCCAATTAAAAAGCCATCTATATCTCTAATCTTCCTCTCCTTTATTCTGTTTTCAAAAGAAATCTTCTGCCAAAAAGTTCCTTAAAGAGTAATAGCCATGTAAATCTCCATTGTATTTTTTTAAATGGTGAAGTCAGAGAATAGAATTAAAATCACCACAATACCTATGGCCAGAATACAGCTGTTCAGTTATCCAGCAGGATAGATTTGATGGGAATCAATGAAAAAACAAGAAAAGCACTTCAGCTCTGCCTTGACTGCACATCAGCTTATGACTAGGATGGAGAGGAAGAACAGCCTGAGCCTACCAGAGGCAGCAAGGGTGAAGCCCTGTTTCTTTGATTGCAGCATTTCTAAAACAATAACTCAAGAGAAATACAAGCTCCCTAGCAGTTCAATACAATGATTCTTCAATGTAGACTGCTGGAAATATCCATGCCAAAATTCCAGAAAAAGCTCTGACAACATGAGTTAAAGTCCAGCAAGTGAGGATGATCTATAACTACTCTTCAAAGAAAAAACTATGGGTTTATTTTGTCACTGACTGTTACTTACGAAAAGTTCTGGCTTGAGGCAAGACAAATAGCCAGTAGTGGGAAGAGGCCTGTCCTGGGGCCTCCGCTGACACTAGGGGAGGCAGCAAACAGGCTTTCAGTGGAGTACCATTGTTCCACTCTGCTGTGCTGTACAGCTTAGTTTTGTAACATTGTTTCATGGTTTGCCTTGTATTACTTTAACAAGTCATCAACAGCTAAGTACTATTAAACAAAGGCAGACGGGGCAAAGGGTCGAGCAAGACCCTTTCCTCCACTTCAAGCTTAGTTGTGTGACCACAGCAAGCATGCCAGGAGCCATCAGTTGAAACCTCACTAACTAGACTACTTGGGTTACTCTGCAGCACTTCTATAGCTCAGCTGCAAGACCTTTAATAGAAGAAAAACTTGACTTTGGGCCTGGATTTCTGCACTTCTTGGTGCCTCTTCCCCATATTTCTGAGTTCATTATTAATAAGCTTGGTTGAAATGAGCCAACAATATTAATTTATTCTAACTTCCATTTCTGTAAGCGGCTATTGGGCCATTTCTTACTAGATAGAAAAGAATCCACATAGTTTGACATCAAGAAATTTATTTCTAAACATGGTGGCTAATCCAGTAAGTTTTAACTTATCTTTGATTTTAAGTTTTGCCTCTATACACAAAACCTTTTCATTTCACTTTTTTTTTCCCCCCCTCAATGAACTGAATAGACTTTTAGGTATATTCTTACAACCTGAATGCTTATGAACAGTTATCTAAGGAGCAAGACATTACAACTCATGTCTTAAAAAAAGCTAGCTAGCAAGCTTTTTAACATACTCTGAGATATGATATTATGACATAATATATGTGAACAATTGAACTTTCCTACAAAGTCTGTATTAAGAGACTTAGGCTGGATTTAAGTCACTCTGAAACAAAACATTTCCTTCTCCAACGAGGTCATTGGGAGGATAAACTGTCTGAAGTAGGTTAAGTCATCCCTCAGAACATGAAATTTAAGTGACAATGTGCGATATAACTCAGTCCCATTTCTTCATAGTAACCTCAGAAGAACTTGCCTTTTAAGTCCTGTTTCATCTATTTTCTTTCTTTGGTATTAGAGCATTTTTTCCTTTCAAATTTCTGACTTGATTTTGAGAGTCACATAATGCATTTATGCACATGCTTCAACACCCCTTTGTCTCAAGCACTTCATATGCAGATTTCACTGTTCTTTATCACAATTACTACTGGCTCATCTGAGCAGGTGGTGAATCAGTGAAATCAGAAGTGTAATAAACAATTCTAAGAGTTAGAGATGTTTGTTCATTAAAGCTTCTTAAAAGGAAACGCTCAGGGGTTATTGAGTTAGAGATGTTTGTTCATTAACACTTCTTAAAAGGAAACGCTCAGGGGTTATTGTGCAACATGTGAAGCCCCTGCCCTTTGTTATGCAATTGCCTTAAATGTTCGATCCTCTAAAGGTGGGAGGGGGGCAGGGGTAGGTGAGAAGACAGGAAATTAACTGCCTGACAACAGAGGACACGTTCGCAGAAAGAACAAGTGACGTGGCATTCTGAGCAACGAACCCGGGACCCTATAAAAAGGCTGAAAGAAGTTTTTCCGGCGCGCCATTGGAGAAGCCAACCTCATGGCCGCCCAGCGCTGTCTTTGCTTATTGCGTTGAAATCCATCGGGAATAAATTTGTGTTATTCAAGTTAATTTCGAGTCTAAATTTATTACAGAAGTGTAACAAAACCTAGTACTGTTCATCACTTGAAAGAGAAAAAAAAAAAAAAAAAAAAGGTATTGTTTCCTCTACTTAAATCTCCATAGCCTGAAAACTGTCTGTACTATCCTGTTTTTGATAAAGGCATGCTTCAGGTTAAAAAGTCTGGCAGTGCTAATAAATCTATGTAGAAAGAGTAGAAAAAAATAGCTGTAAACCGTTTAAGGAATATTACCAAATGTAAGGAAAAAAGCATTTATGAGATTTATTTCACATATAATTCATGTAGAGATTGGCCTTCATGTCTGGGATCACTAAATTTAAATTAAAATGCGTTCTGCTGAAACAATTAAAGTAAAGCTGGTTGGAAAAAAGGCTACTCATTTAAATACTTAGTCACGAACTGCATATTCTTCAGCATTGGTTTCCCTACTGAAATCAGAGGATCTGACTAGTAAACGTGCTCAATACTGCAAGCTTGAAGGAAATGGACACCATTTGAGCATTTCCATTAAGTAAAACATTAATCTTGCTTTTTCTATTTCACTTACCACACCTATTTAAAAAAAAGACAAACAACTTATGGGACATCTGAGAGTTTGTTAGTCTGTAAACACCAAGAATCACAGAGTAACTTAGGTTGGAAGTGACCTCGGAAAGACAAGTCCAGCTCCCTGCTTGAAGCCAGTCTAGTTGTATCAGGTTACTCCGGGCTTTGTCCAGGAGAGTTTTGAGTATCCAAATTCTATTCAATGAAATATGCAGATCCTTGACCACTGGTCCAAGGCTTGATCACCCTCAAGATGAAAAGACTTTCCCTTATATACAAAGTAAAGCATGTTGCAATTTGTGTCTGCTGCCTCTTGCCTTGCCACCTCTGTCTTCTTGCAGTTGTTGAAAGCTGCTGAACTCATCATCACTAAGTGAGCTGCCATGTGTTTGAAACTGTGCATATTTTTAAGGGAAAACACTAGTTTGGATCTTGGTGGGCTCTAAGCAGGAGTGTGTTTTAATATTGCACATTTCTTTCTACTAGGACAACAAATCAACCATTAAACTTAATAGAACATTCATTGCTGACCTCTGGAGAGCCGATACTTTAATGACATTTGAAATAAAAAATAGCAAGACTATTAATTTTAAAAAAATAAGCAAAAGTAGCACACTGGAGTTCGGCTTTATTTTCAAAAATCTAAAACTTCTAATTTGCCTTTTCTCAGAGAGCCAGAGTAAGAACATTGAAATCACAGGACAAAAACTAAGCACCAAAAGGGACGAGGTGTTTAGTTAGATTTACCCAAAGTTTTTTCTCTCCCCTGCATAACACTACTGAGCATTAAGCAGAAACATAAATGAGTACACCTTGAACAAACAGGTGGTAGATTTAAATTTAACTACAGAGGCTTCCTGGTCTTGCAAGACGAGCAAAGCGAGACGGAAGAAGAACTGGCACCTTCAGCATCCTCATGCTAAACTGGACTACATGCAACAGAACTCTCTAATTGCTCAATTAGCAACATCTCAGTAACAGCTTAATTACCTCCAAACACCTTCTTGAGCTCAGTTACTGCTTAGCTACACTAGTTCCCTGTCCTACCTCATTTTATGTCTACACAAGCACCCATGCCATAACAGTACATGACAGCATGAACAAATCACTGAACTCTGGAAGAAGCATCTCTATTAAATGTGTAACCACAAGCTGGATACTGGAAGTCTGCAACAAGAAAAGGAACTATGACTTGTAAGTTTTAAGTTGTACGTATTATCATATGCTCTTTTATGGCCAATATAGAATTTCATAAACTGACGAACCAAACCATCCGCTACTATTGCAGCTCACTAGCACTACTGGCAGATTCTTCTTATGGATAGTAAAATCTGTGTCACCGGGCAATCTTTCAAGTTTTTCCAAACCTGCAAGTTTTAAAAAACAAAACCAGAAAAACCTGCAGTGGAGCAGAAACCCAAGCTGCATGCCCAGGTTTAAGTGCCACACTTCAGTAAATGTTCTGATTTCACCTTAGGCAAACCATCTTAAAGGAATGAGCTCGTGAGTGAATCTACAGATAGTAGTCTGTCATACTCAAATTCTGTTACACTCTTCTTGCAGAGATAAACACTACCTAAATATCCAGGGACTGGAAAACCTAGAGAGTCTGTTGATGCTATACAGATCGAATACTAGTGTACATAAACTCAGAGCAAAGTGAAAGGAGCAAGGAGAAAAATCTTATACAAACAGACCTTCAATGAACTTTAATCAACAGAAATTATCTTTCAGGTGTGCAAAATGAAGACTAACATCAATGGAATCTTTTCCTAGCCAACAAAGAGGCCTGGTAAAGACTAGAAGTATCCATACCTGTTAAATAAATAATAGGTAACACAGGTAGACACGTCAGGGATTTCAGTCTGCTGCACAAACGTATCAGTATAGATCCCACCTTGTACATCTTTATAGCAAACAGGTGAAAAAGTTGTAAGTTTATAGTTGTACTGCTCAACCTTGTTTTAAAATGGGTCAATATCTTGACACTTTTTGTTCTCAAAGCCATTCTTCCTACTTCAAATAAAGAATATTCTGCTGATATGCAGCAAGAAGCAGCTTTGTGTTAACATTTTGCAAATCTCTGCAATCAGTTTGGCTGTTAACCGAGGCACAGTTTTGTCAGAAGTCATAACTTTCCTGTTATTCCTAGAGATTTAGCAAGAGACATGCACCAACAGTCTAGTGATCAAGGGTTGTTTTTAGTAACATAATCAATCTAATTTGTTAATGAAAGAACACTTGCAAAAGGTGTTTAAATACTATCACACAAGATACCATTGACATATTAAGTTAGAAATTTTAACATACTATTAAAAATGACACATGACAATTTGAGAAGGCACAGTGCCCAGGCTCTGAGTGATCTTCTCTGACACATTTCACTGCCAAGGGGAGATATCTGTAGTAAGATGCTAATTAAGTGCTTAGGGCAGCATGTTATCAGTATGCTAGTATCAAGGAATTCTACAATTTCTGAGTCTAATCTTGTTTTATACTATTTATGTTATTAAGAAAAAAGAAGTTTGAGTACAAATCACTTAACATAAAAAATATTTAGTCTACTTGCATTGCTTCCAATCATGTCCTCAAAACAAGTTGTTTGGACATAAGCTTCATTTTACAACAATTCTTTGATCATCAAAATATGTACAAGTGCCATTGACAGCATCTGCTCTTGTGAAGTTCCAGTTGAAAGCGCAAACAAAAATGAAAAAAAATCCATTGATACTGAACATGTCCACTACAGTATCTACCTTCACGAGCATTTTATAGAGAATAGCATATTGATTGCCCAAACCTAAAAAAGCAATGAGATTTCTTTACAACAAAGACTAGGATGAAATATAATCTATTGCTAAAACTTACTCCCACTCTGGCCCAGTTGATAGCATGTTTCTTGTCATACAGAGGCAGCTTTGAACAGATCTGGGCAGGTTTCCTCCATTAATCCAGCTTGTTGTCTGTCCAATTGTTTTTAAAAAGGGAATGGGATAGTTGATACTTCTCTTTACATACTCATCAGTTTATCTGGTAACATCTACTGAACTGACAAAACAAGTCTATAAAAAATCCCCGTTAAAAAAATGAAATGTGATACAGGTTTTTGCAGCCTTCACTTCAAAACAGAAAATACCAGCTTTTCTGAAAAAAGTACCAGGATACTTATCTACATGTTCTCTTTCAAGCCATCCCCAAAGGCATTAGTTAATGCTATAGCCAACCTGCAAGTACACTTAGCACATTATACTTAAATTCAGAGAACCATTTAGGGCTTAATCCATTTGGTTATTCCATTAAAGTATGAAATCCAAGAGTGGGAAGGAGCTTGATTTGAACTAATTTCCAATCAATTCAATCTGAATTACAGATTATTTAGATTACATTTGAGATTCTAATGTGGTTCAAATCAGAGACAAACACTGAACTTCTGAAATGCTGCAACCAAAAATGCAGCCTGTTACTGAACAGTGTAATGATCAGAAACTATTGTTTTCGTAGAATAACAATCACAACTATGGACTTTACTCCAATATATAGCAGAATCCAAATAATCCTCATCCCAAAAAGGAGATAAATACAAGTGTAAACAAAAAGTTTCAGGTAAACACAGCATGCAGACAAAAATCCCTATTTTTTTGCATCTCAACTGTTTCAAAGCTTTCTCACAATGAATCCTAGGTTTTACCATCCCAAGGTTAACATCTCTCACTTCAAGAAACTGAATACTCATCACTAAATACATATTTTGGAGAAAAATGAGGGTTTTTTTCCATTTCAAAGGTTCTATTTCTGAACTTCCTGTTCAGCATCATATAAAGATGCTCAGAAGCCATAATCCACTAAGGGAAATTGAAAATGCTAAGGTGAGAGCAAAAGACAGGCAAAATTCTGCTTTCATCTGCAAGTGCAGGTTTTCTGCAGGTATCACAACTGCAAAGGAACTTAAACTACTGCTGTGTAGAGAGCAACTGGAATACAGTAGGGCTTCCTACCTAAAAATCACTGCTATATAAACACAGATATTCTTTGTTTACTATAGATTTATTCACACATACTATGAACAAGCCAGTTAACTCACCCTGATCCAAGCTAGCTGTACGCAGAGCTAGCTTGGATCTGCCATGACTTACCAATTTTAGCTTAAGTTTAGCATTAGCTTTGCCAGACATCAGCTGGCTTTGTGAAGCATTGCTTGGTTGACAACCAATCTCCCTCTTCAGTAAGCCTGATCAGCTTGGTCTCATTAATCACAAGAGCCAAGAGACATTTTTCAGTGTGTTCAAGCTAACACATAGCCATCTCAAATAATGAGCACTGGGGAGAACTATTTCTGAATTGGCTTTACTAGAAGCTTAAAGATGACAGTGAAGACAGGTCAGTTTTGAAATAATTTCTGCTGCACTGGGCAATGGGACTGTGAAAAGACTCTGTACAATCAAGTGTACAGCTTTAAAGTGAAACAGTGAAGAATTATGAGCATAGCTAGCCCACTCAATAGCTGGAATTAGACATGGAATAAGTTAAGAAAAAAGACAACAATCCAAAGCACAGTGAAAGATAAGCCCAGCAGCTGAAGAGTAGTCAGTTTGTACAACCAGCTCAATATTAAGGTGATAAATACTACACAGGTTCTGATATGATCTCTGTGTCACGGTATGCCAGCTATGTTCAATCCTCAATACCTCTGTGATGAAGCAAGTTTGATGTTGGAGCACTAAAATATCTGAGATAGGCAGCTGTCTGTGTTCATCTCAGAGGAAGTGGTATCATCATATTTGCTATAAGGAACAACAGAGAATATTGTCTACAGCTGACTGGGACTCCTGGCAAACAGAATGCGCAAGCTCATATACAAAAAACATTACAATATAGAGTAACAACGACATTCCCTCAAAAATCTAAAATTAATACCACTGCTGTAGTCACAAAAAAGTTATAGCAGCATGCCATCCAGGTAATTATTCATTTTCTGACTGCACTGCAGCAGGGAATTTTTTTACATCAGTAGGGGGCTCTAGTTCTGCAGCTTTTCATAATCTCTGTTCGAGTTGTACATGCAATGGAAGCATTCTTGATGATGCTGACACAGGAGCCAGAACACTTACAGCTGCAAGACTATCACACAGAGGCAGAGCTGAGTGGCTCCATTTAGTGCTCTCTGAAGCTTGTACCTGATAAAGATGAAGACTATCAAAGGAAAGATACTTTATCTCAAAGATGTCTTAAAAGTGAGCAATTGCAATTATGCATAATTTCAATTATTTTAAAATAAGTCATCTGATTATAACTGACCAAGAAAAGCTAATTAAAGGGTAATGGTACAAACTGTCATTCAACGTTGAATTTCTAAATAAGCTGGCCTTTACGTCACCAAAACTGACTTCAGTTTTTTTTAGCCTCAGAATTCCAAACACAAATTAATTGTGTAAGTAATTATAGCAGATCAGCACTATGCAAGTTTGCAAAGATTCTCCATAGCGCTTCCACTTCACACACATTATGCTATAATTGCATAGCTATATTTATTCTTACATTGAAATACAAGTACCAGAGTATCCTGATAAAATTTAAAAAAAACCTAGTTATGAAGAAACAGTTCAGACTTAGGCCAGGACTTAAGAAGACACTTTTAAATATCACTCATAGATAATAACAGCTTGAATTTAAATGTAAAAAACATGTTAGACTTGTCATGAGACTCAATCAGGCCCTATATGCAGCTGCTCAGAATTACATTGGGGATCAGCTTGCAAATTGTTTAACATGACTCAGGCAACTCATTCTTAACTGTTGACAGTGTTGACAGCCTAGCTGCATTTGATTTAAAATATGGAGGTAGACACATATGTTAAAATGAGATTATTGAACTCTATTTAAGGAAGCTTTGCCCCATTTTTAGTGAGCAAACTGCTGGAAGCAGCTTACAACTTCTCTTTACTAAGGCCAAGCAGAGAAGGCTGCAGATATATAATGTACTATCAGCATTCATAGGAACACCAAACAGAATGTATGGAGATGCCTTCTTCCCCAAGGAACAACCAACCTTGACTTTAACACCTTGTACATACATTCTAGAGGTGGAAGCTTTATAGACCTACTTTCCATTTCATACATAATACATTAGAATCATGCATTTGCTATATACCCAGGTATACTTTAAAGCCAAATAAGTTGTTCATACCTGCAGAAACAAACATAAAGCTCAGATTTAATCTTATTTACGTACTAATTTTTACTCTGCGCAACGCAGAATGATAGCAACATGTAAAAAAGAAGCTACTTTTCTCAGTAACTTATAAGAAAATCCTCTAAAAAAGCTGTGATTACTTACAATGAAACACAGAGGCAGAGGATCTGAATCAACTGTTGATTGCAACAGAAAAGTATGAAGAACATGTAAGATGGCAGAAACATCTTTGTTGATAAGTAAATCAAATCAATCTTTGATAACCAGTCAACAGAATAAAACAGGGAAACAGACAAAACTCAGGCTGTCAATTTTATGACTATAAATGTTATCAAACTCCTCAAAAAGAGGTCAGCTCTGAAGCAAGCATGGTTGCTTCTTTAGTCAATGTCCCTTTGGTACAGCCCATTAATAATATCTACTGTAGCACAACCATTTGTACTTATCTCATGATTAAATTACCTCTTAAAATACCTAGGCAAAGTAAAAGTGAATTAGTCTCAATCGTACATTTTCTTGTATTTTCTCATAACAATACCCTGAACAGCCAAGAATATGACTGATTATTTTCATTTTGCACAAGACTCCATTAATATCATCACCTTTTAATTAACAACTTGTCATGAGTGCATTCAAACTAATCCTTACATATGATAGGTAGTTTCCACTTTTATTAGAAAATGCAAATAGTTATACAGTGTGCTATATGAATGCTGAAAGGTTCCAATGTGTTTCCTATATTTCCTCACGGCAGATAAATTCATAAAATACCTCTACAATGAAAATAAGATGTCCAAGTACACCAGAAACTGTGCTTAAGGTTTTCTAAGCAACCTGTGTATGAAAACTGAAGCCATCCAAAAATCAATTGCCTACTTGTGATAATACCAAATTAGATAAAAATCCTTCTCCTATTTTGGTTATCTGTTGTCTCCTTGTAAAATGTGATATTACATAAAAAAAGCTCTTTAGAAACACTTAAAAAAGGTGCTAGAGCAATGTTATACCATGATGCCCTGTTAAAAAAACTAGCAGATAACCAGATCTACACAATTAGTGCAGAAATTGATGATGTGCAGATAAATATCAGACTAAAAGAAAGGAAAATACATGATTCACATGTTGATATTCCATTTTCACTAGCCTTATCTACACTACGTTTATTTTAGTGTTCTTACAGTTACCTGAATAACAGTGTCAACTTAAACATGACCAACCAATTTTTTTAATATGTTTATGTCTTCTATAATAAAAAAATAAATAGAAATGCATTGCTACTTTTAAAAATCGTTTCAGTTTTTCAGTGGAAAATGAATTCTCCAAAGCAAAACAAAGGCAGAAACAAGTGACTGATATCCAGCTTCCTTTAAGTGCTCTTCTTTCCTCTCTTCATCCCACTATACCGATCTCTTAATTCTACACTGCTGATTCTCATTGCCAAACTATTAAAAACAGTACTGGATAATTTTACTCAGTTTTCTCTACTAAATAGGTGTGATATGGGTGAAATAATCACTTTAACATGATAATATTTAACGTTGAATTACTTCTGTGTTATTTAACCATATTAGAGATGGGTGAATGTAAAAATCTTAAATGGTGGAAAGCAGTAAAAATACTTGCCTTGTTTTACAACAGCTTCAGGCTACATTCATTACAAAACAAAGTAACACTTCTTGGTGCATCAGCCAGCCACCATACCACAACAAACACTCCATGTAGATAAACCAGCACCCTGATTCCTAGCACCACAGTCTCACCATTTTCCAGCAGAACCCTAATCTCAGAGTAGAAGGCGCCAAGCAACACATTTAGTCTTGATGGAGTAAGCCACTGGGTAATAAGAGCTCCACACAAAGTGAAAAGCTGACAAGGCTGGAAGACTGGAGTGTCTCCAGCTTCCATGCTACCCACTCTTCTGTGTGGGAAAAGCCAGCCAGAGGCTGAAGGGAACATGGGAACTGGTGTGTGAAGGAAGGTGAAGGGAGGTTGTTGGTGAGGAACCAGCACTGGGAAGCACGGAAGCCCACCACAGACCTCAGCCACCCAGTCTGTGCATCTTTAAGTCTGCTTAAGCCACAAGCTGTTTTGGCAAATTGTCTTCATATGGCCTCTGTCTTGTATGTTTTTGATGAAGAATAGTGCATTTACCTTTGATACTTCCCCATATGTATACTTTCACCAATATTTACCTCAGGAAATTTTTTTAAAGTTCAAGCAGAAGCAGTCTAATAACTGGAAAGCAGAACTCGCAACTTCCAGGGGCCAAGGTGCCTGGATGATGATCACTGACAACAGCAAGTGTACACACAGGCTCATTCTTTAAAAAAAGGCTACAGTTTATAAGTACAGACTGCTAACTAAATTTAGCATCTGCACAATTTGCAACATGCTACATATTTAGGTGTCACACAAGAAGTTTTGTATGAGAAACGTAGTTGTGGAAATTCAAGGAACTGTTAATGTGCAATGCAGTGTCCAAGTGAGTCCCACACAGCTATTATTTTGCACTAGATACCACAATCTCTGCATTAAATTACTATTTTTAAACTAACCAAGAGACTAACCACTTATTGAGATAATAGTCTTCACTAAACTGAAGGAGAAAAACTCTACCTCTTAACTCACTGCTTGGTATAGCCACTAACTTAAAATACAAAACAGAAGTTAAGGAATAAATGTGCTTAAATTAAAGCAAAATGCAGAGTGACAGTGTCCTTACGTAAGAATAAAATGATGTTGTTTCAGTCTTTATATATGGCACATAAATTCCAACTTAGTTTAAAGGAAAAAAATAAGCAGAATATGAACCATATCAATGGAACCATTTTGATGCAAAAGTAGTTCATTAGGCAATTCCCACTCAAGAAAAATCTGTATACTTAAATGCACTGATGCACAGAACATACCTTTGCGATGTGGTCACTTTGCAGCTGCTAAGTACATATCCAGCCAGATGGTAGGAATAATTGCAGCTCCACTAACTGAAGTGAGAGATGAGAAAGCTAGAGGTCTGACTGGTATCAGATTCACTCCCTCTCTTCCCCTTTCCCAAGTCCCAAACAGAGAGGAATTTAAACCAGGAAAATATATAGGGATGATGACACTCGGTAAGATACAAATGTTACTCTCAAACGTCATGACAAAACTACGGTAACAAATGCAAAAGCATAAGGTTCATACAACTAATAGACTATATGTGCACAGCTATTGCAAGTCATTAGTAATCCCAGGCCATCTTGGATGAGAAGGCACTGCAAAATACAAGTCTTTCTGCCTTACTGAACTTACTTAAATCTTACCGAAATCTTAGTGCCTTACTGGAAGTTCCTTTTTGAACATCAGTGAAGCCCATATCCAGCCCATACTGGATATCTGACTAAGCCTGGTCCCGCAAGAGTTGACAGTGACAGATACAAGTACCTATAGATGTCTGTCTTCTACCACTGCTTCCAGTCTACTGTGGATGTGGCAGCAGCCTACATATGAGCAAGAGAGAACAGGATCTTGAGCTCAGCACAGAATCATAATTCACAGGAGGAAGAAAACAAAATAGAAAAAAGAGGGTCATTCATTTTTCCTTTGTCACTGGTAATTTATAAGGAATCTTTCTATGCATTTCTACAATTTACATGGACTGGTGAATTAGAAAGCACGTGAGAAATAAAATAAAGGAACTGTACTGCCAGCCATAGCTCTTAAAGGAACAGACGAGATAATAACTTGTAGCCAAAAGGAAAAGAGGAATGAAAAGTTGACCTGGCTTACTTATCTCATGGACAAGTGATTTATCATACACAAGAATGTCGACCTAATTATGAAAGAGATACTGATTATGAAATGGAAAAATCTTCAAGATTATATAAAGCTGACTCAATTAAATATTTTTTAAAAGAAGTTATCACAATGCACGGGCCTAAAAAAAAACCAAAAAACCAAAATTAAATAAACCCCACCTTTTAGGTCTGCAACACATACCCATGAGGAAAGAATAAATTTTACATAAAATTAAAGTCAAGGTCCATCAGGAAGCAATGTAAAAGAAACACAGCTTATTTATAGCACATAGGACATGAGTGTTAATATCAGATCAACTTGTATAATGTTCTCTCCAGGTATCATTTAGCAATACAAATTCCAAAGAAAACAACCCATAATAAAAAGGAATTAACAATAGCTTAAATTAAATAAAATAATTTCTAAATCAGCAAGACTAACAGAATTCCTTAAATATTTATCATAGACCATTTTTGCCGGCCTTCTTTGAACACATACATAATTGTTATCAGTGCAGAAAGGAATCAATATGCTATGAGTTCACAGAAGTGGCTCTCAATGAAATCTGAAGAAATATCCTCACAAGGTGAACCATGAGTAACTGCATATCACCCTGTACTGAGATAATCAATTATGAATGAAAAGACACGTATGTTTTCACATGATTTGTATGCCATGACCTTCCTTTGCGCAACTTGCTTTAGCTAACAAATCTTATTTCTGGAAGCAGAGTAATTTGAAGCCTGAATTCCACTTTCTGGATTTTGTCAGTAAACTACAACAGATCTGCACAACACCGTACTCAGCAACTTCTACCTAGCCCAGGGAAAGGACTCCATGCAATCACACCAAAAGCACATAACGAAGGGTCCTGTACCTGCCCTACGGTAAGCAGGTGGGCAACTGGACCCCTGCTGTAATGGGGAATAAGACGACCTGCAGACAGCCCAGGACAGACTTCTGCAACAGCTACTTTCCAACACAGTCAAGGAAAGGAAAGGTAGATACCTTCCATGTTTCGAGAAAAATCAAAGTCATCCTGGAACAGGTATTATGGACAAGACACACTTCTAGTTAGTTATTATTGACTGCATTCAATTGTTTGGGAACCTTCTCTTTAAAGATGTTTTTCAATCCTTGCACTTTGGTGAAACCAGCAACACAGCATCAAGTTTACCACATACTAGACACAATCCGATATAAACAGCTTATCTATGGAGTAATCATTTCCAGGTTACATATCAAGTAACAGGTTATTCAGAAATAAAAATGTATCCAGGCCTTTAAAAATTACTATGAACAAGCTAATTTAACTGTCAGCATCTAATCCTGCTTTCTTTCATCATTCCATAGCAGAGACAAACAGCAGCAACCAGTTGCAAAGTAACTGTGTCTAGCTAGCACAGAAAAGAAAGGGGGTCGTGGGGGGGGAAATGTTCTCTCAACTGTGAGGCAGCAGCATTAGCAGGCTGTAGATTTTCCAAGTAGAGATCCATTCCTCATGCATTTACTCCAATTTGGCAATTTCCCTTTGAACAGCAATCCTATTACACTGAATACTCTTGTTCCTGCACTTTCCTAAAGTTCAAATAGTCCCTCATGTCAGAGGGAAAAGCAGCTGCCATTGGATGTGGTCTCCCTGGATCTTTGGCTCTGAAAAAAATACAAAAGGCTAAGTGACCTTAAACTGCAACCTAATAGCTGGGATGCTTTTCATTTCCTTTGACTTATTTGGTATCCATAACACAACTACAACAAAAATGAAAGAAGATAAAAATCCATGTACAATTAAATTTTAGTAGAGATGCCTATCCGTGGCAGTTCTCGCCCATGCAATATTGGAACAGATACTGCTTTTTTACCAGGAAAAGTGACAAGCATATGTTTAAATAGCTTAAATATGGAACAGGATTCAATTTGGGAATAAATAATAATTAAATTTTCTTTATTGGCTTCCATCTTGATTCTTCTAAGAAAACTCTTCCATGCATAAACTACAAATTCTATATTGCCTGGAGCTGTGCGGCCTTTTCAGAGATTTTCTGAAAAGAAAACTAAGACTTCCTTTCAACGTTAAGTGCAAAGGAGTTACTTATTGCTTGTTATGTCCACAGAAACAGTATATACAAATGCTTGTATTTCCTATTTAATATCATTGGAAAAAAACCCAGTGCCTAAAGCTAAAAGACTTCTTTTGATCTAGTAAAAAGCCTTATCTGAATTTGCCAGGGAACTCAGCAGAAATATCAAGGATGCAGCTTAAAAGCTAGACGCCTGCAGTTCTACCTTAACTGCCCATTCTCTTTCCACCCTTTGCCTGCTCCTGGCACTAACACTCCTGTAGATGCAACTTCAGGAAGCAGGTAATGATGAAGATTAACCTGGACAGTGATCTTTTCTGATTAAAACAGCTCCCTGAACTGGCTTGCTGTATGGTCCTGTGATTACCAACAGTGGCTCAGGGCAGGAACACAGCAGTTGAGATGTGGGCTAGCTTATTACACTGCAGCAAAGTCACACTGTAACTTGCTTTCATTCTTCTTGGACCACATACTCCTAAACCAGGAGTGCCAGCACCAGCACTTGCGGTTGTGGAGCAAGACATCTCCCTTGTGCCTGAAACAGACTCCCTCGCTCCACCAAGGTACTCTGCAATCAGCTGTAGAACTTCTGGCTGGCATAGCCACTAAAACGGACACAAATGAAGCAAAAGCATTTTTGTGGCAGAAAGAAGAAATTTCACACCTCTTAGTGACATGATTACAGAAAGGTTCTTACCATTTAACATGTTTTAATAAAGAATGAGATGTGGGCAAACATCCTTTTTGTTGAAGTTAAACTAGTCACAGCATCACCGGAGTGGAATGAGCACTAACAGGCAATGCTTATGAAGCTTATTTTCAGTTTATTTGATAATGTTCCTGACAGCAGAATCTCCTGTGTATGCTCCACTAAATTTTTATATTTTATGGACTATGTTACCACACTTCCTCCTCCTGTTTCATAAGCGTACTCCCACACAACCCTGTAAAATCCAGTTTCATTATTTACATTTCTTGTACATTAATACATTATCTTTACCAAGATGATGCTAGCAGTCCCAAGGTTAGCCCACAAAGGTTAGTCTCTCCTGCCTGTCTCTACAGTCAGCTCTCAGGAGATGACCTGCTGGCACTCTCATGTCCCATTCAACCTCTCAAATATGTTCCTGTGCCCCCTTCTTCATGTCAGTGCTTATGTTTGCTCCTTGATCAAAACGTGTTCGGGAGGTAAAATACCAGAAACTCCCACCTGCCTTCTCCACCAAAACAAGTAAAGAGTTTCTACTGGTTCAGCTTCCTGAGGATCAATGGAATATAAATTTAACAGAGACATGGGTAGGAACAGAGACTAGTGGAAGCAACTATAACCTTTTGGCAGCAACTGTAAGTGCAAATCATGCTCTTGGAACCAAAGCAAAGTCAACTATGAAAAAAAAATATTCCATTGGAATTTGGGTTTCATTTGTTCTGAAGTTCATGTAGTCTAGTTTCCACATATAATATGCAGCTTAAGTAGAAGTATAATTTAATAACAAATCATCGCAATTTAAGATGTTTATATTTGTAGAATAGGTAGAAATACTTTCATTTCTTTGGTTTAAATGTAGCAGCATAGGGACCAATCAATCACAAAATGAACAGTGCTAGAAAATTCACATTTTTAACATGGTCCCTATCTTTAAAAACAGAATAGTTAATGCAGTAATTCCAGAAATTCCAGAAAACATGTACACTTTCTTTTGCCTTGGTGCACACATTGCAACAGCAATTCACTAATGTTTCCAAAAGCCACACCATTAGAAAAATTATAAACCCCACAAAATTATAAAAACAACGTATAATAACAATTTGCTTTAAAAGTACTACTGACAACACAGAAGGAAAAGACAGGTGGATTCAGGGACTGGCATCATGACAAGAAGAAATACTATTTCTTGTGATATCTGGGGATTAAATGGGCAAAATACTTTGGAACAAAAAGAAAAAAAAAAAAAAGAAGAAAGTCATCAACTCCAAGGGTTACTGAAATTCAGATTAGATCATCACAGCAGTTGAAAGTTATTGGACCTTTCCATAGAATACTAGCTCAAAGTTCCTCCAGAACCTCTCTGGCAACAGCACATCTCAAATTTATGCTATGCTGCATACATGAACTCTTTCTGCCCTTGGTGAAATATGCAATTTCCTTCTCACATTTATATTTTCTGAAAATAACTTTCAAGGTCTGTTATGGCTAGAGCGTTGTAATCAACTTACGGCCAGAAGCTGGCAAATTATACGCTCCTGTCTCCAGGTGCTCAAAGACGAATTCAAGTTCCAGGGTCACTAGGTTTTATAGTGATGTCACACACAGTTTAATGAACTCATGAAAAAAAAAAAAGTGTGCAATGACAGGTAGTTTTTCCTCTATGTATCATTTCATATTATGTAAGATGGTGGTTCACTTGAAAAAAACACACACAAGAGTAAGTGAAAAATAAGCAGCTGCTATAGGTTCATAATGAATTTCAAATAATGTAGTTTTGTATGAAAAAAGTACAGTTAACTCTGTAACAGAAAGCTCCCTTCACCTGCAGAACCATGACAGCTATGATTTAAGAGCACTCCAATTATTACACATCTACAGATAATGAGGCCACATGGTCCCTCTCGGCTCTCTCATCTTCTCTTCAGCCTTTTTTAAAATCCACAGACCTCTCCTTTTCCCATCCCATCACTGATTTTGTCCAGATTATTTGAAGAGTTACTTTAAAAAAACCAAAAAGCTTTAAGTGACACCTCACAAAGCTAAACAAACAGCAATTTTGACAACATTTCTTATGACAAAGCTCTATTTAAATGAAGCTCTACCCTAAAGGCCTGCTTACACACAGGAGTTCTGCCATCCCTTAATTCAAGTTTGTTTTGCAGAACATAAATGCATTTTAGGCTGAACTGTACTTCTTAATCTGCTGCGGCTTTTATTTGAAGTTACCATAGTGGCATACGAGGTCAGTTCACATACATGCATAATTTAACAGAAGTTAAACTGTTATGCATAGCTAACATTCATTATGTTAGAAACCTGTCAGAATTAGTTAAGCTCACCTCTTTATCCATACTCTCTAAATCCTCTTTACATAGGGTGTACAGGGGCATTGTCTCAGACATACTTGGCTGGCGTTTCCGCTTAGATGGACCAGGCTGCTCTTCATTTTCACTTGCTGGTAGGTTGTCTTCTTCAAACATCTGCTGCTGATGTGGTTGAACAACTCTGAAAAATTTCAGGGGTCCCACATGAGAAAAATTACTGGATTTACAGCTGGTCTAGAAATAAATTCCTATAAACAATCTACAACCGCTGAATATCTACAACTTTGCTTAATAGGATTCTGTGTTCATCAACATAAGATTGTCTTCCAATGACTGCTTCCACTTTCAATCTGATGGCTTAAGTTCCTACCCTACCATTGACAAGGTACTCGCTCTCCTGCCTTCCCATTTTTCTTGTAAGTGACCACCAAACCTCTCCTGAAGCCAAAAGCTTCAATAGCTGCAGATGTGTTGCCCTTAATACTTCAAGGTTTATGCTCAATTGGAGTTTGTCTGTCACTGGACACATTTATCACTCAGGAAACAAATCTTACATTCTAATATATTTTTCCTGGTTTATGTTACGCTTTTATTCTTGAGTCTCAGAGTGTACCTTTCTCTTTTGCAACCTTACAGACAAGAGGCTTGCAAGTAGAAAGCTCATTTCTGCAGCCTTTGCCTTCAGACATTTCCCAGATGCTAAGCCTTGATGAGATACAAAACAGACATTTCTTTTTGGCTAGTGTATTTGAGTATGGTAGCATTTTCTCTTAGCTTTTTTTTTATTACCTTTTATTACCTCGTTTGTTACTGTGTTTAACCAGAACATGCAGATACAAAAAGGACTGTCAAAGTATTCATAAAATTGGATAAAATAATCATAACTTAATGGAAACTGCTTTATAGTAATAAAAATACTACATCTAGAACACCACCAGGAGACTTCTGCCTTTCTGGAGTAACTTTTTTCCCATGAATATTATTTAACTACTAAAGACTTGTAGAAATGAAAACATGCTACAGAATATAGTTTAACTACAAATATTGGGCTGTCACACTAACCTCCTGGGACACATTACAGCAGCTCAGCACCACCCAGAATCCTATTCACATATCTCAGGTCATGAGGTTCATGGGTCACAAATTATTTATGTTAACCATAAAACTGTGTACATGAGGAATGATTACCACAAGCAATAAAAGCAAGTGTATTTGAAATCACAAGCTGTTTCAAGTTGTAATTAACAGGTCAGACACCACAAAACTGTTTTTGAGGGTGGTGGCGACTGAGAAAGTGTATAGTGTGATGAGTCTCTGCTGACAACAGTTACAGTGTAGAATGGCCGCTTCTCGTCAAGCCTGGATTTTCAAGAAACAGCTTTAGATATGCAGCCCCACCCCTCAAAAAGTCATTACTTACTGCATTATGTAAATCCTCTCATCAACTTGACAGATTCTAAATAAGGTCATCTAAATATCAAGGGTGGTTTTTTTTTTCCTACAGCAATAGTTCAACCTCAGAACGTATGAAATCTGAAAGCCACATGGAGCTGTAAACCAAACTCAAAATGAGGGCTTATATTTCCTAAATACACATTTCTCTTCTCTCAGACCCCACAGACCGGTGCAGGAGATGTGAATTCACTTTTTGAGTTGTGGGTGGTGGGGTGAGAGAGAGCCCAGCAACTGCTGCGCTACCCAGGACTGCGCTCTCTGCTGCAGAAGAGCCCCCGCCAGCTCAGCGCTACTCAGCACCACAGCAGGAATGACCTCTCGCAGTGTGTCAGCTCTGTACAGATTTTTCTCCTCCCTCTACTAAATATTTTCTATTTTGCAAGACCACACAGTTCTCTTTTGCTCTTAAACTGCTTTCAGACAATTTTGCTAAGTAAGAGAGGAAAAAAAAATTACACAGCAGTCCACTGTATTTTCCAAATATATATTTCAAAAATATGATTTCCATGCCTTTTCAGTAGGCACTCTAGCCAAGAGAAAGGTGGTGATGCTATTTACATCCTTAGTAAAACAGAGAATGGCAGAACAAGCATCTTAACACAACTGTATTAAAAAAAAAAATTACAAGCTTGACCATGCCAAGAATCATATACAAGTTACATGTAGCAGGTAGCCAAGCAGATTTTCTTACACTAGAAATAAATGTATTACATTTTTTTTTTTTTAAACAAGACACTATCATACTGATGACAATGAGAAATCCTCCTTTTGCAGAATAAAATGTGAGGTCATTCTTGACCACATAATATGCAAATATTAACTGTAAAATAACTGTATTAATAGCTTCTAATGGCTTCTGTCAAATCTTTTTTCCCCAGTATTTTCCAACTGCTTCTAGATTAAAAACACTAAGACTTCTCACCAAAGCATTCCAAAAAGCAATATAAAACAAAGACTTCTTGAAGGTTTGTAAGAAACATTTTTATTTTACCAAAGACATATTTCAGGCTTTACATTTTCAACTGCTTGTAATGTTGATTAAATTTAAAGACATACAAATGCAGGAATTTGTATTTCTTTCTAAACAGACGAGATTCATGAGTACTTTTTCAAAAATAACACCATACTCAGCCCTGCACAGGTTGGTTTGCGCTTACCAGTCTTACATGCACAAGGACGTGGATGTGCACCAGAACACACCACATGCAGGGCAGGTTGAACATTTGTGGAAGTAACAAACATATTAATACTTTCATTGATACAGCACCAGGTAAAAAGCTAAAATAGTGTTATCATGAAACGTTAAAAATATTTAAATTCCATTCATTATTTCAATTTGGTACTTCGTATACTTGCTATCAGAATAAGACTGATAACATCAGATAGGAAAAATTGTAACAATAAGCATTTAAGACAATTTTATAAAAGAAATTAATGTATACAAATATTAAAGAACTGCTTCAGCCACCAGCATCTGCTTGACACACCTTTTCAAACCAAACATTTGGTGCGTCTCAGCATTATTTAAAACCAGAGCGCCACTTTTAACTTCTCACATGTGAATTATATCCACATTCTAGGCCTTGCCTCATCTGTTAGTATATTATTAGCATTCACTAGAATTTAGCTTATAATATTATTTTTCTTTGTTCTCATCCAAGATGCCATTAGCATTTGCATTTTTTCTTGGACAACACTGCATTACACACCTCACGACCTGTTAGGACTTTACAGTTTACTGTCATATTTGTAGAATACTGTTTCCATATGAAAATGCAAATTGTTAAGATACATACAGAGTGTCAAAGCTCTGACATGCAGGTTATTTTTGAAGAGGAATCCTTCCTGTTGTCAGCCAGAGAAGAGCTTGTGTCAGCTGTCAACAGCCACCAAGCAGCACTGCATTCCCTTCCCTTCCTGCCACAAGCTCTTTGCCACCCTTCCCCTCAGGCTCCAACAGCCATGACAAAAAGCAGGTGTTCGGGTCTTCCAGGCTCCAGCACAACGGTAAGATCTATGCTTGTCACACAAAACACTGACAATATTCACTCAACCATCTGTAATTCACTGGTGACAGTTTCACTCCAAGTTGTGTGTAGATATTTAAACTAATCATAGCCTATTTTAAATTACATTTCATGTTGAATCCCAGAAAGAAACTGAAACTCTTGAACCCAAAATTAAAAAAAAAGTGAGACCTGAAACAGTTCTTATGAAATGGTACTCAGATAACCTCTAGCAAGGCTGGTTACTAAAAAGGGCTTCTAGTTATCTCCCAAACACAAGGTCTATTCCTACAGTAAGAGACTGAGCACCATTGCTACGCCACATGCAGGTAACATCTCCAAGGGGTTCCTCTCACAGCTGTGCAATTTTGCTGCCCATTGCCTGAAATTCAGAGTCAGATGAAGTTTTTAGAAAATATTGAAGATTATTGGAGGCTTTGACAACATCCACCCAAAACAGGAGCAGTTGTGTTAACAGCTTTATCTAACTCTGGTTAAATTAAATGGCTTAGTTACAAATACTCTCATCTTTCTGTAGAAGATGAACATATGAGCATATAAAGTTGGTCAGGACAAAACACATTGCCTTCTACCAAGAAACTGCTGCACTAAGGTCATTTTTTCTCTAAAGTCAAGTATCACATCCACTTCTAAACTCAATGTGAAGCTTTTTAAAGTGCTATCATTAATGTGCGCATTAACATGAAAAGCAGGGCGATGATACAGTACTTCTGCCTTGGCTCTTGCTCAGTCAAGACATAAAGCTGTTTGTATTCAGCTTTTTGTTACTTCTTTACAGCCTTTGTGCTCTGCCTGCACTGTACTCATATCAATTAAAAGTACTTTAGGTGGTATTTGACCACTGCATTGTTTTCCTCTTAGACTTCACCAAGATACTCCTCACCATCCTAACTGAAGATGGCAGAACTGCTCTGAGTAATACAGACATGCCCCAATTAAGAGATCAGTTTTTACAGGTCACTAATTTTACCACTAGAACGAAATAAACAGGAAATGATGAAAATACTATTTCCCAGCATATATCTCGCGCTAATCTCTTTTCTTACAGCTGCTTAGTTATGGGGTGAAGTTGCTGCACTCACAGTAACTGGATTCACTTTTTTAGATTAAAGCATTTCAACCTTGAGCATTGATAGTCAAAAACATGTTTAAGTGAAATAAAATAAGAGAGTACAAAGGAGATACAGTCTCACTCCACCCCCAAAACCTGCCTGGGGCTCTGAGAAACTCAACTAAGAGGACAGCTGAAGTACATTTATCTCCTTTTTCCTAAGATATTCAATGGAAGAACCACCTCTGCATTAAAGAAAAATAGTCTCAGGTGTGGACATAACTCTTCATTAAGTTGTTGACAAAGGTAGAACAAACATCAAAACCTATTCTTTTGAAAGCATTGAATGATGCATTAATATCAACATAAACCATCCTATCTTAGAAGTGTCATGACAATTATACACAACATACAACCTTCCCAGCTCTATTTCTAGACAAATTCCTTTCCACAATAACTGACAAACAAAATCAAGAGCTTTTCAGCTCCTCTCTGGATACATGCTGTATCTTGATTATTTAAAGATTTTCCTGTTCATTTAAATGTCACAGTGAAGTAAAATACAGACTTTAAAGACATAGTTAAAAACGAACTGAAAACAAAATATCTTCACAAACAAAAGAGACTCAAGAAACTTGTGCTGACAGAAAAAAGGAAACTGAAATAAGAAAAAGCCTATAAAAAGATAACTGAAAAAACCCACAGGTTGAAATAATTTAGTAACAGGAAGACAGAGTAGAAACAAGCTACACTGATAAAAAATTTTACAAGGGATGTACTGCAAAAGTGGCAGGGGAAGGTGATGAAAGGTAGGAAACTGTGCATTTATAATTGTACTTCGTATTTTTGTAGTAGTTTGGAAAACTTAATTGCTTTATAACAACTGCTATACTCTGATCACATTGTGTGAAGGAATTTTCATCACATTTTACAAAGCTAAAGGCTTCACCTTTAACTGGAAGTAACTTCTCTTCCACTGGAGTCAACAAGCCTTGCTAAACTTATCATTTGCTTTTATCTTTTACGTAGATACTTAGGGATGAATGTTAGATATGTTATGCATCCTTAAGAGACAAGTAGTGTCTTTGTAGGTTAACCAAACCCACAAATCTTGACAAAGTCTAGATGCATGCTGCCTCTTACTCCTACTGCTGCTTTAGTGTCTCGATTTAGTGACATAAGTCATCTGGCCTTATTTAATAATACTCAGCTATGCCCCTCTTCTACCACTTCTTATATTTCTCAAAACGAAACACAAAGCACATGTCCCACCTGAAGGAATTAAGGAGGCAAGTGTTATAAATAGAAGCCAAATGCTATCTGATATATTTTGTAGACAAACAATCCATATTCTAAGACTTGTTAAAAAAAATCTGACTGTCTCACTTCAGAGAGGATTTATTTTAACATTCTGAAGAATGTCAAGCTACACACTGCATTTATTTGTTTTCAGGTTTCTAGTTGCACTTCTGTGGAGCACAACAAGCATCTTGAATTCTATCATCCTGATTTCACTCCAGCTGACTACTCACTGTCATTGATTTCCTTGGTTTTTTAGAAAGCAAACAAAACAGCTAAGGCAAAGATGAAAATATGATCAAATGGAAAGTTACATTTACTACAGCATCTGTAAACATAGTTGAAGTGATTCTTAGCAATGCTTTAGGTACCTGAAGGATGAGTGTTCTCTGTGGACTGGTAAGGTGATGGGAGGACCTGGAGACTGGATGTACATTGATTGGCCAGCGGTCTGAGCACCTTTCCTGATCAGCTTTCCAGTGTTGGGATCATAAAGTCGAACTTCAGGAGCAGGCTGAGACTTTGGATGGATTGGCGTTGGGTGAAACAGAGCTGTCTGAAATGTGCTGTGTGTGTCAGGAAACATGGCAGGGCTATTCTCTCTGTTGAATGATGTTAAAAAAAAAAAAATTATTTAGAAATTTAAACAAGCTATCTAACCAGAATATAAAAAGTGAGCATTTCTTTTTTTTCTTAAGTAGAAAGTGGGGGCGAGGTGGGGAAAAATGGTTTGGAAGATTTCTCAAGAAACATTTCTTATTCCCCATCCTCATTAAAGTCTCACTGAATTTAAAACAGGAAAATGCAAAGACGATGTCATATCTACATTATTAAAAAACAACAACAACAACAACAAAAAAAAACCCAAAACAACAACCCACAACAAAACCCACACTATTAAGTGTGCCTTAAAAATTTACTTAACATATAACATCACCCAAACTGTTTCCAGGTAGTCACAACCGCACAACTAGAGCAGCATGATAATCTGTATACGTACAAAGGCAAAAGCATGCTATTGTATCAGATCTTAGTATTTCCTCTACAGCTTGGCTCTGAGATAAAATAAATACACTGCATTAATCACAACTCATCCAAACTCATTTGTTAAAATACTAAGCTACCTACAATCACCATGCTGCATTTTAAAACACTTTTAGAAGTGTTAGCAGAATCTGTAGGAATCATCATCATGGCATACTATCCAATTATGATGAAGTGCCACAAAAAAAAAAAGCAAACTGAATAACTAAAAAAAATTTTAAATGAAACAGCATATTATGCACCATGAAACCTATGCTACAAAAATCCAATCAAACCAAAACACAACAGTTAACCTATATTGTAACAAATATTAGAACTGCCACAAAAATGGAGCTTTTACCATATGCTTTCATGGAAGTTTCTGAAATAGCCTTGTAGAATCAATATTTAAGGTCAACAAACTCCAAGTTTATTTACTTTTTGTTGTTCTTAAGCTCATTCTATATGCAAATATTTTCTCAGAGTTCATCCCTCCCCCAATCCATAAGTGCTTTGGACCAACAATCACTGCTTCAATAGCTTTGTTAAGGAGAAAAGTCTTTTCTGAAGAGGCTGCCCATGTTAGGTTAATAAAATTAAATTATTTGCATTAAAATAGATGTCTTACTGGCTGAAGTCTGGGAGTGGAGGAAGTATGCATTTAAGGTCTATTATATTTGAAACATATAAGTGGGAAAAGTTATCATGTTTCAATGAAATGGAAGAGTAAAGTAAGATAGATAGAAAATCCAACATTCATCTAGACCTCAAAAAATGATGCTTACAAGTCACCGTCCAGATCTGTACTGAGAACTTGGCAGTGTCAGGCCTCTGGGACAAGCTAAACAACCCATACAAATATTCCAAAGTTTGACTTCAAAAAATCTGATAGCGCTTCTTAAAAACAAAGTATTCTAGTCAAGCCATTAGTGGGCTACATCTATTTCCTAAGTTCTATGGATCCTGGGTCACTACCTAGTCTCCCATTTGATAAGTGACCTCACTTCCAGATGTTTCTACTTTTGGTATATTTGGAGTGTATGAAGATTTCACACATGCAGATTCTGCCCTCAAAAGGCTAGTGCCTTCCAAGCAGAAAGCAAGCCACTAGCCTTCTCAATCACACCAGTATCACTTTAATACAGAAACGCCAATATTTTATGCCCCTTCCTGTCTAAACATGGAAGGGAAGATCCTCTGTAAGCTTGCAAGACACTATTAACAGGAGTCTATCCAAACAGGTAAGTCAAGAAGCAGAAGCTGGCTCTACAGTATCTTGTCTGGACACATTCCTGTGTAACCTTATCTAGGTGCTCCGGCAGAGGGATTGGACTAGATGATCTTTCAAGGTCCCTTCAAATCCCTAACATTCTGATATTGTCATGAGTGATTTTATTTTAGTCAAGGCACTTTCCTAAAGGGGACTGTTCTTAACAGCCCTCTGACTTGCTCTATATTAAAGTTTTTTGCTCTCCCTTCTATTTGTTGTCATCCTAGTGCACTGATTATTTTTAACCCTTTCTCCTCCAACACTTTCTTACCACCCTCAAACCTCCTGTTCTCTCACTAATTCCTTTCTGCCAGTTTTTGCTTCTCTCTACATGCCTTCCAACCCCTCTTAGATTTTTCTGCTGTATTTTTCTGTTTTTCCTTTCCTCCTCACTGCCAAGTCTCAGAAAAAAATTCCATACTTTAACAGTTTTTCATGTTGTGGAAATGTGCACGTTTTCTTCATTTGGCAGCATGAATGATCCTGCACCCTCGGTGGCATTCCCTGTGTTAATTTGGGGATGACCTGCAAGGTCAACTGCTCCAGCTGAAGCCTGCTAATGACAACTACTAAAGAAATTACTGATACCATAGATTTCTCCCTGCTCTGCTAGTTGCTGAACTGCCTCCTGATCCCTTAATCGTCTTCAGTTTAAGCAGCACAGAAAGAGACAAAAATGGAGGATTTTTTCATAAAAACTGTAAGCATTGCCCACCATCCTGCATTTGTCAGAAACTGATTTTGTAGCTGCATTAACAAGTTAGCATATTGCACAAACAACATATTTTCATGGTACCTACTTCCCCTCAGTTCCCACTCTACCTGTGTGTTTTGATGTAGTCATCCTTCAAAGGAAAGAGCTGCTCCTCAACCTTGTCCCAGCGCTCCAGGCAGCTCCACAGCCAGTCAGGGTTCACGACATGAAGGTCCTTGCAGTCCTGAGCTTGCCGGACTTTTTCTGTGCCTGTCACAAAGTTAAACATTACAGCGTGCCCAGAAACACAGCAGACAGTTTTGAGTACACACTGGTTTAAGAAAAATATTTTGTGATCATTCCTACAGGAAAGAGAAATACCTCTCCTAAATCCAACAAAACAATCACAACTAATAAAAGTGAGATTCTAAAGATTTGACGACCTCGGTCTCACGCTGGATGAAGGTACTTGTAACTTCCTGAAGTGCTGGCACCATGGAAGTAGTCCACTAACATTAATCCATACGGAAAACGTGTACACTTCCATGCTAACTAGATGAAGAATACAAATGCACCTTTGTGTTTCATTTCTATTTGTCAGAGTCTAAGCAGTGGCAGCTCATTAATGTCACTGAAGTCTTATCATACTAATTTTTTAAATGCACAGTCCCCTGTACACACAGTTTGCCACTTTTTAACAGCCACCCACCCCTCCTCTGTTTGCCAGAAGCAGGGGCGCAGCAGACAAATGCATTGTTTCATGCCAAAGGGGAAAAACAAATGTGAAGTTAAATGTGACAGGCTAGCACAAAGTCCATATGAAGCCATCAACAACACCGCGTGCAAGTAATGCATGATCTCAAATTACACCCTCTGGAGAAACCATAACAATAGAAACTCAGTAAGGTTGCTATAAATCTTTGCCAAGATGCATCACAATCAGTAAGAAAAAAATAAGCTAATAGGATAAAGGTTGAAATTAACCTTGAAGTTTAGTCTGTCCCCAGAAACAGCTGGCTGTCCAAATGATTCAAGAATCAATTTCTTCTATTTGATTTGAAAAAATAATTTTACCAGTCATGGTACTCGTTTCACCATTTATCAGAGACACCTATGGAGGAACTGACACTTTGAGACAATACAAAATGATATAATCTGCCAATAAGTCATTGAATATATAAACAATAGAGAAAAACCCTAAGGATTCTCACCTATGCTTGACACTTACATGTGATATTTATTACACTGCACAAATACTGGTGTAACTGGAACACGATAAAGGAACTTCCATCAATCTGATGGCTTGTCTCAGAGCTGAAAGCCATCACTCTTCCCTTTTGTTATATCCCTATAATTTATAGCATTTCATCTTATCTACACATTAATCAAAATGTTTATCAAACCAAATCATTTGTCCATATTCTGCTTTGGTGCAAAGGCATTTAAATACATTTAATATTGTTTAGAAATGTGAAATAAAAGGAGACCATAAAGAACTAAAGGCAGGAGTTCAAGTAGCAACTTAGCCCTTTCCTGTAGGTTGAGAGCAGAGCTCTCAGAACTGAAGGTGAAAAACACATCACTTCAAACACTATCCACTCCTGTCGAAGCCTGTCAATTCTACACAAAGACCTTGTTTGTTTTTTTCTTCTGCAGATGCTTATATAAAAACCACAACACTCTGGTTTAGTTTACCTTATTTACAAAAACAAAACAAAACAAAACAACAACAACAAAAAACTATATATCTATATCTCTAAGTAAAGTTTTTAATTTAAAAAAAAAAAGTTTAGAAAAAAAAATTCAGAAAAATTCTGACAAGGAAGCAAGAACAGTAATTTAATTTTATGGTTTCAACATAGTCCCTGGAGTTTTCTCTTTGGCTGTCATTTGACAACATGACTTTACTTGTTTCAATTAAGATGGAAGTCTTGAACTACCCATACTTCTCCACATGATTTGAAGATAAGAACAAACAGTTAATAACAAATACCTAAAGGCCTGTGTACAATTTGAACTATAATCTACCAGGGTAGACAGACTAACTGAAATGTACTTGAGGATTGACCTAACTAGTTAGACAGTTCAGCTTCTAGACTCCTGCAAATTCAGAAGACTAAAACAGAAAGGGCAGGAGATCACTGTCCCTTACCAAAGTGCTGAAAGCTTCTGTTTCCCTACTTTTCTTCCCCAAAACCCAAGAGAAGACAGGAGTGGGGTGACCTTTTCTTCTAGATAGAAATACATTCCTTCTTAGATTTATATTAAGAAAAACATGTTCTGTGCACAAATACATAGCTATTCCACACTTCAGGATTTAAGAGCTGTGCAGTAAATGTAAAACTTTTCTCCATGCTAGCATCTTTGCAATAAAAAAGCATTAATTCAAGAATCCAAGACAAACACAAAAATGAGTAAAGATAAAGGCCTTTCCAAACCACAAATTATTTAGAAGTGCCATATTTTTAATTTTGCCATTAAATAAAAATAAAACCACTGCCCAAAGACACAATGAAAACAATTTTAGAACTCCAACTATGTTAATCCCACCACACCTTTGCTGTTCAAGAGGCTTTAACTAGCTAAAAAGCAAAACTCTTAAGATGGGAGGTTAGCACACCCAGATAATTCATTTCAATACAAGAAATCTGTCTTCCAATTAATCATCAGTTACAAAAGTAACCAGCAACTCAGAGCACTTTCATGTAACAGTTGCTGAAAATGAGCTAATTTACAGTGCCAGAGGGAACTTTCACTGGAGGTATTATTATTTATATAACCTCAGTAGCAATTTTAGAAATACCTGCAGTTAGAAACAGCTAAGTATAATCCTGTATTGAATTTATACACAGGATGTTTCAGAGGAAAGCTGTTCTGAAGGAGAATCAAATTAAAATATCTGAGGGAAAATGCATTTAAAAAGTGAGAGACTTGGCTTAGAAAATGTTTTCTTTTGAGAATAAAGGAGAAAAGCAATGACAAGACAATATGAACAAAGAGGTAAGACGACAACTGTTATAAAGAAGATGCTGAAATCAGGTTCATAAGCATAGGAGTTTCAGGGGGAAAAAAAACGAAACAAAAAACAAAAAAACACCACCAAAAAAACGGCAAGAGCCAAGAAGTGCAATGGAAGTTTAAGTACTTTGGTTGGTATTAGATACTGAACCAAACACCAGGCATGATTAGCAATAACGTTCTGCACATAACTCTGGAGCTGACTGAATACATCATACAGTAGCATGTGATGTCACTAGTAAGCATATACAAGTTAACCAAAGCTGCTGGTGCTGTGGGGTAGACAGACTGTGCTTGTAATACCCTGAGAAAAATCTTATCTGATACTGTAGTACATCCATTCACCAAACTAAACATATTGCTGCTCCTTTTGGACTTCACTGGGGGAACCCGAACAAAACTATAAAACTGCACATTCATCTCGTGTGAAGTTATGTGAGAAGGTGCCTTCCTCCACTTATTTTTAAAACTGATATTCTGCACCAATGATTTGTCAGGTGCTTCATCTTGCTGCCCATTCCACACGCATACACATTTTGCGTTCATGCATACCTGATCATTTCATACCAGATGTATGATAAGGAGCTAAGTAAATTTTTCTCCTAGTCAACAGAATCACAACAGAAGCCTTAAACATGAAAGCCACAATGGCACTCCTTTGTACAAAACTCTCATGGTTCTGAAATCATAGCTTGAAAGGCATAAGCCACTAACATAAAATTAAAGCTGGTGATGGGAAGACCAGTGTGCAACCAAACTCATATCCAGAGGCTCAAAAGCCTTCCTGTCTCAACTCTGCAACATTGAGGCTTTCTGTTTCATCCCCACTTCTAAAGCACAGCTGCATATTGCATGCTCCAGCATACTGAAAATGGCATGAGGTAATAAAAGTCTGTCATCTTGGGTGGTCTTCTATTTCTATCAGACATTTTCACAAATCAAGATTTCATCCTCATGATGTCTTGCTTGAAGCAAGATTTGGTGGAACAGCAAATTTAACTGGGAAGGAGAAACAGTTCTGCAATACTTAACCTTGCCTTCTCCTCTACTTTTCCCCAGTGTAACTTTCCCTTTTGGAAGTATGTTTATTAAGAAGAAAGAGCAGAAAGGATTTTGATCCATCCAAGCAACAGTACTTCTGATGCAGTTAGGAATATCTGAATCATCAAGTTGGGCTAAAAATCACTTAGAGAAAAATTGTTTTTCTGGACTTCCCCGCCCCCCATTATTCTCTAATCACCTTTACCTACTTCAAATTATAGTATAAAATTGTTCCAAAATTAAAAAAAGCACACAAGCCCTTCCATATGAAGCAGCTAAGGTGAAAATTCATCCCATCTATCCTCTGATGGATACAGACTGAAATACATAATATTGGGAAACGGTTATTTTCAAAACTAGTGAAGGGACTCAAATTCTACTTTTGAGCTTGCAAACAAAGGTTGAAAACACAAAAAAGCCTCCCATTAATCTTAACAATTCATCACTAAAAAAAGTGACCAAAATCAATAATGCAATAATAAACTTCCACAGGCGCTCTCCAGGACATACGGTTTCACTACAGCAGTTTGTCTTATTCAAAGTATGAAGCACACTTGGCACTTAAGCAACATAGATAAATGATACCTAAGCTGTGTGTTTACTAAAGCTAAGGAAAAAATGTGATACTGCATATTTGGCTAAGTTCACATTACTAAGTAGTGCAGCTCAACAGGGAGATCTGCACAGCAAAAGGGTGCTGGAGGAGTGAAGCCCACCCCATATGCATTTTGGGGTGCTTTGCTTCAGATTAGCTCTGGCTGGTTATCTGGACTGAATGCCTGTGAGCACTCAGCCAACTGTGCACTCCAAATCCAACCTCACCCATGAGGAACACAGTGCGTGGGCTCAAGGCTGCGCCAGGACAAATCTAAGTATTTGATGAGGAGTGGCCACCAGAGTCACTCCCAAAATGTTCTCCCCGTTCCAACAGACCAACATATCCTTATTACAGTTTGTAACCAGGTTGGCAGATGTTGCTTGGAAAATCTTCACTGACTGTTTACTTCTCTTCAGATCATTTTTGTATAGGAAACTTGATTTATGATCAAATCCTGAAAATCATCTCCAACAATGTTAACCTAAGGCAAGTTATATACACACTGGTGTTTTGTCCTACAAGAATTAAGCAAACAAACAAAACCCCAAAACAAACAAACTAACTGTGGTCACTCCATTGCTATGTCTGTTGAAGACCTCACATCAAGTTCAGGACAGGCTAACACAGTTTTTTCATCTGACAGTTTTCTCTCTCAGTACCTCAGAGCCAGATTCAGGATTTAAATAGGTAAATTAGAATTAATAAAATGAACCATAGTTCATAGTACAAATGGTATTTTAAGCAACCTGATATTTAATGACATTAAGCAGAACTTAACATGGCTAGGTCACTAAAAGTACGAAAATTATTCCCATATAACTTTCAAAGTATAAGAAAAAACACAATTAAGTATATTTTGAAAAGAAAAATACAGGGCCTAAGCTGACATACTTCCACTCCTACCAATTAGAATAATTTAAGTGACCTGAACAGCTTTAACTGCTCCACCAGCAAAAACCCAATACAAAAATCAACTACAGTATCTTTTGTTTGTTCAGGAAGGAACATAACATGGTTTATGAAACAGTGTGGTAACTGTTTAGCCAAGTGTGCACACAGCTTTAACAACTCATTATCCAGTTCAGTTCACTGTTGCTGAAAGTAAACAGCAGATGTTTCAAAAACTGAAGATTTATGCAGCCCATGGGTAAGTGGAAAGGACTATAGCATTTTCTCCGTCACTCAGATTTATGAAAGCTGATTAGATGATACAAAGATCCTTGCAGTTTACAGTAATTTTGGTAGACAGTATTTTCCTCCCTATGTAATAAAAAAATAATCTCAAATCCTTGTTCTTGGAGAAACAATTCAGAGTATCTGTGTCTGCAGAAAAACAAGCTGATGATCTGCAGAGAAAGAGACAAGGATATACAAAGAATAAAATACATTTAAATTATTTACTGAAATAGGCTTGCAAGGATGCTGTGAATACAATCTAAGATGCTATTCACTAGCTGTTGATTCCATACACCAAGCTACGATGTGGTCACTTTGCAGAGGGAAAACCCATCCCTCCACTTAGGGGGTATTCCCTTTCAACATGGACTTCTTCCCTTTTTTTATTTCCTCTGATATTTTTTTTTCTCTGTCTTCTAAACTCAAAAGTTAGCAGTATGTACCCCCATGGCTGCTGCAGCTGAGGTATATCCCATTTATTGCAGCTCAGCTAATGCAAAATAAAGATATAAGTGAACTTGCTTCTGAGTCTTTAGTCTCCCATTGTTAGTGGGATCATCCAGAAACACTGAGCTGACGGTTACATTTTAAAATCACCTTTTCACAACCATGTTAAATAAAAAACAGCAGAAAAACATTTCTGGTCTCAGGTCCTTGACTTCTGAAAAAACTCAAGACAAGACATGCTTTTGTTTTCCCCTTTCACCAGCAATTGGACACCTATCGGTGCTTCAGATGTTTGCCATGGGAGCCAGACTTGCAATGTCTGTAGGGCTCACAGAGCACAATAGAGACTTGTAGAGATTGCTTTCTAATCACAAGAGAATCACTATGAAAATCACATTGATAGCTGAATTATCACAAATCCAGCTGCAACAGGACAAAATTTTTATCCTTAAAATCTGATTAAACTTCAGAGTTTCCCTCATGAAAGGAGGATGATACAGCGTAACACTGCCACCTAACAAGACACGAGAAGACAGTCTTGAGTTGAAAAAAAAAAATAAAAAATTTTAAAACAAAACCAAAACCAAACACCCTCCCGCCCCCAAATTACAAGGAATTCATGAGAATCTTAAAAAAAGATTATTGGAAAACAATTTTTTCACTCTGTTGTTACAGAAATAATTAGTAAGCGATGATGAAAGATTACAGCAGCCTTGCTCACTAGGCAGAAAAGGCTGCCAAGTTACCTCTTTTAGAATTTGTGCAATTATTTTCTTACTAAAAGCAGGAGTCAGCTTCTACATACTGACAATAAAGATTTTTCACCCTGGCAATTCAGGAATAGTAGTATTCTTGTGATTTCTTGTTTTAATAAGCAGTCAATATTTGAATATATTTTAAGTATTAAGGGCAACACCAACCTTACATGACTATGAAGGAGAGACTACGTCTTGACAAAAAGTTTGAAAATATGAACCACCCTGAATTTTATTTATTTTTTCAAAAGACCACCAAAAAATAATTTAAAATGTGTTAATAAACTTGAATACTGTAAAAATCATATTAATAGAATCAAAATATAAAGTTAAAATAGTTCTTTTTGTATAAAGATCCACATTAGTATTCACTAAGAATGCAGTAATGAATTTGCTTATAAAAGTAGAACACAAGGATGTGTATATGTATCTGCATAAACATACAACCCCTCTTAAACGGTACATTCCAAAAACAAGCAAAAAAGCAGCCTCAGCTGTTTCTCATTATTACATGCTATGTAGCTTAACATAATGTCATTCAACATTTTTTCCTCTAGAGAAATGTGTATGTTTGGGAGGTTCTCATTTACATTTATCCTATCAATTTTACCACATCATACAATAGCTGCATCCAATGTACAACCACATTCAGAAACCATCTAGTGCAAGTTAGACAAGAAACTTTGAAATTAAGCACCTTAAGATTTGAAATTGGAAAAAAAAGAAATTATATTGACAGCTACTATGTCTCCAATGAAGTATGACAAACTTGTCTAATTCTTTGTTGGTAAGTGTTGCTATTCCTGCCATTTTAAAAGAGCTGTTCAGCAACTGTAGCAAAACAGAATACTAAATGGATGCAACCACCAATTAACACTTCCTATTCACTATTTCATTTATTACACCTTCACAAATCAGAATCTCAGCTGATTTTGTTGAAACTAATTCCAGTCTCTTCTGGTTTTTAGGGTTTTTTTGCTACTTAAACATTTATCTACATCAGGACAATTAATACAAACTTGCCAGTGTACTGCAGGTCCATTGGTACTATTTTTATTCTGATGCTCCTTGACTGGGTCAACACTGCAGCCCCTTTTTGCTATAGTTTGCCTTAGCAACTTTTTATTAAAAGCTACCTGTGCTTTTCACCACTGGAACTGTACAATGAGGTAACAAGAAAGTGGGGTAAGTTTACACTAGCATATCAAATATACAGCCTTGTTATTTAGGCTAATACAAAAGAAAATAGCTGATCAGCATATTGCAATATACTGATAAATTGGCTGGGTTTAATCCACAGATTTTTAACACTACTCGTATATAACAAGGTAGAAATAAATGAACTGCAACATTATCCTTATAGTCACAAAACGCTGTTTTTTTTAGTCACCGCCTCTTCAACAGGAAGAAATTATACTTGGTCAGCTGTATAAGAAATATCTTGTGCCATTTCTTTAGTGACACACACTTCACAAAAAGTACACACATCCATATTACAGTCAGTGAAAATATACTCATTCTTCATAACACACACTGATGAAACAAAGATGCTTCTGATGTACTGAAAGCTTACACGTGCAACAGTCAAGAAAAAAATAATTCAATAGGTGGGAGATGCGTATTTCTTTATGACATTTAAAGATGTCCTAACAATACCCAGAAGTTTTAGATCATCTAAAAAGTAAAATTTTCGTTTTGGATCTCATGGTTTTGATTATCAGATATTTAGATTGCATGCAACTTCAAAGGCCAACAATGAGGGAACCAAGGGTCAAGATGCACACAAAAGATTTGTACTAGAAGCCAGTGGTGGCCTATTAGCTTCTGTGTGGCAGCTTTGTGAAATACATAAGAATCAAAATTTTGGCTTAAGCTCTCTTACATCACCTGTGACAAACATATACAGGCTATGCACAGAGCAGTGGTGAGGTGCCATGAGATTCCAGTCTCTTAAGATAATTCTTTTGAATTCCATACAAAGTGAAACTCAATCACAAGAGCTGGAATCCGAGAAACCAAGAAAGTAAGCTTTGCTACAGTTTTATAGTAAGAACACTATAAGCTTTTCTGACACAAATGTTAAAGTTTCTATTCAACATCTTTAATAGTCAAAGACTCAGTATCACCAAATCTTAACCAAGCAGTGAGACATGACACATTACAGAGGTTATTTAGTGGCTCCTCCCTTTAACAATTAAAGCCACAGTTGATCAAAAAGCAGCTAAAAAAGCCTTTAAAAAAAAAAGGCTTCTAATTAATTTTAGGAACAATCTTCCTTTTAATTTCAATTCTAATCTCAGTTACATTAAAGCCTGTGAGTTACAGAAAAAACAGCTCAAGGCATGAGTGTACTGTAACAGGAATGAAGCTGATGGAAAACTCGAGTCTCATTTACTTACCTGTCCTTGCTGCAATGAGATGCGTTGCCTTGTCAGGATCATCAGCACTTAGTACTAGATTCTTCACAATTTTAGCTCCAAGTGCTGTGGCATGATAGTGTTCCCGTGTTTTCTCAATGGGGAAGTTTGTTGGATAGAGTCCACTAAATATTATGGTTACGTCTGCCAACACTTTACTTTTCAGTTCTGGCACTATTTTTCTGATGTCTGGAATTTCCTCAATCTCTTTTTTCAGGTATTTATCATACTTCGTATAATAATCAGTGTGAACCCGCACAAGGATCTCTTCGAGGTATATTAAATGGTCGTCATCATCTGTATCATCTTCTTCCTCTTCTTCCTCCATACTCTGGTCTAAGGACTCACCCATTGTAATTCCAGACTGTTCACTAATCTGAGATTCTGTTTCAGCTTCCTTCTTGTCTGCACATCCATTTCCTGAATCACAAAGGCTTTCCTGTTCACTTTCTTCTTGTGCTTCAAGATCAGTTTTCTCACCAATATTTTCAGTAGGCAGAGATTGTGTGTCTCCAGAATGGTTCACCAGACCATCTTTTTTCTCACTTTCATCAGTGCAACTCCCTTTATGCAAGCTTTCATCCTCCAGAGGTTGTTCGCATTTCTTCCAGCTTCTCTTTTCCTCATTCTCACTATCTGATACAGAGGGGGATGACTTTCTGGTATCCAATCCACCATCACTTTCACTGTCACTAGACAGCTCAAAGTCCAAGTCATTTGTTGTCTTGCCTTGGGTTTCCTGCTTCTCTATTACTGCTCTATCAACTTGTTCTGAAAAAATCTGAGATTCTTTTGTATTTGTCAAATCATTACTGACGTCACTGTCCATTTTCTGATCAGTACTAGCATTTAAGGAGTCCTGGGCATTAACTTTATCACGAGAGTTCATATCCCAGTCAGATGTTTCACTGCTTACAGAAGTACTTCCATTTGCAGTGCAAGTGTCCTTTTCAGCTTTCTTGAGACCATTGCTTTGTTCTTCTACACATGTAACATTCTTTATTTCTTCAGCATCTTTTGCTGATGTCACTGTTGAATCCAGTGCCTCTGCTTTTGTAGAGTGGTTTACTAAGACAGAGAAAAGAAATAAAACACACATTTTCTCAGTGTTCTTTTTTTAAAGCTTAACCAAAATTCAATTTTCTTTTTCCTTTAACATACAGTTAAAAATGCAGTTAGGATTCCCTATATTCAGAAGTGACAACTAGGCTTTTGAAAGCTCTTAAGACACATTAGGTGTCAACAATTACTAGAATGAACCGGCAAACCTAAGAAGCCTAGCTCTTGTAAAGAAGCTGTGTAAGCTTTTATTTTCCTTCAAATCACATGGGTCTTAAGTAATTATTTGTTAACTATGCAAACATTAAGGGATTTATTTTGGAGCATGAGTTCTACAATTACATCTCACAGCAATGAAACTACTGCAGAGGAAAAGAAATTGGGAAGAATTAACTTCAGAAGGTCCCAATTCAGAACTTCAGTTACAAGAACCTCCTTTATAAACTTCCATGGCTTTAAAATATTTTGTGGTTTTAGTAACCAAAACATATTTTTATAGTTGAAAATATACACATGTTTTGGCAACACAAAGATGCTGTTTGAGGTTCATTTGAGACTCTGCTGGAATGCCAGAAAAGGGCAACAGACTGAAAGACAGAAAAACAGTTTTAAGATGTATCTTCAGAAGTCTGCAGAAGAGAGAGACAAGTAAACTCTAGACTTCCAGACATCTGCACAGACATTCATCATGAACACTGGATGAAGTCACCATACTTTGTCTCTTTTGTGTGCATGCCCCTGCCCTGCAAGTACCGATACCAGTCAATCATGGAGGTCCCACATCATAATGGCCCGATTCTGTTTGAATACATTATTGGTATATCCATATTAGACATCTCTAGTTCAACAAGGGAAAAAGAATGATGTCACATATTAATTAAAAAAAAAAACAAACACCTTGGCTAAACTGGAAAAAAAGCCCTGCAATTGTTTCTTAAACATTGTCTTTCAAATGCATTTTGCTCCCAAATTAACACTAACATAGTTATGTATACTTTATAAATCCATTATTTATGTTCAGTAGGCGGAGCAGTGTAACACAAGGTTCTCATGTCAAATGCCAGAACACCACATTCAGTAGATGCTAAAAATCTCACAGTAACTTAATTAGCATGATTGAGACAGGAAAGTAACCAGAGACCAAAACATTCATTTACAGCTGTATGTTGAGACCAGAGTTTATTAACTATTGCTCCAAAGTGAAGCTGGGAAAGAGACTGAAAAAGAGAAAGAAGAGGAAGTTGGTTCCCTGACCACCTACAGAGAAGAACAAAGTGCCTTGTTTTACATGGAGGGGCAATAGATAAACTATCCTCTTCTCTACATGTTCTTGAACGATTTGGTGTATTGTCACATAAGCTCTTCAACCTGAACAGACAAAACGGTATTAACTAGTACTCCACTTTTGCTGTGGTCACCCACCAAAAAGAAAGCTATCAACAGGAACAGTCCAGTTTTATTAAGCTACTTGCATTTGTGCTGCAGCACTCTCTGCCACCTACAACAGTCTAGGATTGCTCATGTGAGCACAACAGTGGTACTAGTAAGACCACCACAATGATTTACATCAATCACATATGAAAAGCGTAAAAAGTTGTAAAAGCGGTTTCATAAACGATATAATTACCTTTCTTCTTCATTTGAATTTCTCTTGATCCAGGAGGTGCATTAATATCTCCTATGCCCTGAAAGTATACATATTTCTTCACAGTTATTAAATTGGGTGCAAACTTCCAAACATCCTCTCTGTCGTCAATGATGCAAACCATGGAATCCCCACATGGGAAGAGATCTCTAAGAGACAAAACAGTTAAAATGAATTCAGTTTTCGAAATTAATACTATCAATTAAAGTAGTTTCTGTTTATTACAAGTGTATCTGCAGGAGATGCTTACGTATGATTATAAAAAAAATAAGCTGCAACATTAAAATTACAGATTCAAAATACAGCATTTGAACTAATTAAAGTTAGTGAAAAAATGAAACATACTTTTTCAATCTCTATCCCGAAGGCTAGAAGCAGCAACCAACAAGCCTTTGCAAGAACAAAACATCGTAACATTTCAGTCTAGTTTTCACAGTTCATGTTGAATAACCCAAAGCCAACTATTACATGGACAATACACATTCTATATAAAACTCGGAAAAATACACAAGAACAGTTTTTAAAGGATAGACTCATTTAATCCATGACAAAGGAAACAAAAAGTACTAATACTTATATCACCTAGGAGAAGGATGTAGAGTACTTAAAATACACACATGCATATGAAAACAGAGCAAGAAAAAAAAGCTTTTCGTTTGCTATGGTCAGCTGGGGAGCGGGCAATAATTTCTAATCTGGCTTTATGAAACACTCAAGATATCTGTCTTTCAGAAAAAAATCTTGGCTTTCTACTCTGGAAAAATATGAGAACCTGAATTTAGACCACAGCATTAATTCAAGGCTACAGATTATTTAATTTCAAGAAACACTACAAAATGGAAGCTGCTAGATTTACAGCACATTTGAAAGCCAGAATACTAGATATTCAAATATGAATTAACCTCAAATGGAGAATTTTGATTTAATAAAAAACCAAACCAAAATACCCCCCCGAAACCCCTAATAAACAAAAACAGCCCCTAAAATGAAAACAAATAAAAAACCAACACAACACACAAGTCATTACACAATATCACAAACCATAAAGTGGAAATAAGGTTATTAGAAGAATAAAAAGTATAAGTGAAAGTATAATGCTATTACTTCATTCTTATTATTCTAGTGTCAGAGAACACAGTAAGTAGATGAAATACTGCAATGCCTAACATCACAGTTTTATAGAGACAGTGTTCATATTCAATAGGCAAATAAGGAAGGACATTAAACATTACAGTACAGAGGGAGCAATTTTTATTATATTTAGCATATTCTGTCTCTATTACCCTGTTTCGTTTAATGCATAAGACCCATATACATACCTAAGATTCCCAGTTTTAGAAAAAGGATCAATACATTCATCCCTTGACAATATCCGATGGGAAAAAAGTTTCTTTTCAGGGTCCAAAAATCCTTTTGAAAGAAAACATTAAAAAGTTAATGTTCAAGATGTCTGTTCTTTGTTTATGTTCTATATAATTCAGCTATTTTAATCTGTGCAACAGCAGTTTAACTAACAGACGATTTTAAGGTTATTATTAAGGTTATTATATTATGTGGGAGAAAGGGTAAGCAGAGTGGATCAAGTATTTGTAGCTTGAGCGGGACTCGTTTCTAAATCCCATCTCATTTTCTTTCAACATAGCAACAAAACTGAAATAACTAGATTTGTTACAGCCAAAGAAATTAGGCTGAAAGAGATACAGCAGGTTATAGATACACATGGTTTTTTGCAACTTACATTTATCTCTCTACAGGTGGTTCATTTAAAGCTAAATGCTCTCCTTAGCTCATTATGCCTAGGGACTGCAGAGAAGTCTCACAAGAGTCGGCAATGTGCTGCAATACTTAAGCACAATGGGCAAGTTAAGGGACAGTTTCAGCCAGAGCTCTTGCATTTGTAGGTTTTAAGTTGTACCTCTAACAAATACTTTAATACATTTACATATAGTGAATATGTCCTGGGATTCCTAGAAATATTTAGGCCCAGACACATAACTTTTCTGACTACACTCTTTAAAAAAAAAAAAATCCAAACCAAAACAGAAGCAGCTGTGCTATCTGATCTTAAAGCAAGATAAAGTGCTATTATTTAGGAAAATGGTGACTTGGGTGTACAAACACACATGCACATGCTTCTGAACCTAGCCTCCAATAATGAAGTTCGACTTCATGAGCAGATCAAAGCCACATAATCGCTTCAAAATAAACTGGCATTTTATATGCTAATCTGAACTTTTTGTTTTACTGAATTTGTGTTCAAGCATCAACTTCTCATTATTCTTGAATGAATAATATAAGGCAGTCAATACTTATATCTGGGAACAATTTTTTAAAGTTTTACTTTATTTTAAATGGTGGCCATCTTATAGCCAGAACCAGAGTTCAGAATGACTACAGAATCTAAGGATCAAATTAATTTTCTTTTCTTTCAAGGAGCTTTGAGATTTGCACAGAAGACACATTCAACTCCTTTTAGAAGTTCAGCTTCCAAGAATATGTTAACTTTGGTCTTCAAAGACAGAGGATATAAATTAAAAACAAAAAAACAGTCATCACTTCTGAAAAGTTGATCCTGTATGTATTTAATATTAATGTGTAATTGGAATAACTTAAAACCCATAAGAGCAAGAAAATTCCGAGTTAAGGACAGAGATTCAACCTTAACTCACCCGACTATGCTTAAGAATTGCTGCAAACTCGTAGAATCATCCCCTGTAGTGAGACCCTTGCAGTACCTAGGCATAATGAATTGAGAGAATTAGCTACAAAGATTTATTGCCGTACACACAGAAATTTTGACAAACTACATAAGCTGCCATACAAGTTGCTGTTCTCCCCAACCAAATTCTCATCAACTAATTATGTACACAGGGACCGTCTACACTACACTGGACAGGAGTGCACTAATTAAACAGCAAAACCAGTTGTAGTGGTGTCTAGCTAAAACTGTAAGAAAAGGGAAGCTGAACAAAGAAAGATGAAAACCAGAAACCCTGGCTGCCAGGGATTAGAGATGAGGTAGCGTTCTGGAGCTTTTCAATAATGCTTTGGTAAAGACTTATTAATTTTAATACCTTTTTTCCCCCACTGATAATTTACTAAAAATACACTGAAGATACAGGTCGCCAAAGATGCACTCACAAAGATAAATGTCCATCTTGTCAGGTCTTTCAAAGCTAAGCTACTTGAACAGCAATGCAGAAAACAGCACTGGTCTTTTAAATAAGTTACTTACATGTCTTAAACTGTTTGCTGCCTTAGTGCTGATAACGATATTTTTCTGAACTGATTTTTTTTTTTTATTGCAGAAGTGTCAGTTTGAACAAATCATTCCAGCAGAAGGAGAAATGCTGATGAATTTCTCATTTTGTAAGCGTGTTTTTTTAAAAAAAATTAAAGCCTTTTGTAGAAGTCAAAATGATTGAAGACAAAGACTTGCTGTTTCAAAGCAAAACTGAGCTTCTATTTATTCTCATAAGTTAAACAATGTGCTAAGTATGCCTCTAAGTAGTTTCTTAAACAAACTGAAGACACTATCATTATCTTTTGGCTGCTATATTATCAAGCTGTGTTACCTGATTTTATACAGCATCTCTTAGAAAAGCAAATTGTAAATCAGACTTGTAAAGGTAAAAAACAAACAAACAAGAAAACGACAACCAAAACACACAAGTAACTTGTTCAAAAATAACTTATATTGGGGAAGTCTCAAATCCTAGAGACAGATTGAATTTAATAGCAATTCCTATTAGAAATCATATAATAGTAGCATCAAACATTAATTTGAAGAAGTGCTTTTAAAAATAAAACTTAAATTGAATTATTGAAGAATCAGGTCACCTCTAGTTCTACCTCCGAACCTGGAAAGAACTACTGACCCGATCTTTCAATAGCACTGGAGACCATCAGACAATGGTGATTACATATACACATATATTCTGTCAATTATTTATTGAAATGCACATTGTAATATACTTGCTATAATAAACCATACATATGAATGCCCTCAACTTCATCTTACTTTCTAAATTACACTGTAAATCTTAAGAGCAATTTCATATTGCATTATTGTTGTTTAGTGGCCTTTGAACTCAAAATTCACAGTAGCACTGACTTTTACAACCTGCATTTAAGATGTCTTCAGTAATAAATATATCAAATATCTCTTATGCAGAGTAGGAAAAAAGAAAAAATTGGTCAAAATAATTATGTAGAAGAGAAATACTATAGGAAGCCCTAGATTATAAAATCCCAAACTCATCTTCATAAACACATTACAAGCTACCACAGTGTAAATGTGTCAAAACTAAGGATATAAATGGTGCTTACAAATTTCAGCTAATCCCACTTAACATCTGATAGGAGTCAGCTGGGATGAGAGAAAAGGACTGACAAGATATCATCTGTTTGCAAAATAAGAAATAATCTTCCAGGATATGGAAGGAGCAGCTCAGAGTTCAGACTTCAGCAAGAAACATAGGATGCATATGGAGGACCTAAGAGGACCTATGGAGGACCTCCTGTGCCCCTAGGGAGAAATTGGTGTGCTCTGCTTGCTCCCTGAAATGCCTGTACACCAATGCGTGCAACATGGGGAATAAGCAGGAGGAGTTAGAATCCTGTGTCCGGTCGGGAGATTATGATCTGGTGGCAATTACGGAAACATGGTGGGACAGTTCACATGACTGGAATGTGGTCATGGATGGCTATGCCCTTTTCAGGAAAGACAGGCCAGCCAGGCGTGGTGGTGGAGTTGCTCTCTATGTGAGAGAGAAACTACAAGGTACTAAATTCTGCCCAGGAGTGGATGATGAGCAAGTTGAGAGTGTATGGGTCAGGATCAAGGGGCAGGCTGGCAGGGGTGACACTGTTGTGGGCGTCTATTACAGGCCACCAGATCAGGCTGAGGAAGTTGATGAGGCCTTCTATGGGCAGTTGAGAGTGGCCTCACAGTCACAGGCCCTGGTTGTTGTGGGGGATTTTAATTTCCCTGATGTTTGCTGGAAGGACCATTCAGCCAGACAGCCACGGTCCAGGAGATTCCTCCAGTGCATTGATGATAACTTCCTCACGCAGATGGTGGAGGAGCCGACTAGGAGAGGTGCACTGCTGGATCTCATCCTCACTAACAAGGAGGGTCTGGTCGAAGCAGTAAAGGTTGAGGGCTGCCTGGGTTGCAGTGACCACGAGATGGTGGAGTTCAGCATCTTGTGTGGCAGGAACAGAATAGCAAGTAGAATTGCAACCCTGGACTTTAGCAGGGCTAACTTTGGCCTTTTCAAGCAATTGCTGGGGGAAATCCCATGGGCAAGACTGCTTGAAGGAAAAGGGACCCAAGATAGCTGGATTGCATTCAGAGATTGCTTCTTCCACGCTCAGGATCAGAGCATCCCCACACGAAGGAAGTCAAGGAAGGGAGCCAGGAGGCCTGCGTGGTTGAATAGGGATCTGTTGGGTATGCTCAAGCAGAAGAGGAGAGTTTACAGGTCATGGAAGCAGGGGCTGGCCACTTGGGAAGAATATAAGGCTGCTGTTAGAGGATGTAGGAAGGCAGCTAGGATAGCCAAGGCCTCCTTAGAATTACAGCTGGCGAGAGGGGTCAAGGACAGCAAAAAGAACTTTTACAGATACATAGCAGATAAAACTAATACCAGAGGCAATGTAGGCCCACTGATGAACGGGGTGGGTGCCCTGGTGGCAGAAGATACAGAGAAGGCAGAATTACTGAATGCCTTCTTTGTCTCTGTCTACTCTGCCGGAGGCTGTCCTGGGAAGCCCTGTACCCATGAGACCCCGGATGAAGCCAGGTCAATGGAGGAGTTTGCTTTAGTCGATGAGGACTGGGTTAGGGAGCAATTAAATAGTCTGGACATCCATAAATCCATGGGTCCAGATGGGATGCATCCGCGGGTGCTGAGGGAGCTGGCTGAAGTCATTGCTGGACTGCTCTCCATCATCTTTACCAAGTCTTGGGAAACAGGAGAGGTGCCCAAGGACTGGACGAAAGCAAATGTCACTCCAGTCTTCAAAAAGGGCAAGAAGGAGGACCCGGGTAATTATAGACCGGTCAGCCTCACCTCTGTCCCTGGGAAAGTAATGGAACAGCTAATCCTTGGTCCCATCTCAAGGCATATCAAGGATAAGAGGGTTATTAGGGGCAGTCAGCATGGCTTTACCAAGGGTAAGTCATGCTTGACCAACCTCATAGCCTTTTATGAGAATGTAACAAGGTGGATGGATGATGGCAGAGCGGTGGATGTGGTCTACCTTGACTTCAGTAAAGCCTTTGACACAGTCTCCCACAGCATCCTCACAGCTAAGTTGAAGAGGTGTGGTCTAGACAATAGACTAGTGAGGTGGGTTGCAAACTGGCTTAAGGAGAGAAGCCAGAGAGTGGTAGTCAATGGTGTGGAGTCTAGTTGGAGGCCAGTATCTAGTGGAGTGCCTCAGGGGTCAGTGCTGGGGCCAATATTATTCAATATATTCATTAACGATTTAGACGAGGGAATAGAGTGTACTATCAGCAAGTTTGCTGATGACACTAAGCTGGGAGGTGTGGCTGACACACCAGAAGGCTGTGCTGCCATCCAGCGGGACCTGGACAGGCTGGAGAGTTGGGCGGGGAATAACCTGATGAAATTTAACAAGGGAAAGTGTAGAGTCCTGCATTTGGGCAGGAACAACCCCAGGTTCCAGTATAGGTTGGGAAATTACATGTTAGAGAGCAGTGTAGGGGAAAGGGACCTGGGGGTCCTGGTGGACAACAGGATGACCATGAGCCAGCACTGTGCCCTTGTGGCCAGGAAGGCCAATGGCATCCTGGGGTGTATTAGAAGGGGGGTGGCTAGTAGATCGAGAGAGGTCCTCCTTCCCCTCTGCTCCGCCCTGGTGAGACCACGTCTGGAATACTGTGTCCAGTTCTGGGCCCCTCAGTTCAAGAAGGACAGGGAACTGCTGGAGAGGGTCCAGCGTAGGGCAACCAAGATGATTAAGGGAGTGGAGCACCTCCCTTATGAAGAAAGGCTGAGGGAGCTGGGGCTCTTTAGTTTGGAGAAGAGGAGACTAAGGGGGGACCTCATTAATGTTTATAAATATATAAAGGGTGAGTGCCATGAGGATGGAGCCAGGCTCTTCTCAGTGGCCAACAATGATAGGACAAGGGGTAATGGGATCAAGCTGGAACACAAGAGGTTCCGCTTAAATTTGAGAAAAAACTTCTTCTCAGTGAGGGTGACAGAGCACTGGAACAGGCTGCCCAGGGAGGTTGTGGAGTCTCCTTCTCTGGAGACATTCAAAACCCGCCTGGACATGTTCCTGTGCGACCTCACCTAGGCGTTCCTGCTCCAGCAGGGGGATTGGACTAGATGATCTTTTGAGGTCCCTTCCAATCCCAAACATACTGTGATACTGTGATACTGTGAAAACAACCTTTTTCTCATTAAAAAGATACCTGCCATTTTATTACAAGTTTTTCCTTTATGTAACATAGGGATAACAGCAAAATGTCAAAGTGACAGCTCTTTGTGAGAATGATTTAACCAATACTGCCATCAAGTGTTCTCCATATGTATTAGGTTTATATTTCTCTGTTGCTATATCTTGGATATGTAGGTGAGTACATGGACCAAAGGCTCTATGAACTGTTTCTCCATATCCACATATTTCAGGTCAAACTATCATTATAATTGTATGAGTAACCCACTTGTAGTTTGAATATTTTTGATGAAGTTAGACAGCTTGAGGCAAAAATCAGAAGTCTCTGGATGTCAGGAAGTTGCAATACCCTACGTTGCTCATTTGGTGGCTATTTCCTCTATGGAACAGATTAAACAGCTCAACTACGATGCCCACAGAGAGGCATGTCACATCACAGGCATCAGTCTGTGCCAGCATAGGGACTGCAAGGTAATCTAAACGTTCACCCAGAGATCAAAAAGACCGAACAGGACCAAATCACACACTGAGAGAAGATCAATCATTGGAAAAGCACTTACACATCATGAGTTAATTGCCTCTGCAACTCATTTTTCTCCCTAGCTCTGAAGCATATTTGCTATACGTCTTCTGACCTTAGGCCACATGCAGATTTTGGCACACAGATCCAAGTGACGAAGACTGACCACCCACTTCCTTACTATCGGGTATTTAGATCAAGCGTATAAGAAAACCATTCTCCTTTTGCTACACAAGAAAGAACCACATTCTAAGGACAGCAGGCTGCGAAAGTGTTAATGCATTAGCAACACACAAAGTATAATCCAAGAGCAAGAGTGACAAAGCTTTAGGAAGATTGTTCAAACAACTCAGAAAATAAATATCGAGTAATGTAGAAACATACACGTGGATGGGCAGGACAAGGCATGCTTCTCCTGAACTTACTTTGAAGAAGAATTAGTTGGAGATCACAAATAGGTATCACTTTCTGATTACAGAAGTCTTTTACATTTGTCATTACACACACCTGTAAGAATCCTCTCTTCACACCATTCTTTTCTAAACTGTTCTAGAGCTAACTAGGATTGTCAGCTCTTTAACTATTTTGGCATCTTCCTTTCTTGTCAAGAAGTGGGATAATTGGAATAGCGTTGCTCAAGGCAGTAGTGGCAACATGACACAAAAAAGCATATGTAAAAGACAACTTACAAAAAAAGCTAGGAGACATGGAGCAGCAGCAAGGACAGTTTGACATGCAGAGTCATAACCTAAAACATTGTTAATTATATTGTCTTAGTCTGACAGGCTTAAAGGAAAGACTGAGGTGAAAATGCTGTTCTGTCAAGGCAGACTCAAGATGGAGTGAAAGCCAACACTACAGTTTAAACACATGGTCATACTCTTAACACAAATTTGACCCATATGCTTGTAGGTTTCTTTTATGCTTGTTGGAAAAAAACCCAAAACATTCCGGTCAGCAACCCACACTACAGACTACTACTGCTATATTTTAAATGTATGTTTTCAGTTACTAGGAAAAAGTATTTCTAAGTTCTTAACAAGAATATATGAAAATATTTCTAGATCTGTGCTTTTCCTTAAACAAACATCTCAGCTCCAGGACACAAACAGAACAGCCATAAACTGATTTATAGCAGCCAAATTACCTTCTGTGAAAGGACACAGCAGAGGGAGGTTACCTCCTCCACAAGAGGAGATAGTTTCACATTGTTGATTTTTATGGAACTGTTGTTTTAGACTTCTAAAAAAAATGATGTTGCAGACCATTTTAGAGCCCATCAGCATAATTTCTTACTTAATTCAATAGGAAGGCACTAATTGTCATGCCATAATCTGATTCTCTAACCATCAGGGAAGCAAAAAAAGACACATATCTGATGGTAAAAAAAATGATTATTTTTAAAATTACAGGCCATACAGTTACTGCCTTGTAAACAAGCCAAGAATTCTGATCACAGGCAGTGTTATTGCACAATTCAAAGAACAAATACTTGAAATGAACCACAGAAAGAAAACTAGTTATATGAGTGTGAAGGCTGATAATATAAATATTGTTAAATGTAATGTACTACTCACCTGCAATTGTATGTGCATACAGCCTGCTGCCAAAAGTAAAAACGTGTAATTCGTACAGCTTGGCAATTTTTTCCAGGAATTCCTTACAATGAGGACGCAAACGAGTATGCAACATAGGCTCACCTCGACCTAACTGGAAATGAAATATTCCCTAGAAGAAAAAAAGAGTATGTTTCATATTATCAAAATACCAAAAAAAAAAAAAAAAAAAAAAAAAGTATCAGTATTCTTAAAGTGAGTTTCAGACATAAAAATTATGTGGATGAGTAAAATCAAAAGCACATTTTTGCTCTGTGCCAGGCAGTCAAACACTAAGTTTTTCAAATGCAGGAAACTGCACTGTTGAAAAGTTTATGATCAAGGTAATTTTCACTCAAATCTTTACTTATGGTACACCAATATGGAAAAGCAACTTGAGAAATTTCTCAGGAAGTTCAGGATCTCACCCTAATCAGTACTACTCAGTGGACTTCGCTCAAATTAGTTTCATTACATATTGAGCTCAGAGAAAGACCTTGATGCATGAAAATATATTATGTCTATGGAAACATACCTTCAGATAGCAAACCAGGAAATAACTTTGCAGATAAAGATCTCAGTTAAAAATCTCAAAATCTTCTAAAAAATAGTTTTTCTTCAAAACATGCATTTATACAGATGAAGATATAGCTTTTCAAATACACAAACTTTTTTCAACATTTAAGCTGAATATTCACTGTTCCCTTTCCTCTCAACTGCAACATACATTTACAGGTTTGTTTTTTTTTCTGCTAGCAGGTGTGAACACATACTGAACCTATTGGGCATGACAAAATGGCAAGAGGAAAGAGAGAGGAACTAAGCAACCACAGTTTGCGTCACATCAGAGTTTGAATCTGCATCCTCCTATTCAAGACACTGTAGACACATTCCAATGTGCCTCTACTCTTAAAGTTTCTAAATTAGAAATATTACAAGCCAGTAGTCCCTATCAGTTCAACGACAAGTATTTCACAAAGAAGTTAAACAGCACCACCCAAACTCACCTCCAAAAAAAAGACAACTGAAGGAAAAAAAAAAATAAAATAAAAATCTCGGTAGATATATTCATGGAATGACAGACACAGTAAGACACAGCAACACACAGCATTAATTTAAAAGGGACTTCAAACAGTAATTCACTGTATCTGCCTCAGACTTAGGAAGGAAAAAAGTCTCATTACTGAGTGCTCCAAGTGTGAATTGTAGAAGGAAAGCAGAGATTAAAAATAGCAACCTGAAACTTCTCACTTAAAGTGACTTGGAAAAGTGCAGGAAAGCATAAGTGGAAGAAAGAAAACAGTCAATTTAAATATAAAGGAAAAAAAGAACATATTTCAGAAAACTTGTTTCTCATTTTCTGTTATACTTCAACTACAATTTCAGCTAACCACAGAATTTTTTTAAAGAAGCATTATTTAAATATGTTTAGAAGTACTCCTGTTTTTACTTTGGTTTGAAAGTCAAGACCAAATACTTGCCTTATTGGACATTTGTTGGCAGTGCTGTTCTGTAGTATGGATCAACGTCTGGTCCAAATCTACCATGAGCACCAGTTTTCGATTTCGATGTAGTCGCTGTTGATCTTCTCTTCCTAACTGCTCAGCTTGCTGTAACAAAATATTCATAACTAAGCTTAGTTTAGAAGAAATAAACTAGGTTTGTTGCCTTCTGTGTATTGTAAACTTGAGTTCTTCTGCTACAAACTAACTGCATAAGAAATGATACTTCAACATAACTGTAGTGATGGTAGCTTTGTCCATAATTTTTCTACAGGAAAAAAATTCCCAAAGTCTGCTCTCAGATCTTTGTAACTAGTAGCTGTTAAAACTGATAAAGTCTACACAACGACTTCCAAATTTAACAGACAAGTAACCACCAAATTAAAGGCCAAGACTTTTGAGAGGAAATAGCAGTAGCTTTGGGGAACACAAAGGGCAAGTTCATCAGTAGGCCTGAAAACTTTGGCTGCTACATTCAGTAATTTTATATCAATTAGGTACAATAAGTCTGACCACACTAGGCTAGGTATTAAATTGAAGCTGCTAATGACAAATTATTATAACTGTTAACTTGATCTTGAAGAATATATACCCTCAGCTATAGTTAGATTATGTAGCTCTGTGTGGGCACTGATACCAAAGACCTTATACTTCAGTGAATCTGAGTTGAAGTTTACAACTCTTGTGCATATTTACAAACTTTCAAGTACCTCATTAAGCTCTGTGTTCACATTAACCACTTCTGATAGCAAGCTGCAGAGTTGCTGACAAGACAGCTAAACTAAAAAGTAAAGCAGAACATTATGAAGAAGCAGGAGTCAAGTACAAATTGCCCTTTGTAACACTCCTCTATGACAAATACACTTTTAGCTGCTTACATCTTCTCATTGGTGTTCCTTGAGGAGTTATCAAAAAAAGAAAAAAAGGGGGGGCAAGCAGCAACATAAAAGGGCAAAGAAAGATCAGGTTGGTAAGGAAGATAAATAGAACGCTTATCTTCAAAATAAACATGTTTTTTCCTCTAAATAAACTGAAAAATGAACAAACTTTTTTATTTCTATTTATTTATTCTATTTTTATTTTATTAACTTATCTGAATGGAATATTTGAAAAATAGTGAAATCAATTTAACACACAGGTAAGTTGCAAACAAACTAGCTTTACTGTATCTAGCAGGACCAATTTCAAGATGAAGGTGAAGGTTTCAAAGACACAGCAAGCTTGGAACACATTTCAGCTTGTGGAAACTGAACTTCCCACAAGCTGCTCATTCTTAGAGCCAAAACATTACAGTAGTAAATTTTCAGGCTGCTGTCACAGAAGTGACATCTATTCAGTGCACAGCTCTAAAAAATCCACCATAAACCCTGATAATAATCAATCTGCAGTAGTGTAAACTCAAAAAAAAACAACAAGAAAAAACCAAACAGGCTACTGATGTTCAACACCAAATTCCTCTTCAAAGGGAAGCAAAACTTACTGTATGAAGTATACACAACATAGAAGTAACTTCTATAATTAAGCTTCTCAACTGTGGAGCTACAGTGACTAAAGAAAGCATGATGGTACTTACCTCAGAGCTAACTTTAAGTTCTGGGACACTGTGAACCATAGACACAGTTGCTGTGGATAATGGCACATTCTGCTTTCCATTCTTGCTTTGTATCCTAATCACGCAGGTAATAGATACATCAAAAGAGAGAGTAATAGTTCAGTAAAAAGTTGAACACACTAAAATCTATAGTATCAAACTAGTCACCACCATAAAACTACGATTAAAGGGAGCTATTTTGACTAACACTTTCAAATTCTTGTTAATGCAAGTTACTGAACAAAGTGGATATAGAGATCAAAGCAGCTCACCACAGAAACCTTGCAAAGAGTCACTGTAATTAGTTATGCTTCCATATAATTATTTCATGGAAATAATTTTCACTAAGATGAAACAGACATCTATATATTGATTGGCATCAGTTATAAACAAAGTATAACTACCAAAACATTCAAATTTATTTTTTTTTCCTCTGTCACTCAGGATGGCATTATCTACTTTTCTCCAAGACAGACTTTTAAATAAATTTATGTAAAGGATAGACAGAATTACACTTTATGCATAGCAGAGTGACTTATATGTGACTGCTGCTTCAAGAAAAGCATCCACAAAAATCCCCATACATGCTTTTCCCTTTAGCACAAACAGAACAAGGTACTACATGGGTGTGCCTGTATTTATTTTACTTTATGTGTCTATTATACACACATATAGTCTCACTAGTATAAAAAAAAATGATATATAAATGTATTGTACATAGAGATAAGTATTAATACATACAGAATACATATAATCCTCATATATACTTATGAGTGCGTGTCTACACACAGGTGTCTGAAATTCCTTGAAAACTGACAAAGTAACTGCACATAGTGTCAGTATCCCTAGCTTCCAGCTTAGGCAGATTAACTTGTGGGGAACTACCATTATATTTCATTTGGTCCAAAGTTTACACATACATTTTAGAATCTTACATCCTTTGCTTCAGGGTTCAGAACACCTCATCTATAACACTGAACAGTATTTTAAATGAGCCTTTAGAAATGATTAACTGTTTTCAGACCATTTGTTGAATAAGCATAAGAACTATTTAACAGAAAGTATGCACCACTAACACCCAACAAGCTGATAGTGAACAAGCCGCACTCACTTTTCTTCGAGCAAGAAAAGCACTGATGCTTTTGTATTGCCTGCTAACATAGGCTCAGCAGACATAACACATTTTTCCAGATGTATAAGTCACTTTGTATAAAATGAAGACATTATCTGAATTAGGAGTATTAATTGAAAAAACTAAATTCACTGCATGCCCTAAATTTATCTATTTTTTTTAATGACATAATAACAGTGCAGCCACATTTAGATGTGACTGTATTTAAACCTTGAATCAAGTGTTCATTCAGGGCAGGAAAAGCTGCCATCTGCTATTATCCTAACTTTTTGTTAGGTTTGTTGTTTTACCAAATAATACTTGTTTACAGAATATTAACAGTCGACCTTTCATTAAAAGTTATATTCAACCATTAACTGGGCTACATGTAAGATTTTCAATCTTCAGTCCACTTGCACTGGTTTACCAGATAACAGTCTCAAAATAATTCTTAATAATGAACACTAATTAAAATGAAACCAAGGTATTTCCTTCCAAATGAAATGAGCATGCAACAATCATTTCTAAAATCCAGGCTACTGTACAGTCCTTTTTTGAAAAACAGATGTTGAATTAGTAATTTGCTATGCATAAGAAACATTCTCTTCACCAACCGCATTAGCAATGAGACAAGGCAAAAGAGAAATACAATCTTATTTTGAATTTGCTTTCTTTTTGGCCTAAGGCTTAAATTCCTTTAGTTCCATGGCAGAACATTTCACAAAAAAAACCCAAACCAAACAAGTTCTGAAGCCTTAAATTGAAAGCACTGGAAACAAGCTAGCTCCCATTCAGACACAGTATCAATGAAGCAAGGTCACACGAATGAGACTGATATTATCTCACAGGTATTTACACCTGCACAGATAAAACTCTCCAGTTTAAGTCACCGCTGACACACCTTAAAACTCTCAGTTGCAAGTACATGAAAAGCACAGTAGGATACACTGTGATGAGAATTTATGTCTGGATGCATGCTCCTTACATTTTCTACCTACAGTAGTAAGTTACCCTACATTTATCTCCACAAAACCAGAATGTGCAGAGTTATTAAGTCATAAACTTGTAACATGAACTGTAAGTATCCACATGTCATCTTATTCACCCATATTCCTAGTTATGAATCCTTGTAATGGCTGAAAGGAAATACAGTTCTAAACAAAGTATCTGTGACTACAGTGACATATAAGGAGAAAGAGGGCATATATTTGAAAATATCAGGTTGACAGAACAAGTGCCTTGTGCAAAAGGTGCAAAATTAAGACACTTTGCAACAGCAGCACAGATCTTGCCTATTTACTCTTCATGTATTGGTTTTCTCCATAAGGAACACCGATTACTGCCTAGAAGCAGCAATTTTTCAGTACAGAAATATACTTTATTAAATGATTACACTATCAGTAATGTGATCAAGAATTAGCATATTCAGACCACTCGACTTTAAACAACAATTTCATGAGCGAATTTCAATAGATATATATATTTATTTTTCTTAAAAGCAAATGTGAAAAGTGCTTTATGCTGAAATTTAACTTCTGGAGGAAATTCCCTCTCAACTTACCTTAGAGGAGCAGTCTCAATAGACACACTTATCTTAGGCAGTATGAATTCTGTTCTCCCTCCCTACTAGTATCTACAACTTCACAGTATAGATATGATTCACAACAACCGAGACCCAGAACAGAGAAGCAAAGAAGTAAACGAGAGAAGGAAGAGATTGGATCCCTAATCACAAGTAAGGAGAAGGAGGAAAAAAATCGCTGAGAATACTTACTGAGTTAAGTCCTGGCCACATTCTGCACATAAGCCTTTCATAACAACAGGATGGCTGCATCCCTCCAGTCTCACCAAGACACCCCTGAAAAAGATGCAGTCATTCCACTTATTGCAGGTTGATTTCAGACACTTAATGACTGTAGAATGAAAGAGTTCACAGAATAATTGCTGGTTATGATTTGACAGGGCCCTAAAAAATATGCTTTTACACCAACATGGATAAAAATACACCAACTAAGTATTCAAAATATTCAATTTCACATCTTTAAAAGTCACAGTAACACACATGTCAGTTTCTAACTTTAGCTTAGCAAATAATTTCAGTGTATTAACAAAACAAGCATTGTCTGTCTAGAAACAGTTTTACTCGATTACTTACAACTCCCCATTAATAAGCTACTGAGCTACAAAGTAATGAAAATTGAATATGGAAACTTGAGAATCACAGAATCATTTAGGTTGGAAAAGACCTTTAAGATCATTGAGCCCAAACACAAACCTAGCACTGTCAACTCCACCTCTAAGCCATGTCCCTAAGCACCACATCTCCTATCTTTTAAACACAATCACTTCCCTGGGCAGCCTCTTCCAGTGCTTGACAACCCATTGATGCCCACACTGAGGATTTTTTTCCTCTGAGAGTAAAAACTACATTCAGGTTAGGTTTATTTAAAGACAAGTCTTCACAAGCCATCATACTAACAATATTCCCTTTTATAAAAGGGCAGATCTATTCCGTTCTCACTGGCAGTCATCATCTGCTTGAAAATTACAACTCCTCTTCCTTTTGTAAGCATTTAAGATCTCCGTTCTTAAACATGGTATTTCACAGAAAACAAATAATAAATCGTAGGTCTTGGTTTTGTACAAGAACTGCACAAGAGACAGGCTATTTTTGTGGCCCTTCACTACTAGCAATTCATTGTTTGATTATTTAGTTCTCCTCTCATTCCCCCATCTTGCTATTTTTTTACCTTGATTCATCAACAAATTGCTTCATTTTAGGCTTCCAACTCACACTAAGGATTGTGTCAGAATTTCCCATCTTCAACCTGTTGTCAGTGTAACAACCTGAAAATACAGACACCTAAAAGGCCAAAAAAACCCATGACACCAGCTACAGAAATCTGCATAAGAGTTTACAATGACTGAGTTTTTACTCTACTTTAATTGGTTTTCAATAGTTCAGAAAAAAAAGTCTTTCGATGCCAGCATAGAAGCCAAAATTTCTTCATGCATTCTCTACTTTGTATCAAAGGTAACATCACACTCCAGGAATGTGAAAGGAGAAGCTGATATACTCCTGGGCTGAGGTATGATTCAAATTAGGACATAAGTGTTTCTGTTCATGTATAGGAAACACTTCATCCCATCCTTTTGATTTTAACAGAGCAGAGATTCTTACAAGTAAATTACAGTTATAAATTGTTCACCAATAATGTTCCTAAACACCACTTTGATTCCTTATCACATACCAAATAGCACAGCTAAATATCAGTTCTCCCTCTGCACATCTAAATACAGCCAAAACGCCTAATTTAATTATGATGCTTGCTGGAGATAAAAAGTACATGATATCAAGCCCTTTGACATGGCTCTCAAACAACTCATTCAACCCAAACAACAAAGGAAGAACTCAAGAGCACCAGCAAACTTCTGAGCACTGTACAACACAGCTGCCTGAGGTTCAAATACAGCTGTCAGGACCCTAAGCAGGCTTTTCCCAGGGGAAAAACACAAACAACCCACATACTACTTCATGCTGCAAAAAGAAGGCCTGAACTCCACTAAGGCTTAAGCATACTTAAGTATTTCACTCACTTAAATTTCAGCACATATGCTTTAGTTTTAAAAAAGAATATACTGTGGAAGAACAAGCATGGAACTCAAGTAAAATGATTTTTGTGAATTTCAGAACTGGAAACACCACTTTTACTGTTGAAGTGAGGGGTTTTCAAAACATAATAGCTAAGATCCAAGACAATTATCAGACAAGAGTGAGCTGAATCCAAGTGTGTAGGTCTATTTTTAAATGGCTGCATATACCAAATAGGGGTTCAGGTTTCTGCTTGTTCTCGTCTCTGGGTCATGAATGAAACCCATTTGAATACGGTCACTCCCTGCTCCATTTCCAGAGAGAAGAAACAGATCTCACCCCAAATCTGAAGAACTCCAATACATTCTACTGCTGGCAGCATTCATAGCATCTTATTTCTCCTGAAACTTCTCCAGGGCCCACCTGGCAAAAAGCAGAGCTACTTCAATAATAACATTCCTAGGAAAACTGTCGCAAAAGATGAAAAATCTTCTTCCAGTTTTTACAAACTGTCACAACTGTGTGAATGAGCCAGGCACTAGGGAACAGCCAGTAGGCTGTGAAAGCACACATTTTTTAGGCAGTGGCTGTGGAGGGGGTAGATTATTCCAATACCCACTCTGATAGCCAAAGGACTGCAACAGGACAGCAAACAGCCCACAGGGATCCTTTTAAGTAACAAAACTCAACAGGATTTAAGTGAAACTTGAACAAGTAAATAAAGAAACCGACTCTAGGATCTTACTTACATTCTTTCCAGATGTGCTTGTAAATAAGAAACAGATACACTAGGTGTGCCATTACAGCAAAATTTTATTTTTGTTGCAACAATCATGGATAGAGACAGACATTCACCAACGGCCTCAGGATGCAGATGACTATAAGCCCATCACTGTTCTCCCAGAAATTACAGACTTAACACACTTTGACTGTTTCTAAAACAAGTCTTTTAACCATATCTGCTTTCAATCAGCAGCACAGGAAAGGCAAAAAGAAAAGAAAAAATTAAAACTTTCATTAAATCCAGTATGAGCATTTTGCTTTTATTCCAGAGGCAGTCAGTGCCTTTTTTTTGGCCTGTTCACTACTGCTGACTCCACATCTAAGAACTTTGTATCAAGCACAATCTAGCTGTGGTCTCCAGCAGGTTAATTGCAATGGGAAAGCCACCACAAAGTTCTCACAGATAGACTACAATTTGCTACTCCTCCCTTGTAACAGCCAGTTAACTGGATCACTTAAGTGAACCCACTACAAAAACCCCCAAGCAATTCCATAAAAGTTTGGGTTTGCTTTTTTCAACTCCCCCTCCCCCTCAAGATGTTTCAACACTTACAGCAGCAAAGAATGATGGCAGCAAGTGCAGGAGTTACAGGACGACAGGAGCAAGAACTTCTTAAGTTCTTAAGCTAGTTTATCATGGAGGAGAACACCCACCTGCAGATGGGGGGACAGGCCAGATAGAGCACATGAGCACGATGGCCATGAGACAGCTTTCCTGAAGAAAACTACAAAAAGCTGTACCTTAAGGGTACACAGCATAACATAGTAACAGACAGGTTATCTCACTTATTTAGATCTGGTCTAACTCGAGTGCACATTAGCCATGGCCACCTTTACAGCTGGGCTCTACTTCCAGAGGCACCTGCTCCAAAACCTTACTGCCAAAGAAAGCCAATAGCTTACTTTTTTTCCCCACTCATGCTTCTCCTGAAAGCCCAGCCCCTCCTTTTGCACTTCCAGAAAGGACTATTTCAGTATCTTGTGAGGTAGAAGATGACCAGCGCCATCCACGTTTGCTACTGGGTTTAGAAAGTCACGGCAGCTGACAAGAGGTCAGCAAGGGTGACTGATGGGACAAGATCAATGATGCAAATCTTTTAACAAAGAGGGCTAAAACTGGGGCGAGGACAGAACCAGTTTCAACAACTCACCTTTGCTTCCCACAGTAACCAGGCTACTTCATTAGCATTTATCTTAACTATCTTGATCAAAACTAGCTTGAACATATCCATGCCATGGAGATATAAGTTTTAATTTTTACCTGAACAAAGTCTGTTGCAAAGAACCATGCCCTGGCATAGAAAATACAGTGCAATTTTCAAATTTGTGAATGAAAAAATAGATAAAAGTTACAAGATAAAGCTACTACCTTGCACAGACTTGTATCTCACAGTGATCTGTCAAAAGCCGGGAGGTTTCTGGGTTTCCTCGGATCAGTTTGGGATAAAGAAACTTATCAAATACCATGAGACTCATACACCCCAAGTTGTCACTCAGATCACTTAAATCCCCTGTCCTCAATCTGATGACATATGCTCTTGCAATTAGCATTAAAAGATGTAAAACCATTCTAATGTAGCAAAACGAGATCCTGGTGTGCAGGTGAACATAAGTGCCTCTGCAGGTTCCACAGCATGCTTACTGGGGTGTTACAGGCAAATTATCAAGGAGTAAAAATACCAAATGAACACAACCCAGATCAGTGATTGTTAATGCCAATTATTACTGAACCAACCAACTATTCTAGAACAAATACGACTACACAATCTTTTAGCTGTCGTAAGATCAGAATGGCAGACAGATGAAGTCTGATTCAACTTAAAGCCTGCTTCTACAGTTTATTTTACACAAATTTGTGAAACACTGTATTTTTGTTAGCTTACATCAGAACAAGATCTTGTACATGGCTGCAGTATTTAGAACCACTACAAAAAGGTCTCAAACCAAATTTACATCAAACCACAGCCTCTGTTACACAGGATTCCAGTTTCATAGCAAAGATTTTTTCAAAGCCTTAATCACCTTGAAATTACCAAATAACCACACACTATCCTAGTGTGATGCAGACATCAGGACAACTACACATCTGTAATTAAAACAACTATATAGTAACAACTGCTGTGAGCAGTAGCTCATAGAAAGCATAGTTCACACTTCAAGGCATCATCTTAACTCTCCAAAGCTAATGGGGAAATCATGGGCCTTGAGATCATGTGTGTTGGTTTTTTTTTTCCTTCCTGTTAAGCACAAACTATTCATAATTTTGAGCTAAACTGTGTGTGAACTTCAAAACATTTTAGAACAGAAAAGCTGAAGAATCATTTTTCTTCTACTTCTCAGGCAAGATATCGATTTTGGATTAGACATAGGTCATGAACGCCAAGAGAAACTTCGGCCCAGAGTTCCTGGATTTTATTTCTAATCCAAAAGACATCTTAAGCATGAAGTAAATCTATTTCCAGGATTTGCAAGCCCTTAAGAAGCATATCCATTTACTCCTGGCGAAGAGTTTAGCATTATAAAGGAGGAGCTAATCCTCTCCCACCTCCCATGCACGTATCTATGGGCAGGTTCTTACATTTTTCAAAAAGGCACTTTAACAATGTACAATAAAAAGGTATAAAACCAGCAAGACAGTTGACAGTGCACTTTACATAAAATCTAGTAAATCTTTCAAGGATGATTTAGAATAATCTTTTATTTTATTTAGAACATTTTAAACTAAAATCTTATTAGTTGAGAGAATTCAAAACTACCTTTTTTTGAAAAAAAGAAAAGGTAAGAATATAGTTCTCCATACTTGTACATAAAACTCCTTCAAAACAATTAAGTCGATACAGAAAGAGTTCGAAAGTAAAGAGTTGAGAGCTCACATCTTTCTGTCTTCTGTCTTTAGAATTAAGTGGTACTTTTAACAGTAACAAGAAAATAGGCTGTCACATCTCAGTAATTCAGTGAAGCAGCAAATAGTTCTGCAGTTCATTCCCCTCACCGGTACTGTTAACTAATGACATTACTGTTTTATGCATTTGTGTTTCTATTGCCACCTCTCTGATTGTAGTGTTCGCGGTCACGTAGCGCTTCCCAAAAATTAATACTTGCAGCACAACTCTGGTTGAAAGTTAAGGAACTGCATCTAACAGCACTGGGCCAGAAAAATTGGAAAATTACTTTTGTGTTCACACACAGGTTACATTTTATTCACTGAAGAGATGACTATCACTTTGAGCAGTAACTCTAAAGTCAAAGCAAACACGTGTCCTGTGACTCCTCGAGTACACTTAACATCAGAATTTTACACCAACTATAGAAACATTATTGGAAAAGGCCCATGTGGCTTCAAAATGCTGACAGCATCTCTAAGAGGTATTTGCAAATTCTACATGCAAACATCATGGCAATAGTCTAATTAATGCCAGTTACAGCTGGAAACATAATGCATACCATAGCCAGCTTCCTTCTACCACATAACACATCCTCAAAAAGTAAGAATTATGCAGGGTATAAACGATGTTCTGAAATAGTTAAAACATAGTAGCTTTAAGAACATGTCCAAATTTAAAAACAGTGAAACAAACCTCTGGTTTTAATATGAATATCCAGGAGTTTCACTGCTACATTAAAGAAGGTGCTTCACTTTTTATCATTTCCCCTCTCTTAGCAGGAATCCACTGCTGTCAGCACCTGCTTGTATAAAAGTCACAGGGCAAAAGCAAAATGTGATATGGGTTTAAAAAATAGGAAACTACTACATTCACAAAAAAAGCTGGAAAGGGAAGAAAGAGGTATGGTAGAGTTCCCAAGAAAATCTACTCACAGCTTTCAAATAAAACATTTTTACAAAGCTTACATTATCCCAGGATCCACTTTCTAAACCACTAAGTGTAGCTTTTTAGCACACAGACATCAAGACAAGTTCATTGTTTCAGTTCAGAAACATCCATCTGACAGCAGGCTCAGAAAATCTAAGTCATCCAAATCTATACATGGCATATACATATATATAATGAGCACTACCAACATAAATGGCATTTATCCAAAAAGTTGAAGTGGCAGAGCGATGCCTGTATATCCTAACTGAAAGAACAATAATTAACCTAAACCTGCAGCTTTCTCAAATCACACTTCAACTTTCACATCAGTTACCAAAGAACGATAGTCACAGTTGAACTGCTGCAAAGCCAGGTGCCAAGAGCCTTGGATTAATCCCATCTCCAACTGCTTTTTATTTTCAGGTGTATACCTTCTCAAATCCCCACCTCTCCTTCAGGTAAAGGCACATAATTTACCCTTATCTCAGACCAATTTACCACTGCATTCCTCCTACCCCCAGCCAAGATCATATGTGATTACATGGACAGATTTGGTTTGCCTTCTGCACCTACAAGCCCACATCTAATGAAACAACTACAGATGAACACCAAAACAGCCTGGACATCAAAGCAGAGAAAGATGACTGAGAAAGAAACAGTCTGATACACACACAGCTGACAGCAAAGCTATATACATGCTTTTTGTTTCTTTCTGTGCATAAGAAATCTGGGAGGATCCTGTGATGTCTCACCTGCTGCCTTAGAAAGCTGCATCTATTAACAGAGAACATTACACCTTCTCTGAACATTTAATGACCTCCTCCATTAGAACAAAACACTGAAGCAATCATGGTAATTTTTCTGTTACTTTCAAACAATGAATAAAATGGGAAAAGGCTTACTGCAGGATGCAGAATCCTCTAGCCTAACAGCTTCCTCTCCTCCTTTCCCTTTTTGGATACTGTGGCAAACTTATCTTGACACTACCTTCTGCATGTTTCCCCTGGCACCTGCTGTTAAGTCAAATGAACACACTTCTATAGGAAAATTTAATAACTTTTAACACCCTTAAAAGCAATTATGAACAAGTCTGTCATAAGTTATGCAGCAGTGTGCAAACCAAAGAGCAGCAGCTCCACATTCAGCAATGGCCACGTGACGCTGCCGGGGGTATCAAACTAATTTTTACTAGGGGCCACTGCAGGCCTGCGGTTGCCTTCAAAGGTCCTAAAATTACTTTCAACCCTTTGAAGGCAACTGCAGGGCTGCTGTGGCCCCCGGTGAAAATGAGTTTGGCACCCCTATGTATGGCTGTCAAGACACCAAACAGCATCGCCTGAACCCAGAACCCCAACACACGCTCCAAAAACAGAGCACAACAGTTCAGAAGGCTGCTTGGCATGTAAAGGGGAAGTACTACAAATAGCTGTAAAGTTACTTGGAAAGTTAATTAAATTTGCTTCTTGTCTAGACATGCCTTGCGTGGCTAGAACTGCTCACCTCTCCCCTGTACATGGGGATTCACACAGTTCGCTCCATTAAACTTGCACTGAGACCTTTTCTGTCACATGCCAGCTGAATGCTACAATTTTGCAGCATAAAAATCACATCTAAAAAAAGTACTACAATGTAAACAAGTGGGCATTAGTCAGTTCTACTCTAAATGTCTACATCACCACTGTATTCTACAGTTTTTTCTCAAAACATCTGTAGAAAGGCAAAAAAAAATACGTATACAGATATTACAACTATTAGTGAAACAGCAGCTTGGAAATACCCCACCCTTTCCTTAAAAAAGGACATACTACAAAAAAATGGATATGTTTGTAAGAAATAATCTACCTGGTATATTGCCACCTTTTACATAGTAACGCACAAAGGAAAAGAGTTTTTCTGGATCTAGCTGGTTCTGATTAGTGATTTCTTTTACAAGTCATCCAGCATCAGCCTGGTTATCCTAAATCTAAATCATTACAGTCCCATCAGATGATTAAGGAAAAGCTCCCTTCCCATTGCACTGGAAATAGCACAAAACCTTTGCTCTTTGTTTTGAAAATAGGTTTTTATATTGGCTTTTCTTCTTGCTTTTCAGTAGGATTGGTGTTTCAGAAAACATCAGAAAAGATGCAGTATACTCTCAAAAATAGCATATGTCCTTCAGTCTGGCTAATTAACTTCCATCAACAGGCTAGTCTGAGGCAAACAGAATTAGCTTCTGCTGACTGGAAATGTTTCATCCATTCGGACAAGCAGCACTTCATTAGGAGTAGGGATACAGATTCTGAAGGAAAACATACAGTTGTTGAGCACTGTTGTAACATCCTACAAAATACGGTGAGAAATTCTCACCCAAGTTTCATAATACACATGATATATGACAGCACTTTCTTGTCCACATAAAAAAGGGGGAACCTTTTCATCTTCCAAAGTCTTTTGAAGACCAATAGATACTCTCACCAACAGGAGAGACTTATCTCTTCCCTACAGGCCAAGGGTGAGATTCCCAATTCTGTAGGTCTAGGTTCAGCAAAACAAAATCTACACAAAAGGTATAATCAAGTTCCTTGAACTGTAACCTGTAATGCAATATTACTTGCTTTACAGGAGTAATTTTATGCTCCCCTAAAAGGCAACTGGTACAAATTCAACTATCCACATGTGCTAGAAGACCTTAGATGAACCTTTAATTAACATTTCTAATCACAAACCCCAAATATTCATGAGAATATTTCGTAAGGGACAACTTGCAATGAATTCTCTATCATTCTCAAGAAGATATCTCAAAATGAAAGGCTGGAAGCTCTCTACTGAACCTTCAGGCTAGAAAGCCCCAAGTGGAAATATTTTTACATCCTTTTGGTAACGTTTAAGAGTTCACAATACCATCACCTCATAATAATTTTTAATTAGTGAGTTCAAATGTTGGGTTATCAAGTCACCTAAGGGGAGTTTTCCACTAAGTAATACTGTCTTTGAAAATCCAAACAGCTGGGATCCCTGATAGGGTCAGCCTTTAACACCAAACATGCGGTCATCAAATTGGAAAGAGCCAGGCAGGCATGCAAACTGTACCACTAAGGTTTCTCAAAGAAAAAACCCTCTTGGGTCAAGACAAACTTTTAAGACAATTCAAAGCAAAAGTCTTCTTTCTTTCTTACTCAAACTTTTCCAATCCCTTTCAGTTTGAAGGGCTACATATTGCACAGCATAACAAGTCACTCATTCTAGTCCTCTAGTCAGAATTTTTGTCCATACATTTTTCTCTTCAGAAGACTATATGTTTTACAATTAACATGCACATTTGCCTTTGAAAAAGACAGTGGTTTTCTAAACAACTCTAGTATTGAAGTAATGCTCAAAAATACAGTAAAGAAACTAGACAAGAAATAAAATAAAATCCACTACAATTTGGGTGAAAGTTAAATCAGTTTACAGCACAGACATCTACACACACTTTTTAAAGAAAGCTATAACCACCCTGTAGTTCTACAACATGATGCACAAAATAGTCCCATGATCTACCTCACTGTCTGCTGGCCCATGGGATTCTGCATCCACTCACACAGTGGCAGTCTTTGAGCCCCAGTATGACAAGCAACTTGTAGTAAGAACTCAGAGTAGAAATTCCCATGGTTTGGGAGAAGCCTTGTAAGGATAAAAGTAATGTGTTACTAAAGACCATCATACAAAATGCCATATGGGACATACACAATCTCAATAATGTTATTTCCTGGTGTCAACATGTCATTTTTATCCCCCTAATGACACCACTGGCATTTACACAACCATTTGATCTAAATACAGGCTACTACTGAAAAGAGAAATCAGTCTCCCTTTCCTGCTACACTACACTCCTGTTGCAGCAACTGAGCAAAACAAGGGAGTTAATCAGTATGGACCATTTTGCAGGAGGTCAGGTGGCAAGGATGGAAAGGAAAAAAAGAGACCAAGCCATCTTTAGCTACATGATTTCCAACACCCACCTCAATGCGAGCTGGAGGCACACAAAAGTGTGAGCACCCTTTCCAGCCAACTCTTGTATCAGCCTGAAGCAACCATGAAACCACAGTCTAAGGAAGCCGCACCACGAAGAGCTGCAGACGGAATGCTGGTACCACCACATTACTGGTAACTTCTGAGTCTGATGCCAGTTTCCAACCTAACCTGACTGAGTAGCTTGATTCTCTTAGAAAAGGAAGTTCCTACAAGTTTTGTGAAAACAGATGCTATTAAAAAAAAATAAAAAAAATAAAAATCCAACGGTTAAAAGGAAGTAGGTGAGAGATGTAGTACACTGGGATTGTTAAGTGTTATTTAACAATTCTTAGTGTTTGGCAATTAGGTTTTTCTGTAGACTCCAATGAGCTCATTAAATATTTGACAGGCTATTATGGAAACACTTGTGTCTAACTGAAACAGCAAATTGTTTTTCCTGTAGTTTATTACAAGTGCCATCACTTCAAAATAAAATGTAATTCATCAGAATTTTATTTGCCTTGAAGGCTGTAAGATGGAAGTTATTGGGGTCCAGGCCTAAGTGTCTTTCATCTTGGGTAGTCAACTAAGCCCTGAGGCTTTGTGATACTAGGTAACCAAAGGAAGATACATTTTCAAAATACATAATCAAGTTTTTGATACAAAAGAATGCTAAAAATCTACGGTATTAGAGAATAAAACCCCACCTTTTTCCCATTTTCTCCAAAATGAGGAAATAAAAATTTTGCTTCACTAGAATCCAGACAGGTTCAAAAATATTTTTATTACAACACTCACATACTTTATGTTCTGCAGAACACAAGTTTTAGCTATTAAAGCTATGTAGAAAGACACAAAGATACCCAGTTTAAATGTACAGGTAGTAAATATTTTGTAAGACTCTACTAATATGAACCAAACAATAGACTTTCAGTTGTCTATCCCATCAGTAGGGCTTGAAAAGGGATAATCATTTCATGTTAGAAACTCTTATGTAAATAGTCACATAAAACAAAATACGGACCCAACCCAGAATCCTGACATACCTGTATCAGTTTCAGAACTATTAACCTTGATGGGTAACTAGCATTAATATTACATAGAGCAGTGCAGAAGTTTTGACATTTGTTGTTCCTGCCACTCATAGAAATTATGCTTCATTAACATCAAAGATCTTTCATTAACTGCTTGCTGTCATCTCTGCTATTTACAGTCCTAACAGGTCAAATATCTTCCTTTCTCAAGATGTAGTTTGACATTTGGTGCTAAGCCTACCTCTGCTACTATAAGCAAAATCTACTTCCTGCCTGCCTTGGGCTGTCATGTCCCCATACCATCCTATTCCCTGCAGACAGCTTACACCACTGTCAACACCAAAAAAGTAGGTAATCAAACAACAAAAAAATTAAGTTGCTATATATGTGGAAAATTACTTTCACATACCAAAAGATTTCATCTCATGCCAAAGGTTAGAAATGCATCTTGTGCTAAAAGATGTCATTATTTTCAGAAATAGTGATTAACAAATTGACAAGGATAATTCGACTTAGGTTCTTCATGTTCTAATGAAAAGAAAAAATATTTGGAATAGAAACGGTATTTCTATAGCGTTTAAGTGCCTGAGATTTATTTGCACATATTTTTGGATAATAGATAATTAAGGGCTGAACTGATCAAATCCACTTTTTTGAAGGCAGCAAATGGCACCTACCACTCTGGATAGTTTGGATTTTAAAAGGTGTATCTTCTGGAGATGCTGAATAAATTTCAACTATGTTGCCTACTATAGTCACACCTGTATTCTAATGCTGCACAACCTTAACATATATTGAAGGTAGGTAGTACAATGTTAATATTACCATTACTACAGAACAGGAAGACACAGACAGGAGATTAAATGCTCACCAAAAAACTGCTTTTCTTTAGTCACTTAGAAGTTATGTCTCCAACTCTTGACCAGCTCTACTACGCTTACTTCACACTTCTTCTACCTATTCTCTTCCACATTCACCCAGTAAATATCATTATAGCACGTAACAGAGAACGCACACTGAGAAGTCAGAATTCCAGAAGTATAACGTCTAGCAACAGTCAATATTAAGAACTTTTAGAAGTATAAAATACAAGTGTTTTAGAAGCCAAGAACAACAGTAATAAAGAACACTATTTATCTTCTAGTTGTCTCAAAGCAAAGACTTGCTAATTATAATCAAGTGAATCAAGACTAAAAACTCCAATAAAAGCCCTGTATAAGAATTAGCGCATTCAAGTTCTAAAGTTTACATTGAGTAAAGCTAAACCTAAAATGCTGCTACATCAAATCCAGTGTATTTTAAATTGTTTACATTTACGAACTAAAACCTTTTTTGTTTTGTTTTCCCCTCAAGTGCTTTGCTAACATAATGAAAAAATAAGAAGATAACTTTATCTCCCCTTCCACTCAGCACTATCAAGATGAATTTCATCATGCATATGGTATTTTAAAATTTTAGTCTGCACTTTTAAGATGCTTATAATTTGACGTAGCATTTAGGGTATCTTCATTCTAAATCAGATATTAAAAGATTGTCCATGTTGCACCAGATGCACTAGCAGAGCTGATGTGGCATAAAAGGAAACCCACTGTCTTATCTCAGAAAGAATAATACTGTCTGTACCAAGAAAAACACAACTTCTATCTCTTCTGTAGCATTTTACATTACCAACAGATAAAAACAGAATCAGGTTTTTTTCCCTGAACCTTTAAGAACACACACACAGATGTTTTGCATATACTAGGGAATTTCAATCAAGAAAGTTAAGGTCTGGCTGCACCCACCCAAATCAAGATAACTGCAATAAAAGAAAATAACTTGCTTTCATTAAACAGAGGAAGTTGTGTTTCAATAGTTTCCTGTTGAGGAAAAAGTGCTTGAAGTACAGGGTAGCAAACTGTCAGCCGAATTCAACCTAGAAATATGAGATACCCTATCTATTTATTTAAGAATTTAAAAGTAACCAACACCCAGTCTTTTCAAGGCAAAGCCATTGTTTAACTATAGAAAAATATTTTTATTTAATCCTTTGCTGTTCTGAAAGTTCAAGTTAAACCATCTCATTCATATTTGTGAAGCCTTGTACACTAACAAATCTGCATTATTAAAAGCATTTAGGCCGCCAATATATATGTATAATACCTAGTAATTTTAAAATGTCTTTCCACAGCGCTGATTCCCATTAAAATTCCTTCTATCAAGCAGGAACTTATACCCTCTCTGACCGAGTTTTGCACCAAGCCAACAGCGAGCTGCCAAACCAAAGGAAAAAAAAAAAAAAAAAAGTATTTCCAAGTAGTTTGCAAGTAAGAGCCATTTCAGAGGACCCTACAATACGTGAAGGGATGCTCAGCTCACAGGCTTGACGATCTACACCAAACGCCGTGGAAAGGGAGATAAGGAGGGGACAGGGCTCCCAGCCTCGGACACCGCCCCGCCGGCGCCTGCAGCCGCTGCGAGCTGCGGGGAGAGCAGCGCCGCCTTCCCGCCCCCCGCGCCGGCAGGGATAGAATGGGGAGCGCTGATGGCGCAGGCAGCACAGCTCCGGCGGGGACCCGCTCCCCGCCGCGCCGTGGGGCCGGGCCAGACGCGCCGCAGGGCGGGCAGCGGAGCAAGGCCCAGCCCGGCCCCCTCAGAAGCAGCGCGAAACCCTCGTCCCGGGGCAGGCTCCCCCGTGCGTCCCCGCCAGCCCCCGCCGCCGTCCACGCACTCACCCAGGCGCAATGACCTGTCCGGGCCGCGCACACAGCTCCCGCACCACGCCGGGCCGCTCCGCTTTCAGCTTGCGCTCCGGGCCGGCCCGCTGCGGCCGGGTGCTGGCGCCGCTCGCGGCGGGCGGCGGGGTGGTGGGGCCGGCGGCGGGGCGGGGGGCGGGCGGCACCGGAGCGCACAGCGCCAGCACCGACCCGATCTGCACCGCCGCCCCCACCGACACCTTCCACTCCAGCAGCCGTAGCGGCCGCGGGCCCGGCGCCCGAATCTCCGTGATCGTCCCCGCCGGGCCTTCCGCGCCGCCCCTCTCTGCCGGCCCCTCCATCGTCCCGGCCGGGGGGATGTCGCTATGGCAACGCCCGCGCAGCCGCCGCTGGCCCAGCAGCGGGCCGGAGCCTGGCGCTGCCGTTCAGGCGGGGGACGGGAGTGGGGACGCCCCAATAGTCACCAGAGGCGCCAACAGGCAGCGAGGTCACGACCCTTCTGCGCAGGCGCGGGGCACCGGGCGTCCGGCCGGGCTTAAAGGCACAGGCGCACCCAGCGCGCCCTTGAGGGGGGGGGGGATGGCGGTGGCCCCTGCTCGCGCCGACCCGCTCCGGCCCCGGGAGAGCGGCGCGCCCCTCCCCCACTCTAAGCACGTTTCCGGCTTCGCGCGCGCCAGATGCAGGGTCGCGCGAGAGAGAACTACTGCTCCCTGCAGGCGGCGCGCGAGTCGGCCTGCCAGCCCCGGGGCGGCGCGGGGCACGCTGGGAGCTGTGGTTCTGGGCCTCGGGCCTCGGAGCGGGAAACGCGGCGGCGCCGGCCGCCCAGCTGCTCCTTGGGGACCGGCCGCCGCGGAGCCCGCGGCAGTTTCGTGGTGCCTTCCGCTTTCTCCCGGGTCCCAGGAGAAGGAGGCCGGGAGGAAGCGAGTCGCCGCTCGGCGTAGCCTTCCCCGAGCGGGGGCCACGGCCTCTAGGCGCGTCCCCTGGTGCGTTGGGCGGGCAGGGCGGGGGAGCGGCCCCGGGCTCAGGGGCACGCAAGTGGGAGCACGTGCTGCCTGTCCCTGCGCGGGGAAACCCCGGCACGGGCGGCCCCGCTGCTCTCCGCAGGGCCGTGGGGACCGAGGCCGGAGGTGCCGGTGAGGCTGTGCGCGGCTCCACCGGCAGAGGTCGCGGGCGCGGCGCCCCCAGCTGCAGGCAGCGCCCGGAGTGCAGCCGTCACCTCAGCCGCATGGCGGGGAAGGAGCCCTCGTGCGAGGTGCCCAGCGGCCTGCAGCGTGCCGAGGAGGCTCGGGATGCTGGAAGCATCTCTGGTGGTGTCCCAAAACCAGGGTTGCTTACGCGGTGTGCGTACAAATGGGTCAAATTTAACACACAGAGGCGAGATATTTATTTACAGAGTTGTGTAACTCTGGGTGCTGGAATAAAGCCAGCATGCCAGCAAGAAAAGCAAAAGGCATTATATGCAGAATCTTATCACTGCATTCACACCCTAAAGAACCAATTGGTTATACATTTGCATATTGCATTACATAATCCTTCTAGCGTATAATGAGCTATGTTCAGCTGAATGACACTTTATCTTACGGTCTGGAGATATGTGTTAAAGCAAGACTCAATTAATAGTGCAGGCTTCAAATTGTCTAAAGCTGCAAGGTCAGTAGTGTCTGTAGTTCGTGATTAGATGTTTTGCAAGTCATTCTCTGTTATATGAGTAGACCGGCCTAAGACGGAAAGGATTTACGTATCTTTAGGTTAGCAATTGCAGACAAGATTCTTTTAAGTGATGACAACGCTGGGAATGCACAACTACTCCAACATCTCTACCAATTGTGTAGCAAGTACGCAAAATTTTCGTTTGTCATGGGCACTCCAAGAGTTAACATGTCTGGGCACAGAAACTAATAGCAGGAGGCACAGGGGGCTTCACAGAGGTTCTTTCCAGAGGATGTTTGACTGACTTGTTAGCAGCCAGGACTTTGGCAGGGAGAAGCCTGACAGCACACAGACTATAGGCAATCATATTCTTCTGAGGTTTTTCCTCCTAACCTGTCAGTAGAGATACCATAAAACAAAACCAGTGTGGACTGGTTGGGAATTTGGCCTGCAAAACGTTGCTGTGAACTTCATTACAAGATTGAGTTGTGAGGTAGCCATCATCACCAACAACCAGAGACAGGGAAATTCTTGAATGAAAGTTGCTGTGCATCTTTTATCAGCGCCTTGTATACAGGGATAATGACACATTGTGTGATCATATATGTTTTCTAGATCCCTTTCTCATACAGTGAACTGAAGGGAGCTGCTTTTTGGGAAGCTTCAAGGTTACATAGTAAAGAAGGCTGTTGACTGTGTAGTCCATTCATTTGCTACAGAAGGTAGAAGGTATGTTATAAATTAGACTAAGGAACTGTGAGAGGAACAGTTCAGTTGCATGGTAAAGGCATTTGGACACTGCTTAAGAGAATGGTATTTGCTTGTTCTTTTTCTGCTCCAAAGTTCTTGTCCAAGTTAAGTGCCTTCAGCCACAGTTTTTAGAAAGTGTACATACTCTGTCCTGGGTGTCGGGGGGGAAATACTGCCTTGCCGTTATCAGAGGAATTTACTTCTAAGAAATTTTGTTGTTATAGCAATTAACAGAGTTTGATCAGTGGAAAATACGTAGAGGATAAGACTACACGCTGAACACAGGATTTGTACTGAATACTGAATGTTAGTAGCTACATGGGCCCCAGTTTTTCTTGGTATTTTCATTTAATATTGTGTGCATGCAGTAAAGCTAAAAGGTGAGTTGTTTCCTTTTTGCAAACTATTCATTCCATTACAAGTTTACACAGTTCTCACCAGGGAAACTGGTAGTATCCCTGTACTATATAGGTTACTCTATTTGCTGTTTCTTAATATGAAATAAAAATAATCAGCACTGAAGACACATGTTCATGTCTTTTGCGAGGTTACTGTGGAGCTCCACCAGGAAGTGCTGACTTGTAGCATTTCTCCTCAGTTCTCATCTGACCAGTTTTTTTAGCTTGCACCCAGGCTTCTTTCTTTTATGAGTTGGATTGATAATGTTCTGCTCAGGGGCAGTAGGCTGCAGCCTGCTTCAAGAGTGTGAAGAAAAAGAGATAGCCTCAAAGAGCAGGAGAATTCATCAAGAATTTCCCTATTGTTAAAACTTTAACAGATTTCCAGGTCTAGCAAAGCCATGTTCCATCAAGAGTGGTGGTCATGGTAGTCAAGGAAAGGCTGAAACAATAGCTGAGGTGGGAATGGACCTCTGGAGATCAGGTAGTCCAAACTCTCCAGCTCAAAGCAGGGCAACTAGCAGGTTGCTCAGGACTATGTCCAGTTGGGTTTTGAATATCTCCAGGGTTGGAGACTCTACAGCCTCTCTGAGCAGCCTCTGCCAGTGTTCAACCAACCTTACAGTGAAAAAAACTTCTACTTGTGTTTAAGTGGAATTTGCTCTGTTTCACTTTGTGCCTGTTGCCTCTTGTCCCTTCACAGGGCACCACTGACAAGAGTCTGGCTCTGTCTTCTTTGTCAGCCCTCCCCTATCTCCATCAGATGTTCATACATTGGTAAAATCCCTCTGGAGCCTTCTCCAGGCTGAACAGACCCAGCTTTCTCAGCCTCTTCTCGTGTGATAGGTGCTCCAAGCCCTTTAATAATGTTTGTGGCCCTTACTCTAGTGTGTCTATGTTTCTCTTGTACTAGACCCAGCACACCCTGTGTGGTATCACTAGTGCAGAGCACAGGAGAAGCAACACCTCCCTGGAACCTAGTGCTGCGTGGGATGCTGTTGCCTTCTTTGGTGCAAGGATTACATTTGCTGGTTCATGGTGAACGTGGTGTCCACCAGGGTCTCCAAGGCCTTTGCTGCAGTGCTCCTTTCCAGACACTTGACCTCCAGCCTGTCCTGGTGTGTGAGGTTGTTCCTCCCGAGCTGCAGGACTTTACATTTCATTTTCATGAACTTCATGAGGTTCCTCTCTGCCCATTTCTCCAGGTTGTCAAAGTCCCTCTGGATTGCAGCACAACCATTCAGCCTGTCATCTGTCATGCTTTCGTTCCAGCTTTGTATCCCCTGCAAACTTGCTGAACGTGCACTCTGCCCCATCATCAAAGTCATTAATGAAGATGTTAAACAGTGATGGCCCCAATATTGACCCCTGGGCAAACCACTAGTGAGTGGGTAACTAGTGACAGGACACTCCTAGCATAATGTGTAGCAGCAGGGCCCAGCTTTGTATTCATGCAATATCTTTTTTTTTTTTTTTTTTTTTTCCCCTGCCATAGGGAATAACCTCTTTAAGGAGGCCAGAAAGGACTGCACATTTTCTCAGGATTCCCTGGGTGTAAACTTGCCCTGTGTTTGAATGTTAGCTCAGTTAAGCAAACTGTATTTGTTGATACTGAATGTCCCCTTATTGTATGTGGAGATGATAGTCCTGGCAGCAGAGCAGAACCGTGTCATAAAAATGATGTGGCTTTGTTTGCCCTACAAATAACTCAAACCAATGGTTATTCTGTTTTTGTTTTGCCTGCTAATCTCCTTCACCCAAAGATGTATGTTTAAGGTCATGCAGTTTTCTGAACACCTGACGTTTTCTTGAAAGCTGGCCAATCACACAACTTTTATATATTTCAACATCATATCTGTCCTACCAGACCTTCTTGGATGGACACTGATAGACAATATTTGATTCCTCAGTAGCAGGTTTGGTGCATGTAAGAATTAAATGACTGAAGTCTGACAGTGCATGGCCACATAGGGCTACAATTGGCAATGTTACAGGTAAGAAATGAAGTACGAAGAGCTTGCCTCGCCTTACCAACTCTGATACGTTAAGTCTTATGTCTGGAAAAAACTAAGGGTGTGCCACAGCTTCTACAGTACTGCTGATCCCAAAAAGCCTCTACAGCCCCTTCTTCTGCAGAAACTATTTTGTGATTTTCTCTGCACCTGTAATTGTACAGATGAAAAGCTCAGCTGGGAGAATAACAACAGAAATCTACATAATTATTATTATTCTTTCTGGTTACTTTGTACTGAGACAAAGCTTTACAAAATAATTACACCGATCAATCCTGCATAGGTGCAAGGAAAAATCCCTGAGATGGTGTGTGTGATGAGAACATTAGGGGAAGAATCTGTAGTTAAGCAAGTTATAATTATAAGGAATACACTGTGTTAAAATGCTTGACTTCATGTCTGGTTCTACCAGATGGCTTCCATCAAGAGACAGATGTTTTTCCCAGTCTTCCCCTCGAAAAGGACATCGGACTTTAGCCACACCTTCGTATTTGAATACGTGGTAGGAACAAAAGCATATGCTGGAGATATCAGCTTCATGTAACTGTTGAGTGAAAGCATTGAGGTGGTAGATACAGCCTTGTGGTGAAGCATTTCTTGAAATTGATGGATTTTAAAAAATACATGCATCAGTACAACTGACTTCCAATGAGATAAAATAAATGATTTGCAGTTAATTTACTTAAGGTTGAAACATGCTTAGCTAAAACTTCTTTTAAAATAAAATACATATTACCCCGCTTTGGGTGTTCTTATTTTAATGAAAAATAAAAATTCATAATATAATGCCTCTTAAAGGTGACTTGGCTGAGTATTTTTCTATTCAGACTGATGACTTTGGTGCTGTAAACCCACCACAGTATACTTAATCTACACTAATACCTGTTCCATGGTAATTTTTGGAAGGCTGTAGAGCACGAGGTGGCCAACCTCCCAAAGTCTACAAGCAGTTTACAGAGATCTGCAAATGGGCAAGAGCGCACGCTGTACACCTCACCTCTCCCAGGAGAGCTGTGGGGTGGTTTTCAGGCAGGACATGACAACAGCTCACTGCTGATCCACAGACACTGCTCCAGCCCCAAAAAGCCTGGATGTGCAGCTGCAGCGTGGGGTGGCCGGGCAAAGCCGTTCCCAGCTTTCCTCCATGGCTGGGGATTTGAATGGACCCGCCATCCTGGTGCTAGACAGTCCTCTTGCCAATTACATGATGTAATGTTATTATGAGAGCTGCATCTGAACTAATCAGAAGTGATGCAAAAGTTGTGTAAGAGTCACAGATTGGCAAGTCCTTGTGGCAGGGAGTTTATAGCTATTTATACATAATCCTTAAGTGCAAGAAGTCTGAAAGGCAGTATCACATTTCAACATTAAAACAAAGTATGGAGACATTCAAAACCTCTCACAGCTCTTCTGTGCCCAGACACCTCATTGGATCCACTGTGATAACCAGTGGCAGATTTCACTCGGGGAAGTGAAATAACCTCATCCTAGTTTAGAGCGTTTTCAGTAGGAAGGGAAGATTTACCCTCCTCAAAAGCCGGCAGGATTTACCATCAGAAACTAGAGCAACTTGTGCTGTACATGAGCTCCCCATGTGAAAGGGGTTTGGGTATTTTCTATTGTGGCAAACCTTTCCTGTTTGTAGCCTCTTGACTTCTCAGCCAAGGACCTTCTGCCAGGGTTTCTGCTGGCTTTTACAGAAGTAACTCAAGGAGTGATTTAACACACAGAATACAATAAAATGCATATCTGGGGCTCGATCCCACTCGCACTGAACTATCACAGTGTTGGCAATTGCCTTCAAAAGAAGACTATGAAAATTCTTCACAGTAATCGATTAGCAGGTAGTTTAAATTGCACTGTCACCAATTTCTACATCACCTTTCTCCTTGTGTTTGAAAATGCAATCTTCATGCTCTGTTAGGAGATATTTTTTTTTCCTTTCTCCCAGAAAATATCTTTGGAAAAGCTCTGTGCTCCTCAGTGGAAATATAGCAGAGACTAATTTAGCTTCTCAATTTATGTTTTTCTTGGGCAACCTGAAAAAAAAAAGGAAAGAAATCTGTGAAAGTTAGTCACATTTTCCCCACAGCTCCTTCTCCACAAGTGAGATTAGTTATGCACTGATGGGTGTGCACAGGTGTCTTTTCAGCAGTGCAAATACTTTTGCATGGACATTTTTCTGTAAAGCAGTCTACAAACTGGCTCATGCCAGGTCATCTGCACAAGAGATTACCACATGCACCTTCATGAGTGTGGCTGGCCACCCATACATACCCCAGCACAGACACATCCTTTTGGTCTTACCCTTGAAAACCCTACAGGTAGTTGTCCTTACTCATAAAGTAAACCATTATTTACTTTGTTGGGGCAACTCCTGCAGTGCCTTCACAGTCCCGCTTTGCATCTTGAAGCTTGCATAGTTTTGAAATGCACGACTCAGAAGCATCAGTCAACACTTCTCCCTTTCCTTGGCAGAGATGCGTACAACTTCACATCCCTTCCCTCCTCTGCAGAGGAGAACATGTCTAAACGTTTTCATTTCAGAAGAGAAGCTGATGAGGGAGATTCCTGTGCCATCACAACAGAAGTTCATTCAAGCTCCAGACCTGGCCATCAACCAGACAGAACAGGCAATTTTTATAACTGAAGCAAAACTTTAGAGCGGTGACTTCCAGCATGTGCTCTGCAGGCTTTTGGTGCTGACAGATCCATGGATAGTAATTAAGAAAGACCCTTTGCTGTCTAAATAACTTACAAATGTGACACTTTTTTGTCTCACCACCACTGGAAAATGTGTAGCAAGGAAAATAAGCAAACAGCCAAAAAGCCCTGCCATAATGAAATGTGTGCTCTTCTTACTGGACTTGTGTGAAAACTTTATTCAGACCAAAGCTTTTTACTCTGTCCTTCACTTTCTGGAAGACTAAAATGTTTTGTTTGCTTGTTTGTTTTAAGTTTTTATCAGACCAAACTTTTTGCCCTTTGCTTTCCCCCTTTCCCTTCCCACTGCCATAAGTCTCCAGCCCAAGGTAAAAATGGGGGGTTTGGATCCCCCTTTGGCAACAGGCCGGGTGGGTGGTACTGTGTACTGTCCCCACCAGATGGCTCCCCCAGCCTGGGGTGACAGACACTTCTCTATAGTCCCCTTCAAGCAGAGTGGTCCATTAAGAGAAATGTTGTTGCAAAGTACTGAATATGACAACTCTTACTTAAACAGGAAACAAATACTATTTAGAGGAATGGGGGAAAACCCAACTCAACTGGGAAATGAAAAGTGTGTCATTTCATCTGCACAGATAAAATGTAATCTTACGATTCAAAGTTCAAAAGAGCACTTAAGGTAATACTTTCCTGCTTATGGTGGATCAGGAAAAGTTCAGAAGACCAGGCAGGAATGTAGGGGGGGAAGGAAGAGGCTGTCAGCAGTGATTTTTAATCAAAGAGAAAAATCATAGCACTGCAAAGAAGATAAGCTGAAACAAAAGCAATCAAGAATGGAGCTGCTTATCGAAGTGACCAAAAAAAAAACTTGGTCTGGTGCCTTGCTGAGGAAAGATGTACGTGGAGATAGAAGTCATTAGCAGGTGAGAGCAGGGTGAGGCAAACATCGTTTTTTTTTCAGAGCAGTGATGAAAACAAGTACATCTGAAGCAGAAGGAGGAAGATGGTACAACCACATAAATGATCAAAGAAGACATACTGTATACTGTGTTAGCATAAGAGACAAGCGTGGTAGCTTCCTAAGCTGATCGTACAAACCATAAATTATGGGAGTGGCATTAGTCATGAGCGTCTGAACTGGTGAAAGTGGAGTTCCATGTGCATTACTAAGAAACCTATAATCACAGAGTGAGACACACAGAAACAATGTGAGTGTCTGCACAAACCGAGAGCTAAATAATTTTCATCCTTTACATGAAAATTTACTGTATGGATGGTGCTGAGGTTTTTCTTTTCCATTATTTCAGGATTAATTTGCAGGACAGATATTTTTGTATTCTGCCTCATGAAGGCAAAATTTGGACTCACCCTGATACTGCTGATGGGCAGTTTTAAAGCAAAGGAGAGAAGGTCTTAATGATGATCCATGAAGGAGCTTCAATCAGAATCCTCGCTGTTCCAGGTGCCAGTTTCTTACACCATTTGATGCATTACACAGGTAGAAAGGACAGCTCTCAATTAGCATAGTCATAGCATATGGAGTAATTCACAAGAATAGTCCCCTGAAGGATACACAATAAGAACTAAGAAGCCACAGTATGCTGGGGTACTCTGTCACTGGGTTTTGGCCAAGTGTGTGCATCTCAGTTTGACAAAAATGCTTCTGTCTTAGAAATGTAGGTGAATAGGGTGTATGTCTGGGGTGGGGGTATTGTTCAGTATACTAAACCCACATTTTTATAGTAGGAAAACTAGTCTACTAGTCTAGTAGAAAAACAAGTTGCAGGTGTGAGAGCACAAGTCAGAACCATCCTTGCACAGAATTTAATTACAACTCAGACTCTGGTGAACATTTTGCTTTTCAGCTCCGTATTTTTCACGTTATTTGCATGACATCTCCTTTTTCCTCTTTCCCTTGTTGACTGACTTTGTGCCCTTTTGACTTATCCCTTTTTTCTTTTTAAGCCTAGTGGTGATTCACTGGAAAAAAATCCATTTAGCCAGTAAGCAGGAATTTATGACCTATTTACAAGTGAACTTCACTATACTTTTCATATGCCAAAGTAATCCCCCAAAGTAGTCCCCAGACTGCTTTTTAGAAATTGTATCAAGTTCGCAGTGATTCCTGAGAATGAGCCTGTCTGCACTTACCTCAGCTGGCCTGCCATGTTGTAGCTGCTATTAACTTTTTGCTCACCCAGAATATTTGACTTTTCTTTTAAGAACCTATATCCTTGGGGATGGACTGGTCACCTTCTGAAAGGTCTCTACAAGATACCACATTGCAAAAGGAATAATGCAAAATCATGACATTTGGGGTTCTACTCTCTGCTTCTGGGAGTAACAGTCGGCATAACTCCTAGTCCTTGAGCTGTTCCTATTTCTGTTGCGAAGCCTCCACATTTCAGAGAGGATAACCCCCTATCTATGAGCCAGACAACCTAATGTTTTCCTAACATTTACCACAGGATGGCAGTGCAACATTTTACTTCGCAACCTGTGTTTCTATTGTATGCCTACGTGCCTTGTACGTGTAACAGCACAGTTAGACAGAAGATTAAAACCAGTAGTGCTTCTTTCCATTTTGAAAACAGAGATATACTAGTTTCCTTTCAAATAGAGCTGGATTATGAAAACACAGAACCAATGAGAAAACAATGCTGCTGCTGCTGCTGCTCTATGTGAAGAGTTGCCATAAATGCTACATTTCAGAAACACACCTCAGCTTTGTTTCTATGCTGACTATACGTTTAATTAATATACACCTTCCCCCCACACCTCCCCAGTATACAATTTATATTACAAAGATCGTTTAGATTATGTATTCTAAGCAGATTTTGAATTCAGGGAGCTAGTGTCCTAAAATTGCCTCTTTGGCCTGTGTGCTAAGGCACATTCCCTGCTGGTGTGGTCCCAAAGCATGTTCTGCTGAAAAAGCTGCATGCAGCTGCCAGAAGCTTAGTTCAGCCTTCCTCCTCTTTCTCCAGCTTTATACTTTAATTTTCTTTTGGGTGAGGCAAATCAGCAAATTTGTTTTGTCTGAAAATGTACCTGACAAAACCAGATAGTTTTTAATTTGATTACTTCCCTCGTCTGGCTTGCAGCTTGGGTACCAGCACCAGCAAGAGGAGGCGGCAAGGAGCCACGCCTCGTGCCCCGGCTGGTTGATGTGATGGCAAAGCTGGAGAAACATTTCAGGCCTGGGCTCCACTGGTTGTTGATTCAACTGACTTGCCACCACAAGTGCTATTTTCTGGTATGGCATTCACAGCAAAATGTTGATGGCGTAGCTTGCCCCGTCACATTTCTCTCAGGATGCAATACAGTAAAGTATCATCAGGGCTCTATTAATACCAAAGGCAACGCAGGATTTAAACAATGTGTCCTGCTTTGAACTGCTACTGAAACACACCCATACACCTGACTTCGTACTGATGCATGTGTACATGCTAGTGAATTGCACTGACTGCATAGCTAAATCTCTATGAAAAGACTATGCAGGTGAGCTCCAGGAGACTGAATGCTGTATCAACAACTGACATAATTTCACAGGTACTATGATTATATGAGAACCTTGTTTGTCACTAAAAAACTTCACAGTTCAACGAAGAGTTGAAAGTATGAACTCTCTGGCTCAAAAACATAAAGACATATTTGGTTTGTAAATCCATCATCTCTAGGACAGTGCTTTGAATGCCGGGGACCTGCTTTATGATATTTAATCCTTGGGACTGGCAGCCCTGTGGTTTCTTCACTCCATCATCCCAGTTACTGAGCAAGGAGAGGTGTTAGGCCTCATTTTTAATGCAGAGAAGTGACAGCTGGGCACTCTCAGCTCTGAACTCTGCTACTTCTGTTATCATCAAGCATAAGCTCCAAGACATACAATTTGGTGTGGGCAATGTTCACCTATTTGCTCAGACTGCTGCCAGAGACAGGTAGTTTGATAAATAAAAGCTAAAGGGTTGTTCAAGTGGCAGCAGCCTGTCACTGTTGCTACTTTTTTAAAGCTTATGTGCATGTGTCTAGTAGTCCCAGTAGTCCACTGACAGATAAACAAACATACAGTTCAGCAGTGCTGCTTGAGGTGTAATAAAGGCTCCACATAAATGCAGCAGAGCAGCACTTCTATTTTCTTCCCTTCCCAATAAAGGACAGGTTTATGTTTCAGAAGGTTTCTGAGATGACTGATATGATCTTGCTGCCTCCACAACCAACCTGTGGGCAGTGGGAGTCTACACTGGAAGACTTATTGGAGGAAAAGTACGTTTTCCATAGCTAGTAACACCCGGCAGTCTCAGCTTTATCTGAGAGAAGTACTACTCTTACATTGAGTGTCGGTCTTAGATTTCAGCCCCTATCAGTAACATTTCTGAAATCTGGTAATTTTCTTTGTAGGGTAACTTCAGGTAAATCTCCTTTGTGTGTAAAAAGAAGAATCTTTATGTAGTATGTGATGTGGCTGAGGTGTGGCTGTGTTGTCTAAATAGAACTGAGGAGAAACATGTACCTGTTCACCATAAACTATAGAAAAGCTTTCCCCTTCTTTTTCAGATGAAATATAATTAAGGTTTTCTTCTTTCATATATAGAAAACAGTAACGCATAGTCATAAAGAATACATTTGTGTGCAACTGCAGTAACCCTTCAAACCAGACCTTTTGTGGTGCAGCTGATAATGTCATATGTTTCAAGATGCTGTATCCTAAAAAAAAGACACTGCAAGTTCACAGCTACACAGACCCTGAGCATATCACACAGCCTGTAAGGAATTAAGCTTCACAAAACCCCTGTGGCACAGGGAAGTATTTTGATTCCGGATGGTGATAATATGTATTTCCATAGCAGTCTCTTCCCCACGCACTATCTGACATTACAGAATGTATGGCAACGCAAAGCCACAAAGAAACTAAATTAAGAGAGTAGTGGGCGTATGACTTGCATGCAATGTTTCCCTTTCACTGCAAATTTCTCATTTACTGTTATTTTTGCATAGGCCTGTGTGACTGAATTCCCATAAAGTGGTCTCCCACACCTCAGGCAGTTATTAGAGCAAGAAGCAGTCGCTGGGCTGACCCGTGCCTGAAAATTAGAGAAAGACAGACACAGACCAGGCATCTGAGCAAGAGACTGCAGCGCAGGAAGGGATATATGAACCACTCTGGCACAATTCAGTTGTTAGGCAAATGATTAAAGCCAAAAAGGAGGAAAAATGAACTGCTTCCCCAGCTGTATATATAAGCTGGACATTTGTGGAGAGTGAGCGAGTGGAGTGATTATCAACTATAAAGGAGTAATAAAAAGATAAGATCTTTGCATTCCAATTAAAAGAAAAATCATTGCAACAGGATCAGATGTTTTCCCTGGCAAAGAGGCAAAGAATTTCTCTCCAGGCAGGAGACAAATACCTACCTCTTCCCTGTTATCAAGTATTAACCCATAGGCCTCTGATAGTAAAAAGCAGAGAACCACCATAGGAATTTCTATTGCAGATGGAAAAACACTTTTATTTTTTCCCCTTGTTCAAATTTGAAGAAAGATTGGACCAATGAATCAATGGGGTGGAGGCGAACCAAGCTATTAGGAGATTAACATCAGGGGAAACTTTAGAGCAAGATGTCTTTTTTGATGGAACTATGCGAGAAATTAAAGAAACAAATATCAGCTTTGCTTCCCCTTCCTGCCACCCCCACATTAGCCACATCTTTGCAAAACATACCATGCAGCATGTACTGATAGAATGGCAAGGCTTACTTCTGCGATAAAGATTTTTCTTGCCGAGACTTTCAAAGCTCTAAACAATGAAAAACAAATATCAGATGAAATGATCCAATGACAAGTTTGCAATAGTCAATGTTGAGGTGACATACGTACAAATGCTTGAGTCAATGGAACAAAAGTATGTTTGCCTTTTCTGTATTGTTTTTTCAAAATTGTTCCATAGTAACTGGAGTAATACCTAAAGGTTAAGCACATGATTTACTGAAGACCTTCAGAGGCCACATTCTGGGTTGTCTTCCCTCTGTCAGTGCCAGACAGGTAGAAAGATAATCAGAGAATAAGTCAGTTTCACTGCCTAACCTTAAGGATCCATCGTGGAGATTGCTGCTTTTTACAAAGTCAAGAAATGTAATTGATTCAACTCTTCAGCGAGCCAACTAACTGCTTAACAAAAATTTCAGAAATTATTTGAAAAATTAAAGTGCTTCATAATTTGCTATCAAGTATAGTTTTTAAATCTGATTGTTGCTTGAAAATTTTCAAATCTATTTTCAGTGGAAGACTGAGGTTTTTATTTTCTGCATGTTCAATGTGGACCTGAGAAGAGTATCTGCTTGCCATGGAAAATATTGACTGTAACTGAAAAAGAGAATGCCTGAAATTACAAGGAAATATGCCTGAAAATATGAGGAAATGTAGGAAATATGAGGAAAAAATGAGGAAAAGCCAAAATATTTTCATTTGAATGTGGCACAGTGGTACCTCTTAGAAAATGTAATGCGGGGACTTGGTTTTCCCGTTCTCTTCCCTGAAAAAGTTTCCCATCCTGGCCTCAGCTCCCACCATGCCAGGGGAGCCATGCTCATGCTAGGGACAGCTGTGCTGTGCCACAGGAGGTAAGAGCTCACGGGGACACTTGCTCAGACAGGTGGGATTTCTGGCCTATAAAGAGATACTGCAGCTGCATTTATAGATCACAGTTTTGAAGTTACCACTCCTCTGCTGAAATATGACAGTTTTCCAGCTGGAAATCCCTTCTCCAATTTTTCTGACCAGAACTTATGTTTTTCAGCCTCCTAATTCCAAAACCTCTTCTCCAGCACTACTTCTCCTTTGACAATCCACTAATAGCTTCATTCCCTTCCCTATCATTGGCTCATCTTTCTTCTTATGTGCAAGCATAGATCAGCTGAAACATGTATATCTCTTGTCTCCTTCCAATAACAATCTGATTCTTTACATTAACCTTACATTTCAAACATACTGAGGAGAAAGGTAAGAGGTTTGTATACCTAGCATTTGTTTCAGTACTGGGATCTAAACAGAAAGTCATTACATCTCCCACTTTCACGTTTTACACAAATTATACAAAATGTTTTAACAGTATTTGGCAGAACACAATTAGTCAGTGAACAGACCTTCCTGATAAATATTCCCAGGTTCAAATCTGTAAGCAGTAGTCTGCACCTATTGCATACATTAAGTACAATGTCTTGGAAGTACTTCAGCAAATTTCTCATTCTTAGTGGATGTTTGCTCCGTAACCACTGGGAAAAAATACACGCACACACACACACACACACTCATATATAAGCATATATATAAACCCAGCTGTTGTTCCAGACAAAGATTCCTCATGTAGGTACCCAAGTGGTGTCTTACACTCATTCCTTGTGGTCAATGAGTATGATGAATACATCCTTAGTAACAAGATGACAGTTACTTCCTCATGCCAGGGGAATACCCAGAACAGCGTTAATAGATGTCAGTTGCAGGAAAATTGTCTGACCCATGGAACCTTTATTTTTTGCAGAGTAGATAGTAGCTATTTATTTAAACATTTTTAGTATTGCATATATTTCATGAGGTATGTGTTTTAAAAAGTGAGTTTGCAGTTCTGTGCAAAGTATTTATCAAAGTAACGTTTTCTAAATTATTAGGAGCTCAGGAAATCACCAAGACCCATCTTAAAACAGGCCAACAGCTGAGCTTCTCAAGGGTACCTGCTAACCCAGGTAGTCCTAACTTAGCCATAACTTGGAGCTCTTAGAGCCTAACTTAGCCTCCTAGTTTAGGTACCTGAATGTGATCCCTTCCTTCCACACAGTTTTATATCTTTGGTCTAAACCAGGGAGCTGAACTTTGTCTCTTGAATTCTAGGTTACTGCCTGAGTGACCAGGCTACTGGCTAATAGGGGATAAACTTCTCTCATCCTCTCCTGTGAGGGGTGCTCCACTTAATATCAATAATTAAGTACTTATTTGAGAAGGTATTTGAACTTTGAACCCTGAACTCTGCTGTATTTCCCAACTAATGGGCTAGAGAGTCAGGGTTTCTTCCCTCTCTCTGCCCTCTTCCCTCTACTTCAATTTCTAGACCAGTAGTACTTAATAATTTATATGAAACGGAACATTTCCAACAGTAAAGATGGAAAGAAACCAACCCCTTGGTACCTATATCGTCCCCAAGTTATGCCACTAAAGAGAGATTGGGGAGAAAGTGTTTGGATGCAAGAACTATCTTTAGACAGATGAGAGTTTGGATCCCACAAAAAATTTTGATTGAGTTGAACTTAATACTTTATGGGTCCAATCTTTATCTGCCCTGACTCTTCCCCATACGGTGAATTTCAGGCAAAATGAGCCATAAGAAAACCTGTTAAAATATTACCACAAAAATGCAATACTGAGATACATATTGCAACTCTTTTGACTTTCCACTGTCTTTGAAAGGTATTACTAGATCTGCTTCCTTTAGTTCATTTTGAATGTTATATTCCCCTGGTTATTTTTGTTAACTGTGTTTGCCTAATTTTGCTTTTAAAATATTGCTTTTAAATATTAAAAGGTTAAGGTTTCCTTTTTCTGTTTCTCTTCCTCCACCTTTTCTGCTCTAGCATAAATGCCAGCAGGAGAAAATGCACTCTCAGACTGAACTCATCCACTAGCTGTAAATATTCTGTAATAAATTAAGTACAGAAACAGATACCTGGTACTCTGGAAATATGGCTTTAACCAACAAAATTGTGATAGCTTGGGAAAATATGCACTGACAATCTGCAAGAGATCTAACCTGATGAGTAACAGGAGAGATTTGTCATTGTCTTCTGCCACTGAAGTATTTACAGATGAACTCTACTTGCAGAACCAACTAGGCATAATATACTTTTGCACACAGGCAACAATATGGGAAGGACAAACTTTTGAATTAAAAAAAAAGAGAAGTTCAGATCAATCATGCTCATTTTCATCTTGCTTTAAACGTGCTGTTTCCTTTTTTCTTTAAATAGTTTTCTGCGTGGTTGCTTAAATGTCTTTGTAAGAGAAGCTACAATACTCAGAGAAGGAAAGTCCCTGGTGGTTTTTAAACACCACTTTTATTGATATTTTTTTTAATTAAAAAAAGAAAGACCAAATAACCCTTCAGTCATAGAAACCCCTTATCATCATGACTACTGTGTAAATGCTATCAAAAGTAACCAAAATGACATATATGTCATGAGTTAGTCTATGGAGGTGTCTAAAGTGGTTTGGGATGGTACATTCTAAAAGAAACACTTTTAGATGCGGAAGAGTTAGGTCTGAAACTGTCTTTGTCAGGCAAGATAGCTATGCAGATTATTATTTAGGTGTGTAATTTTACATTGTTTAATGTGCACAATAATCATGGGAAATGAAGACACACATATAAGCCTGCAAACACATGGATTGTCTGCAAGAAACAAAGGCCTTTCTTCCAAACTTTTTTCTCTAGTACATTAGTTTACTCTAAATAATCTTCTAGTGACTAAAGCTGACAGCTCTGAAGATATTTTGTCTGTGCACAGTACAGGTACAATGTACATAATGCTATTTGATCTTCTCTCTATATCACCATCTAATTTTCTCAATAATTTCTGGCAGACCCTTGAAAATGACTTTGGAAGAACCAGAAAAGAGCTTTTTCCCAGGAAATGTATTCACGGTATTGCACCAAACCCTCCGTAATGTTGGAAAGGCCATCGAGATATTAATGGTGGTAGTCAATTGCTCCAACAGTGCAGACATGCACACTAAAAATCACAGTTATGCACTTCTACAAAGTCTCTGTAGTGTTCAGAGAGCATTTTGGAAACTGAAATACACACTTCAGTGAGCGGATGAACTTTTCAAACTGTGTTTATTTCAGGTAGGACAGAAAGTCAGATTATCTAAATTATACCAGTTGTTACTTTTTGCTGTGCAAATCATGACTAGGTTCACAGGAGGTAACTATGGATTACTTTTGCAATCAGGAGGCAGAAGGGAAATAATCCCAGAAAAGTCTGGAGAAAAGAGAGTGTGTCTTGTGGACTTATTTGTTTTCAGACCACGATCTAGCACAGAAGAGGAATAACTTTGAGACTCCACTTTCAATAAAGTCAATAGCATATCTATTGTGTAGCTTTTGATGACTATGAGATACTGATGACCTGACTGCATTAATTAGCCAGGTGGAACGGGATCAATTAAACTCTGTAGCATTCTGCCACCTGGCTGAGACCCAGCATTGGGAGTCAAGAAGCTGAATTCAACCAGATGTATCTGAGAAAATGTGGAAAATGTCTAAAAGCTGTCACCTGTGTGATGGCATCCCTCCTGTTGCATGTAGTTTGATGCAAGGGGGTTTCCAAGGATCAAGACAGTTGTCTTTGTCTTGTTTCCCCTATCTACCAATTGAATATGGGAACAAATTTCAGGTATGGTTAGAAACTACTTCTTTCAACTTGAAGGCGTTGGAAGATATGGCCTTTATTCCAGACCTACATCTCATCACAGGAGTTCACATCTAGTATTGTAAAATAGACTGCAGTAATGCACTGTGCATGGGGCTGCCACTGCAGATTATGGGTGACATGAAGGATGGCTGCATGACACAGAACATGGCTGGGTGGCATGGAGCATGGCCAGGTGACACAAAGCATGACTGGGTGACATGGAGTGTGGCCAGGTGACACAGCGCGTGGCTGTGGGGCATGCATCATGCCTGGGTGACACAGAGCATGACTGGGCGGCAAGGAACGTGGCCAGGTGACAGCGTGCAGCACACTGCCCATGAATCAGCACCGCTGGCACTGCTTGGAAAGCTGCTTTAAAGTAGTTGCTGCTGGTAGTGTTGCCACCAAACATAGTTCATGACCATTTTAGCATGCAAAACTGAAAATAATATCAGGCACATGTGTGGTGTTGCCTCTTGATCTGCTTCTTACTGTGATGATTAAGATCAGCTGAGTTGAAAGACAAGGCAGCGCTGGCACAGTGTCACCCTGAGAAGACAAAAGCCAGGCAGTTGACTTCCAGTGATTTTAACTTTTTCCACATACGTGTACAAGCTGCCCAGATTCCTTTCTCCTTCCCTATTTCCCTATGAACTTCTTGGAACTAGACACTAAAGGTATTTAAGTGTGTTGTAGGGTTACTAGAGGTTTATTTTAAGCATATTCAGATACTCTGGAAAGGTTTTATCTACCTAGATGGACAGGATAAATTTACAATTGTGCTGCTTACTGGGCCAGGCTGCTTTTTCCCTTTAAACTCTTACTTTTGAGCTAAGCATTCAGAGGCCTTAGGCATGAATCCCTTCTTTACTAGCAGCCTTGTTTGTTCCTTTTTGTGTCTGTTAGGAGCAGGAAGCACAGAAGCTCAGAACATATATTGCTATGGGATGATTATGCAGCGTCTTTCCAACACCAGGGGAAAAGCACAGACTCCTCATAGAACAGCTGATTCAAATAACACGCAGTGTTATTCCACCAGAAGTAGTACTCTTATTTATTATTAAAAGGCAGCAACACGTCTGTCTAGGTATTCATTTCATATTCCCCTTAATTACCGAGTGCTGGCCTCTGCTCACAAACAAGGTAGTGAGTCACCTTTCAAACCTTCCTCTTCCTGTCACTCAGTCCCTGTGCTCGATCACCTTCTGTTCAACAAGAAAAAATGCACCAGGCAAAGCTGACTTTCAGCAGTGACTTCTTAGGCTTCTTTTACAATGAGCCTGTAAAATGAAATCATAGCGTTTTGTGTTCTCAAGTTTATCTCAGTCCATTCTCAGTGCATGAATTAAATCTTGCTCCTGTGGTTCAGCGTATTTTGAGCATGGATGTAGTTAGCAGTTGGCTGAACACCCAGCACTGTCACTTTGTTTCATAGCTCCGCCATCAGAAAATGACAATTATAAACCAGTTTCTCTAGCCTGTTGCCCAGGTGCCTGCCTGAGACTGGAAACCCAGTGTTTGAATCAGTGTTTGTTGTTTGTTTGTTTGATTGTTTGTTTGTTTGTTTTCTAAATTAGCATCCATAAACCACAAACAAACAAACAAACAAAAACAAAAAACAAAACCACAGCCACAAAGCACATAATTTCTGAGCCTGGCTGTCCCAGCTCGCGTACTCTGATAAAGGAGAGTGCTCTGTTAGAACACTGGCAATTCAATAGATTGAGCAATCAACATACAGCAGCAACAAGAGGTGCGTGTTACTTCGTGTGCATTAGACAGAGTCTTCATGACAAATCAATCTCCTAAAGCATTTGTAGGGATGGAAAAATTTTACAGTTAATAGACTTTTGAAGGATAAATGGAACAATTATCATCATCTCATGTGGTCTCTAAGCCACAGATTTCACCTGCACTCTGGGTTGGACCCCATCACTGAAGCTGAACTTGAGTGGCTGTTCAGACTGCTAGGACTTGGTCTCTAAGTACATAGAGATCTCCAGGCATCAGTGGAGGAACAGGTCACACTCTACAGCTGCTTCTGACAGCTGTCCCCACCTCAGCATTAAAGAACAGTTCCAGAACCAAACTTCTCCCATGTACAAGTAGTCCTTGGACTGGGATAGGGATTACAATTTGGTATATGCTAACCATTGTTTCACATGGCTAAGACCCCTTTTTTCATGCAGTGTAAGTCTATGTGCATCACTGACTAAACCAGTGCAGTTTCAGTTAATGTCTCCTCCTTGCTTAACTGCTTTGTTATTGCTCCTTATCTGAGTATCGTGATTGGCAATATGAGGACTCTGTGTCGACTTCAGTGCTAAAGAAAAAAAAACACCAAAACTGAACAAGATCATACCATTAATGATTTCCAAACAGTGCTTTCCAGTGATGAAATATGCATGACTCATCTGCTGGACCATCAAAGTTACCTGAAAGAGGTTAGATTAAAAGAACAAAATAAAAACATAAGGCAGCATCAGCGTTAGGGGATTTGTCAAATTATGATTACTGGATTAATGAAAATAGTAATTCCGTGAACTGATGAAAGAATGGACACACAACAGACTGCCTGTCTCTTCTACTCTACATAATCTCTTTTGCACAAGGGACTCTGTCTCACTATCTGTGATATCTGTGGGGGTTGTGAAGGGGAAATGTTCAACTTGCTCCTCCTTTAAGCCCTGGTAGGGGTAGATGTAAGATGTTGTAAAGAAAAAAAAAGTATTGCAAAGCCCACAGCACATTTAAACACTCTAACAATGCTAGGAAATTGAGATGCCTTTTTTAGACTGCCAGCATCTCATATTTTCTCCCCCTGCAGCTTCCACACAGATCACGGGCACACACTGTGCTCCTGTTGGAGCTTCTCCTGCCTTCTTTTTCCTGGAGAGGTAACATCAGGGCTTTTCTCCTGGCTTTTCTGCACAGACTGACCTGCTGCCTCGCTCCTCTTCTCTTTCTCTCATCTTCAGCAGATTGCCCTCTCCTCTTCTTCTTCCTGATGTTTTTCAAATATTCTTGGTTTGGCTGTTCCAGACAGTACTTAATCCTGTGCAGTCTCAAAGTGGATGAGGATAGCAGTTTTTCAATATGTCTTTCTGAGTGTCCTTGCACCAAAAAAATGAATCTTATTTGAGAGTGTTGGTGTAAGAAACATGAATGCAATTTCCTGAAGTTTTGCATGAGACATGTGGGAGCAACAACGTACCTTTCATACCCTGCCAACTTCATTTCATAAGGTCTTGGAGAATGCTGACCCTAGGGACGGTTGATAGCCAACTTGTTATTTTGTATAGCTGATATTTGTTATGTGACGTTTACATGAGCAAGTCTTACTGTATATCGGCATACGTATGTGCCTGTCCCTCTGCCCATGGCCTACGTGTTAGAACTTTCATAAAGGCGAACTCACTATACCACATCCTTGCTTTGGAGACAGTCGGTTTTGTAGAAGTTGTCCAGCAGCCACAAAGGCTAATTCTTAAATTAATTACATCTCATTTAGACAGCCTGGTAAGTTTAACCAGGGCTTTTCCCTTCACCCAGTATCAGAAAACAAAAATTACTGGATGCTAGGTAGGAAATGCTGCTGTTAGCATACTTATAAGCAATGCCAAATTCAGATGAAAAGTAATAAATTAATGAGTGTCCTGTCTTCCTATCCCCAAGTCCTCAATGCTTTACCATTAACAGAGTATAAATTCTTACAGCATCCTTGTTAGGGAGGTATGTAGACAAACATTATTATCCTTAGATTATAGAATGAAAGAAGTGAGGCAGCCTGGTCTCTGAGGTTATGCCTATACTAATAATTCTATTAGTACAGACATAGAATAACTAGTATACAATTATTCTGTATTAATAGAAAATGATAATAAAATGGGCATTGCTCATTCCTTGGCTCCAGAATGACTGGCACAATGTATTTTGTGTCCATACAGATGGTGAAAGGCTTCAGCCAAAACAGGGTGGCTGCTTTCACATTTCCTGCTGGGAATAGTTCCTAGTCTGTGTTTATACCCCAAAATATGCCTATGAATTGTCTGGGAGAGTGTTAGTTGGCCCAGGTCAAAATGTGCCACAGATAATTTTGCAGTGTGCCTTGGCCCATAGTTTGTGAGTAGAGACATAAACAAAGGATCTTATCTAATGCCATGCAACAGCTATGTTGCTGTGCTTAATTTTTGGCATCATCTTCTGCTTTGGTGAAAACTGACTTCTGCTGCTTCTGCCTCTCTGTTCCTCTCTTTCTCTCTCCCGGCCTGCCTAGGGTGTGTTACCACTGGGGGGCAGGTCTCTAGGGGAAACAAGCATGTTCTTTTTCCTACTAGCTCACTTCTAACAAGACAAAAAGTCTTGGCAAATATTTGTCATTTTGCAGATTTTTCTACAAACATGTAATTTTTGATAAACTGGAGTTCCTGTTTAAGGACTAGATTCTGTCACCTATACAGTCTTGAAGTGACACCTGTGTGTAATGCTTTGTTGAAAGCAATAGGGCAAGATACTGCTCATCATTAGAAAGGAGATTTTGGCCATGAAGTGTTATGCTACAGAGGAAAATAAAACCCTAGACAAAATTCAATACTAAGTAAAAGTGACACACCATACCTCTGCCATTATCTCTGCAAAAGGCTCAGTTTTGAGCAAGCTGGTGCAGCTCTGGAAACTAGTGCAGCCCTATATTGAGCATGTAGGAATCCTACAACACTGTATTATAAGCAAGCTTAATATCCTTCATTACATTAAGTATGTGTAATATGGGCCAAATTAATCTCTGGATCAGTTCTACCCAATGCATTAAAATCCCTTGGTTTATTAGTTAGTCCCAGAACTAAATATTTTTCCACCTTTCTGTCTACCACTGTTGAAGCAGCAAGGTTTTCATTAATTTTCATGCAACACAGCAAATTGCTTCCTAGAATTTAAATCCCCATTTATCTTGTAAAAGTCAGGGGGCTTTGATGAATATGGGAGTTGAGCCAATGTTAGTGGGACATTATATTCCAAAAAAGCTGCATCTAACATAAGAGGCACATTTCTATACACAACTCATCTACTGCTGTGAGCAACATACAAGTCTGTTAGAGTGGACTTAGTATGTTTTTCTTAGAGTGTCTATTCTAACTGGCTGGAACAATAGCAACAATTTGCTGTCAAGACCCAAAAAAAATCTCTGTGCATCCATCTTGCAGACAGGAAAAATCACACAGAACATTCACTAGCTGTCTGGGGTGGGAATCAGAATGCCTTTGACAGTGGGTTGAAAAGAAAGGGGAAGAAACTGTCCATATGTACAGGCAGGCAGACCAAACTCATAACAGTTGTAGAAAAACTAGATGCTACTCCTTTCATTCCCAGAATGTCTAACATCAAATCAATTCAATACACTCAACAGCTGTCACTCACATGTGCTGCAGTTCAAAAGGTGCATACACATTTTAATTTCCATTTCACAATCTCTGATCCACCTGGAATTAAAAAAAAAAATCCTTCTAAATGGAACTTGCTGTGCTTCTTCACAGTCTTGTCACCTCAAGATTAGCCTCCTGTTATATGCTTTGCTTTAGGCTATGGCTTGAGATCATTCAGAGCCTGAAGCAAGTGAGGAATGCAGCAGTCACAGATTAATCAGAGCTTAAGTTGGCAGCCTGTAACACCAGCGCTCTCTGAGCTGCATTGGCTGCCAGCAGGATTCAAGGTATTGGTGCTGACCTTTAAAACTCTGGATGTAGGCTCTCTCCTCAGAGCATACTACCAGATGGCCATCAGCAGAGGCATTTGGGTGAGAGCTCAGCCGATAGCAAAGACTGCCAGTGGGGCACAGATGCCAAAGACACCTTGACCCAGTGATTCACTGCACTAAACTTCCAAGTGTGCTGCTAAGCTGCTACATTTTTCTTAAGAATTTGGAAAAAGACAATCTGAGGGACGGACTTACTTTTCTCTTTTATGAGCTGATTCTAAAGCTTAGTGTAGGTGTAGCTGTTTACTTTGATAAATAAACGTGCAATATCTGAAAGAGATTAAAATACACTTGCAGTTAGCACCAGAGATGCAGGATTACTTTATGTGTGGGTTGACATATCCATCTCAGTGGAACCTCTGTTTTACCTTACAAAGTACTAAAAACCAAATCTAATTACTGTGCTTCAGTGAGAAATGTCTGTATCAAGTCAACGGGACACAAGAGACAAATGCTGAGTGCTTGTTCCAAACCTGGCCTGTGGAAAAACAAGACCTAAGCTAGTTAACGTAAAGTCCAGTTGTAATGCAGTGTTTTCTCTTGGGTGCTAGAAATGGCTGAACATTCAAGCATCTGTACATTGCCAGTAAATGAATTGTGTAAGTGACCCCAGCCATAACACTGGATGTTACCATCCACAGTGCTAATAGAAAATGCACTGATATATATTACCAAAGGAGAGTCCTGAATGTGAAATAGCAGTAGAGTTAAAAACAATTCTCAGGCCCTTGTACAAGGCAGGAACTGATAGCGATAATGAAGATTTCTTCTCCTTAAAAGGGGCAAGAAGAAAAGTGCAGTGGCAGTTGCACGCTGAAGCACACACAGGAACCAGGTTATGATGATGCAGCTGTAAGGAAATCCCATTTGTAATGAAGCAGAATTGAAGTGTGAAATTATTTCATATGATCTTTGGATGGTTTGGAGGAGATGGTTCCCATCACCTCAGGTTCTATGTTGAGAAGACTCAAGAGCTATGCAGTCCTTGTTCTGCCCTAAGCAACCATCATGTCTATGAAAAAATAATCATGGATTCTCTCTAAAGGGGAAAGACCTCTGTTCTTTGCAGTGCTCTGAGGCTTTGTGAAGGTGACATAATTTTTTAACTTTTATGGTTCTCACATGTTCATAGAAGTGTACATCACCATGTTAAAGACACATTTTAAAAGACTAGAATGTGTTAATAATTTTAAAGTTACTGCTTAACAAACAGTTACGTATTCACACATGAGCATGCATTCCTAAAGCTATACTTTTTAGAGAGGGTAGATAAGTATGATATTTGAAAATGAAGCCACACACAGGTAGTTTTACCAATGGCTATCTACTATTTAGAAGTTGTCATTCAGAAAATTGATGGCAGTGATACTGATGCCCAACAGATTGCCTTCTGGTTTACTATATTGATCTACTTAATATTTTTCCACATTATACACACACAGCCTTAAAAATTGCTTAGCTTGTAAACAGTCTCTCCATTACAGAAAATAATGAGCAAGTAACACTGACTGCATCCCCTGGTCCTTAGTATTTGTCTGAATGACTCTTCTAGTCACAGTTACCACTATGTCAAAAGTAAAAGATCCATTATTGCAGTTTCTGCTGTTACCTGGTTGCCCTATGGGATTCAGGCAGGCAAGGCATGCAGAAGCAAGTCCAAAATCTAGCCCTTTCTGACACAAAACAAAATAATAAAAAAGTGAATAAATGCAAAAAATCAGGTTCTGTGTGACTTCTCCTTCCCCTAACACAACTGGGAACTGAGAGCACTCTGCACCACGCAGGATTAGGTCCTGTGATAGAGCATGCTTCTGCAGTAGCTCATGTAAAAACTGCCCACCCACACATCTTATATCTGATCAAGAAGAAAACGTCTTTTAAACAGCACGGTGTTTTACTGCATACAGAACAAGGTTTTTTATTTGCAGATTGAATCACTGCTTAACTATGGACAAAATTGTGAAATTTCACAGTTTTAGACAGCAGCCTAATTTTTTACAGAGATATTTCCCTATTTTTGTAGCTATGGAGACAGCCTTTTGTTTCTTTAGAAATAAGCCAAGAATTAGGGGCCAGGCCACAAAATACTTTGTTTTATTACAAAACCACCAAAACGTGATTTCTCACCAGTTTAACTGGCAGTGAGAATATTTCACACAGCAGTACCATGTACTGATGCTCTCCTGGGGAAGCTCAGCAACAGTAACTTTGGCTGAGAGTTAGGACTATTTTTGGAAGCTTCAAAAGTATCTAGGGAAAGTACTTTTCACTTTTATTCACATAAACAGTATCTCTATTTATTAAAAAAAAAAAAAAAAGTGAGAAATGGCTTCTCTTCAACTTCAAATGGCTTTGACAATAAAATTCTGCTTATATCAAGGTCTTGGGAGACACATGAAGCCTCTTGATAAATGGGGTGTTTGGATGATGAAGAGATGACCTGAAGACTCAGGAAGAGATGCTTCAGACTCCCACCCCTGGAGCACAGTGAAATAAAGGTGAGTTCACTTACATCTTAACTCTGTGTCACCTACATGTTTAGTCTCTCACGTGCCTGTATGGGGATGAACTATGAAGAACTGTACAGTCTTTTCCACTTTAAATTACTAAAAGGAAAAGTAAGTCATCCCTGCTCCAAAAAGGAAGGAAAAAAAACCCTATCTAAATGTTTAGGTTCCTAAGTACAGGCTTAAATCTTATTGAAGTCCATAGAATTTGAAGTACATGCTTAAATGTTTTGCTGAATAGTGATATGTTACTGAATCATGACCAAGACTTCTTAAGCTGATGTACTGTTATGCATGGAATTCCTAATATGCTCAACATCAACCCTGTACTTAAATGCTTTGTTAAGGGTGAATAGACTTTTTCAGGGCTTCTGGTTCATTCTCTACAAGAGTGCCTGGCTGGATCAGGAATTCAGAATAAAGTTGATGAGTAAAAATGTTAGAAAATAAAAAGCCTAACTAGGACAGGAAATTGTGGGATAAGCCTGGGCAAGACTTTTCTAGACAACTAAGCTGCTATTGACAACTTTAAGGTTCAGTACACTCTGCTGTGGTGTTACCTCTCATTCTGAAATGTGCTTTCCAGTAAACAAAAAACAAGATCAGGAATTCTACTGGAAATATATCATCTTTTTTGATATAAATTGTCTGATTTCCACCCCTTTGTGTCTACCGCCAAAGAGTATGCCCAAATACTTACATCAGCAGCAGGCTAAAGCTCATGATACGAACAGGAAACAAAGCAGTTTAACACTGTCTGCCACTGAATAATAATTTCCAGTACCATTTTCTAACTTTCTTTTTCTGTCTTGCACCACTTCTGCTATAAACTCCCGGATCCATCAATGCGTCAAACCTGCAACGTACCCTGATGCTCTTGCTGCAAGCTGTGGATCAGCAAATCTGTTTGCAGTTAAGTGTATATATGCTGACAGGATTTACTGGTTATGGCTAGAGTGATCAGCAGTGACAGAATTAAACCAAAAGTTTTGAACAAAACATCAAACAGGCTTTAAACATCAAAGATGGTCTCAAACCAACTGCCTAGACTTCAAGGAAGATCAGGTTTGCGTTCAAACATTGCACCCTGTGGCTGTCCAAAAGCTGTTCAAATGAAAATCCACAATGAGGTTTTGTATCTGTTGTTCCTCATCAGAAACATCAGTCTCAACTGTGTGGCAGTACATTCTCCCATTATGCGAGGCGCTGCTTCATCCTTTGCCCTCAGTTTCTCTCCTTTTCAGTATTGATGACTTTCTGGATGTCAGCTCTCATGAAAAAAATGTCAGGAGTTGATTTCTGAATCTAAGCCATTCTTACATGTGAAATTAAGTAGCAAGCAATCCATATGTTAAAACATTAACTAAATAACATGCACTAGGCGTGCTGGGGAGTGTTGCTGCTGCCAGCCCCCCACTCCCACTGAGTGCTGCCGCCACAGCCAGGGGCCCCCTGGCCCAGTGCAGCCGCCCCATCCACGCCCGGCTCCTTGCCAAGATGTGCTTTTGAAAAAGAGCAATGGGAAAAACGCCACACTTCAAATTACTGCAAGCCATTGTCTGCTGAGTATAAACAAGAGGCTCCATCCAATCCCTCTTTTCACTGCATGCTTCTCTGTGCTAGAGTACTTTTTGCTGCTTGTTCAGTAGCTCTCCTTTGCCAACAAATAACAGGCATTAAGGACAGAAAAACAATAAAATTACATGAGGAGAGAACAACAATCAGTACACAAAGATAAACATCAGCAATAAACACTTTCAGCTGCCAGCCCTACAGCATATATAAATGACTGAGGGGTGTGGGTGAGGGAATGAAACAGAAGTGGTGAGTGCAGATCCAGAAAGGAATGGTGTAAAGGTTCCCGACAGGAGCTTGGGAAAGCCCATGCAGTTCAAGAATGCTTGAGACAGAAAAAGTTTAGGCAGGGTAGCTCACTACACCCAAACACCACATGTGTCCCTTTGTCTTGCTGGACTTGAAAATCTGTCACAGAATCACAGAATGCAAGGGATTGGAAGAGGCCTCAAAAGATCATCTAGGTTAATGTGATATGTCAAACACCAAAGAAAGAAAGGTGGCACACATGCCATAAAACTGACCCTCTCAGAGCGAAAGAGGAAAAAAATACGTTGTTTCTCTCTATGATATTGAAGTCTAGTCTACAAGTAGAATAACATGCTTTATGTGTGTGGGGTAAGAGGAGCTTTGCTAGGTACTTGCTAGATATATTTTTCATTGTCTAGTATTCATTTCTAAGTAACAGGTCTTAGATTTGTCATTCTCCTCCCAGTTTCAATGTTGCCCAGCCCAAATCTTAAATCATTATTATTTTGAGAATTCTGAATCTGATTAAAGGAACAACACTTCCTGCAACAGGCTGAGCAGAGGTAAGGAGAGCTTGCTGTTTGGTGCTGGCTGGAAGTCTGGGAAGCTTGAGGTGGTCCAGCACAAGAGCACGTGATGGGCCAAGTGCAGGTCAAGTGATGAGGAGCATATGCTGAGTTCAGTTTGCCTGACCTGCTCGGTGGCTGGCAGCTCAGATGGTCCCTGCAGCCAGAAGTGGAAGCTCTGGGTCAGTTCTTTGTTTTCTTTTTTATTTTTTTTTTTTCCCTTTTACCTGCTGACACTAACACACAGTTTCACAGCTGTGGACAGCTTCAGCTTAACTTTATACATGTGGGAAGTGGTGGCTGGCAACAGATATTCTCTGGGGTACAAAAGCCCTAAAACAATTGCTCTCTGAAGTAAATGTTTTAAAACACTGGTGTTTTAACTCCTTCACTGCTGTTAAAACTGATGGGCACTCAGTTCTTGATATCACTGTCTCCTCCTTTGCTCCGAAGTTACAGTCTAGGTACCACAGTACCATTTTGCAACTGCCAAAGACCATTTTGGACTGATGAATTTATTAAAGGCATTAAGAGGAAAAGCTAGTACAACATGAAGCGATCCATCCTGGTGTCCCAGGAGTTCCTTTCCAGGCAGATCCAGGCCCAATGTAAATGGAGAGGCACTATTGCTGCACAGGTCAGACGTGTTCAACCCTGACGATCACTGCAAATGGGGCAGACATGGAGATCCTATTGCCCTTAAACATACCAAATAGGTAAATCCTATTTTCCCAGCATTTGTGAAACTTAGAGGAAAAAATGAACCATTGTCCATATGTTTTGTCATGTGCAGAGTTCAGATACAACTTTCATGGAACAACAGGAGGGTTTCATCTGATTCAAGGAATCACATGATATGGAAAAGCATTATAAGTTGCCCAAGTCAGAGCAGTCCTTCCCCAGGTCAAATTGTTGCTTTGATAAAGAGTGATGGTTACAAACCATGGAACAAACAAAACTTTAAAAGAATACTAATACAAAATGGGAAAAATAAACAAAACAAACATGTTTAAATGTGTTTCTATATGTCTGAAATTAGGCTTTTATCAATTATTTTTTCAAGCAGAGAACTCAGAAAAGTGACTTGTTCAGGGTCACACAATAGATTGGTGGCAGAGATGAAGGAAAACCATCCTGGTCTACTGATCTCCAGGCCTAACCACCTTTCCTGTTCACTCTGTTGTGGTAGCTAGTACATTTTGCCCATTTTCCTCCATAATCATACTAACATTATACTAAGCACCGAGGAACAAAACCAGAAGTTACTTCATGTATTGATTTGTCTTTTTAAACTGGAAACTCTTCAGATTGTCTATTGTTTCTTTCTTAGCCTATTGAGAAGATTTTTCATCTGATCCAGTGTCCCAGTTTTAGCAGAAGCCAGTGGCAAAAGCAATACCAATGTTAAATGGATTGTTGTGGGCTGCAGGATGCATTTCTATCCTTGCATGAGAAACTGCTAGTCACTTAGCTTCTCCTTGGATGTCTGGTGTATAGCACAGCAACACCTGAGCTAGCTTTAAATTAGCTAGGTGTGACAGGATTAGCACTTGAACTGCAGCAGCACTGGGCTCAGCACTGGCTGGGAAGCTCACGTTTGGTATTGAATGGAGCCCTCAATACTTGTGGTGAAAGAAATATAAAAGTAGTATCTCTGTGTTATAAAATATTGTCCTTAAAATATTGCCATACTTAGTACTGCTAGACAAAACTGCTGTATGCACATGTCACATGCATTTCCTTTTTGAATTTGTAAACCGAGAAGTTAGTGCAGTGAAGAACTGGCCATAAAACTGGTAGTCCGACACTTCAGAAAGCCAGCATGCACCACCTTACCCATTCTTTCAGGTCATAATTAGTACAAGACTCTAGGATGAGCTGTTGGTGAGTAATGCACATATGAGGATGCTAGAAATATTCAGCTCTGCCTCATCCTTTGCTATGCATCCGTTCTAAGCCTCATTTAGCTTAACCATATAGAGCCCGGTCAGGAGTGCTTCATTACCAGGCATCAAGAATGATCCACACACAAGGAATCTCATTAAGCTTTTCAAACATCAGATTAATATTCAGTTTGTTGCTCCCTTGGCTGCATTTTGAAGTTTGTTCTCTTCTTCTAGAGAGATGCAAGATGTCCATAAGCAGGCTTTGTCCACCTTCAGGAATCATGAGAAACCAACACAAGGTTTATCAGCCACCTCAAGAAAAAAGACCAGCAGTAGCCCCTGTTTGATAGTCTCCTTGCAAACTCTCGTATGTCATCCATGGCATATTAGGATGATTCATTAAACTGAAACGTGGCCAGTTGTCAATAGTCCATTTGTAAACAAGTCACAATAGTTTTGGTTTTCCCAAGTGAACTTTTTGATAAATGATTCCTTCTCACAGTGAATTAAATAAATAAACAAACAGAACTGACAATAGATGTCTTTTTGAAACACAAAAAAAGATCACATTTTTGCAGATACATTCTTTGCCATGGCGAGAAAAGCCAGAATCTCTTTCTCTCTCTCTTTCTGCTGAAATGGCTTGTTTAGATGCTGCTGAGATACATGATTTAACAAAGCTGATTTATCCCCATCAGGGAAAACTCTTGTCTGTACTGCAGGTCATAACAACTCCTTGAAAAGAGACATGAAGTTTTCAAGCTGTGAGAAAACACATATAATAATTTTTATACTGAAGTGATAATGAAATTACCTCATAACTCTTTGCTCCTGGATTATGATAAGCCAGACTAGTAAACTAAATAGTTCTACTATCACATGGGAAACAATTCCTGCTTTATCCTAACTGGGAAGCAACACTATTATTAGTGTTCAAAATAGCTGCAGTTCTACAGCAAGCAGCCTATCTCCACCCATAATGCAGCAGAAGATGCAGCCTTGGTTAGTCCCTCCCTCTGGCCTTCTAGGTGGTCTTTCCTACAGATCTAATGATAGGTCTGTCAGAGATATTTATGGCTTTTGTCCGTGCTTCTGTGTTTTTTGCTTCTTAGCTTTGGGTCAGCTCTGCTCTCCAGCGCTCTGTGGTTGTTCTTAACATATATTCAGTAATCGCACAGACCAAGACTTCGTTTTTCTACATTTGTGTTTTCTTTCATTCTGCCTGTCTCAGAGTTTTCAATAACACTCATCACCACAGGATTCTACTTCTATATTTCATCTGTCAGTAAACATTGAGCTAATCTGCTGCCACGAACAATACTCTGCTGGCTCGTATATATACACGCATGCACATGAACACAAAATTAAAATGTATGATCACATTATTGCTAGTTTTAGATCCTTGTGCCTCCCATGCCTGATCCACATGCCATTAAAATCAGTAGGAAGTTTACCATAAATGTTAACAGGAATTTTAATAAACCCACTTTATCTAATGTGGTGATGGACTGATTTTTCTTGTGTGGTGCACAGAAGGAAGTAATATAGCACAGAAAGCCCACTTCCATGTTTCTCCTTCCATGCAGTTGCAGTGACCTGAAGTGCTGGTTACTGATTTTTGAGAGAAAAATACTCTGAGCAGGGCTGTGGCAGGTAGAAACTCTCTGCTCCATATTGCTAGGGTACTTTGGTCACTTCATCATAGTGCAAGTAAAATGCGCCCAGGACTTGAGGTTTCACACACCTCCAGAACATGGGAGCAGCAGCAAATAAAACATGTGACAGAGCCCTTAGCCTGAGGCTTCTTGGGATGATGGTCTCCTCTTGTTCTTGTCTCGCTAATAATAAATCACACGTCACTTGCTGCATGGATGCCAATCAGGGCACCACCCATTCTTTTTTGTTTAGCAACCATGTCTATACAGTGATGCTTTTTCTGATTATAGTTCTAACAACCATAACATCTCTGAGACACATACTTCTTAAAGGATCAGTAAAATGTTGGAGGTCTATATAAGGTGGTCTAAAGTATTTCCATTGAAAAATATATAAAAATCTGAATTCCAGTGAAGAAATGGGCAGATAAAAGGAACTCAGACCATTGTGTTAGTTTTAATTAAATGAAAAGAAGAAAGAGCTTTTGTATGTGTTTTACACACAGAATAAAACCCTACAGCTTTTCTGTAAGGGAATATTAATCTCAGGCTGATGTGAGTTTTGTCATAATTGCAGAATCAAGCCTATGTTTACATTTCTTTGCACATCTGAGCCTATATTTCATGCTCAAGTAAAGTTCCACTGAATATGAAGAATGGGAGTTCTGTCCATGTAGGAAGCTTCCAGTCCTCGGTGGTTACCCAAATTGTCATTTTTCCCCATTATTTTAGAAGAATAACAATTTTGGAAAGAAGCAGCCATGAAAACAAGGAAACAAACAAACAATAATTCAAATAGACGAGAATGTAGTTTTCATGATGTTTTATCCAAGATGTTTCACCACCACCTGAAAGTCTTGGTCTAGAAGAAATTATATGGAAGAAACCAGTAAAGTGCAGCTCAGAGCAAATTATGAGCTGAAGTTTCCAGGAAGTGCCTGTGACTTGTCTCATATTTTAACTTGAGTTTTAAGAGAGACAACAGGAAGTTTAGTTAACTTGTAAAAGAAGAATAACATTTTTATCAGTAAAAAAACCTAAAAGATTCTGTATTTTCTAAAATTTCTGAGATGTTGTAAGGGACAAAGGGCAAATCAAGGTAGGCCACCTCACACAGTGGAAGTGTGATAGGGGTAAATATAGCTGGCTGATGTAGCCCGGTGTGAAATGTTGATTTGGGACCACAAAACTGATGGGACTTTTCTCTTAGCATTTGACTGACAGTGGATACCAAACCTTTTTACTGAACGATCCCACCTTAGTTTGTGCTTTTTCCTTATTTAGTCCCATTCTTGCCATAGGGATATGAAATGTCAGTCCTTCCCCCCTTCAAGGTCTGGATGTCTCAGTGGCCCTGGATAGTCTTCCTACAGATGTGAAACAGAGACTCTCCCTCATCCCAAATCTTTCCACATCTCATAATAAACATGTCCTGGCTGGACCAAGAAGGAAGACAACCAGAGAAGTAGGGGGTTCCTCTGTACAGAACTAGCCAAGTCTGAGCCTGATTGCTAACAGCCTTAGGAACATTGTCAGGGGCACTTAGTTTTTTGGTAGACCTGCACAGGTGCTATATTAAGCCCTGATACCAGTTTTCTTCCATAGGGACTATATTAGGGAGTTCAGTTTCTCTCAGGTAGGGGTAGCGGGTTGAAAAATGAAGGACATTTATCTCAGAATTTCCATATAGTTTTCCTTTCAGGAGAGGCAAGAAGTCTGGATGCACCAAAGGGGTGACCTCGCTGAAGTAATGTGCTTGAGCACTGCTGTAAACCTGTATTTGCTAGCCTTTTCTAGCATTTTGGAGCTCAGACTGTCTCTTGGCACTGGTGGAATGAAAGACTTCTGACAGATGGTCAGAAGAAGCACAACAAGTAAGTAGCATCCTCTCCCTAGCAGGGATCACCAGAAAGAAAATCATCTTGGTTTACAGAAGTCTTCTGGAATATAGGGCATTTTTTGTAGCTGATGATGTTGACCTTGATCATCAGGAATAACAGATCACTGCCTGGATCCTGTGATCTGGACTTTGGTTCAGCTCCTTCTATAAATGGCCCCAGAGAGACACAAACTGAATAACCCTGCTGGACTGAGTAGTACTCACTGTGCTACCTAGAAACTCTAAACACTAAATGGTGATGGACTGCAGAGTAGCATTACTTGACTTTAGAATTTATGTCCATGACATTTGGAAATTACTTCACTTAAATAATAGTACTTTTGTTGAGGGGGCTCATGCAATTTAAAAAACTAACTGAATACAATTGGCATCAAACTGTCACAGAAAGTGGTGGAATACAGTGGCAGAGTACAGGATTTCCTCTAGCAAAATGTTAAAATGACCAAAACACCTGAGTGACATCTATCCTACTGCCAGTGAACTGGCATGGCAAGTATTTGTTGGACCCACAGCCTTGGCAACACATACAGCCAAACCTGTCAGGTGGGAGGGACCAAAAGGGGCATCAATGAAGAGAAGCCAAGAAAGCTGTGCTGGTCCCTTCCAGCAGTCATCACGGTGGAAACAACTGGCTCCAAGCAGTGTTTGGGAAGGTTAAAATAACAGGTGAGAACAGGAATGAAGGGCAGCCTATAAGAACAGCCGAGAGGCTTCGACGGTGCAAGAGATCAGAGGACAGTTTGGGAAAGGATAAAACTGAAAACGTGTATGGGTGGTCGAGCTGTATTTGCCCACAGAGAGGGATTCAATCTCGTATCCCTAGTGACATTACTAAAACCTCAGGTCTTTTTCTGCACACCTCATTTTCAGACATTGCAGTCCAGACAGGTGCTTGGTGCTGCTTATTTCCTCTTATGTGGCTGCTGTTTTGAGGAGCTATGCCATGTCAGTGAGACCCACACTGTTGGTCTTGGGGCTCTGTGCCTCACTAGTGTCTGCATGTGCGACATTAAACCACCATCACAGGTATTCCATCCCTACAGGCTGGAACCAGAGTTATTCAGGTGACATTCCACTTCCAAACACCAGTAATGTTGCTGGGCAGACTGAAAGAAGAATGTGGTTTGCAAATATGGGCCCTACTCTGTTTCCCTTTACATCAGTGATAAAACTGCCTTTAACTTTTGTATTTGTAGTATCTGAACCTTAACAGCCTGCTGAACTCCATATAATCAGCTCGTGGCAATGAAAGGCTTGTTCAGCACATCTGGAAAACAATTCACTGGAACAGTTTGATAGCACTTCATAATCTCATTGAGTCCTATTCCCCGCATTTTCTTCTGTGGTCAGTTGGGAAAGACTGGATGTGAGGAAAAAGATACTTTTTTTTCTTTTCTTCTGTCTAATACACCATGCATTAAACTTATCCTCTTATTTCAAGGAGAAATGTGCTCCACATGAGATTGACTCTTGGGGCTCTAAGTCCCCACTTAGTGGCTGAGGAGCTGCTTCTAACTACAACGGAGACTAAATTACTTGCTGTTCTCAGAGAAGCAGGTGCCTGCAAGCACTCCTCTATGCACAAGAGAGAGGTTATTGAGAGGACAACTAGCAATAATGGAGCTACTTGTGGACTGCAGCTGGCTTATGTAGTCATATGAGGTTTTTTGTTTTATGCCTTTCTGATTTCCAGCAGCACTAGCGTTTTCTCCTCTCGATAATAATAATAATAATAATAATAATAGCTTTCAGTACAACAGAGGTGTTATTTTTCTGCTCTTAAAACAGAGGGAGGTCTGAACCTGCAGATCGTAGCAGGTTATGAGTAAGGAAACTGCATGAGCACACAAAAGTGCTGTCTATCATGGCCTGAGTGAAAGCTGCCAAGTGCTTATCTTCTTTCAAGTGACACTTCTCTCCAAGAAAAGATTGAAAAACATACAAAATTTAGAGGAGAATAAAGGAAGAAAATGCATTTGTTATTTGAAGTTAGTGGTTTAGACAGGCTGTGAAAGGTGTCCAAATGAAAGGGAGCTTCCATAGCTTGCAACGAGTTATCAGATTTCCATTGAACTCATATGCTCTGAAGAAATGTTTGAGGATGCACAGAACTATGGCTATGCAAGAGATTGCTTTGGAAGAATTTTAATCCTTCTGGAATACCAGGATCTTGCTGGGAACTTAAAATCCAAGCATCCAAGTTCCTTGCCGTGGTGTCTGCTTTGGGCTGAGTAGTAGCGGATAATTTACAGTCCATTCCAAAACTGCTGAGTCTAGACTGTGACTTAAGGAGACTCTGTGTGGAAACACTAGTCAGCCCTGGCTGTGTTCCTGTTTCAGGATGGAAGAAAGGAAAGCCGCACAAATCCAGGAGAGTGAATAACAGTTTCCTTTTAATGCGCGCTTTGGCAGTGTGTCAAGGGGTCTAAGTGACCCATACCATTCAGCATTTGCCATACCAACAGATAAGCTGGACTGTTCTCACCAAGACCTTAAACATGAACTGCAGGGGTCCTAAACACTGTGTATCTTGCATGAGCATATCCATAGGTCAGAAAACACTAATCTTAGCCTGATCTCATTGAATACTGAATACTGAATACTGAATACTGCAGACATGACCAAGTCCATCCATTCACTGAAGTTTCCTAGAATAAGTGGTGGCTGAGAAAGAATTACTTTAGAAATAAATCTTCTTTGTTCTCCATTGCTTTTTATGACTTTGTTAATGGTCAGATAAACAACTAAATAAAATCAGAAATGAGGATGTAAAAAGAAGGAGGCTCCAATCAAGGAGGGGAAGTATTGATTTTTGTGGCTTGTCACAATGTGAGGATGGGTCACAATGAGTCACTTTATTGTCTATGTACAATAATGAGTGCAATAGGAATATGACCCTGGGAGAATACCATGAGAAACAGGAAGAAAAAAGAGGAGACATTAAGATCAAAGATGATACAAAAGTAGAGATGGAAGGAATGGATGTGGAAACATTAGAAGAAGAAAGGGGAAAAATGAACTGGAAACACTGCAGAAGCAGTAAATGAAGGATGGGATTTTCAAAAGTGTATCACTGTCCTAAGAAATTGTAATTACTTTCTCATTGATGCTGGCAACAAAAATAAGTAGAGGTGGCAGAGTAAAGCTAGCAATCGGCACTTGAAAAAAATCTCACCTTAGAGTTACATTGCTTTCGTACAACTTCTGCTACAAAAATGACGTCAAGCAATACTCATGGCTACTAAATTACAGCCAGTGTCCACTTAGATGTGCTGGAAAACCTCAGATGTCTGGCATTAAGACACCCAGTGGCAATTACAACACAGGAACTTTTGAGGCCCTCAGAGGCTGGTTAGAAAACTCACTTGTTTTAAATAATGTAAAAATATACATTATTGTGGAGCTTTAAAAAACCTTTCTCAGAATAATTAAAATGAAATCGCTGAAAGTCAAATTGCATTTACAAACAGCTTAGGCTTCTACACACTCCTTCATTACTCTGGTTTCCTAAGTGCAGCAGTTAGTAAAAGTGCCAAGTTTATGTCTCTGCGGACTGGGCTTCTCCCTGTTTATCAGAGGTTGATCAGAGAGGAGGGAGCGGCACTGCGCGCTTCCCAGTGCTGCCCTGCCAGCGAGCCCCAGCCCTGACCTGGAGGGACCATCGCTGGGACTGAGAAGGCAGCTCAGGCTCCACACCTTTGAAACCTTTGGCATCTTTGCTGAGCCTAATGAGAAAGAAGCCAGTACTGCCGATGATGTTTGTGATGTGTCCTTTTATCCACAGGACACTATCGCTGTTCATTTCATTTCACATTTTGCATAAGTGATTGAATAACTTGCTAATGGCAACCGTTTGGGTCACTACTACCTCAAACGGGGTTCATCCCAGTGGTTTAGTGGCATCACTTTTAATCCCTGGACTCAAATATGAAGCAAGGAGTTTAGCGTCCTAAGACATAATTCATTTGCATTTCCACAAGGATCAGATTTTAACTCTAGCAAATGAAATATTTAGACATATTGGAAAGCTCAGATTCTTATGTTTATTAGTTCAGAATGCAATAGTTATTAGCTAGAGAGAAGCACAACTGCAATCAAAAAGAAAACTAAATAAAACCCACCTACACAGATTTCTCACACTGGGCTCCGGGCATGAGTCACTGGTTATGTATTAGGCGTTGTGGGTGTGTACTCTAATTTGTATGTGTTCCGTTGTTTAGGTGTGTTTTGTACGCGCTAATTCTTTCTGTTTTGGCAAAATCGTAAAAAAAAGAAAAACAACCAAAAAAACAAACCAAAAAACACCACCCTCTTGGGTCACAGTCATGAAACGCAGCTGCATTACCTCACCTGCCTATCTTGGGATCAGGGTGGGTTCCGCAGGGGAAAGGGATCAGTACTTGCTCAGGCTCTGGGGAGAAGCCCACTGTCTGCAGCCGCAGCAGCTACCTAGCCACAGGTGGGTCTTTGCAACGTCTTACCCACTGCACAGAGATCACTTTGCATGCTTTTTAGGCCAGATTTTCAAGACCAGAAGAACATTATTTTTGTGCTTTAAAGCATTCACATGAGAAATAACTCAGCCTGTAGTTTGAACTGCATTTCTGAGCTCAGTCTAACAGGCCAACAGACAAGAATATATTAAATGTTAAACAGAGACGTCTTAAGACTGAAGAAAAGGGGCATCCTTCCAAAATGTTGTAATGACAGTGTATGCCTAGGCACAAAAAGCGAATGATCAGAAGAAGTCATAAGAAAATAATTTCAATTTAAAATATTTTCTTGTCATAGAACTATCAATGACCATCTTCATTGTGGAGCATAAATTATAAATAACAATTAAAATACTAATTGTATTCATTGTACAATATATTTATTATAAATACATAAATATAATATCTTTTTTCTGTTAAGAGTGAGGTAGTTTTCATGGCACTTGTCAATATGAAGTGAGAGAGACAAATAGGAGAGCAGGAAGAATGAAGTGTGTTGATGACTAGAAAAATATTGTGGTATATCTGGGAATCTGACTAGAGCTGCTAACCATTCTGGTCACTCCGGAAAAATGTAAGGCTCTCTCCTGCATTCACCTTAATATGTGTCTCCATGATAGCCTAATGTATGTCTCCAGATGCATTCTCAGGAAATCTCTCCTGGCTTTACTGTGAAGTTTTGCAGGCACGGTTGGCTGTGTGAACTGCTGCAACCATCACAGCTGAGGAGTAAGCGTACAGTGGGTAAAACAGACCTGTTTCACTGTGGTAGCTATCACACCATCACTGGGTGACAGAGGAGGAAAAGCTTGGCTTTCTTTCAGGAGTTCATGCACAGCCTATCAAAACATAAGCAAAGTGACGAGTCAAAAACCTCCTGCAGAACAGAAAGAGCTGACAAAAACACAGGTGTGAAGTGATGCCCTCCCAAAACATCTGAAGGCCCAAATGACCCTGTCCCATGCACACTTGGTCTGCACCTCGAAGCTTCCCACACCACTGTAGCCTTGTGTCCCCCTGGATGCCTCAAACTTCTGTGAGACACCACAGCTGCAGCTGACCTCACCAGCATCCCCAACACTACTGATGCCCAGTTTTGCAGGAGACAGAGGCTAAATCGAAATCTTAAGCCTTAATATTCCACAGCTGATATAAAGAGGCACTCAACACACCAACATTTCTTGCTTCCCTTGTTTACTTCACTTACAAAATATGCAATTTCCTTGACCTTAAGTACACTCCTTAGGAGTGTTCATGCTGAAAGGGGCTCCACATCAGCCAAAAATAAGCATGGTTGACCTTAATAACTACCTTCCTTCAATCGCAAGGGAAACACCACTGCTGCACCATTGTGTGCATCACTTTTCCTTGACGCCTACATTTGCAGTGAAAGAACTGTGCAAGTTAACCCTTTCACTGCGGTTACACATGCAAAAGCTTACAGATTTGAGCAGGCTTTCAGGTTTATTTTCAAGGGGATACTTGTGGGATAATTCAGGTCATTCAAGTTTGCCACTACAACAGAAAATGACACTCATGTCTCTTCCCACTATTTGTTTAAATATAAAACAGCGCTCAACTTTACAGCAGCAGTTTCCTGTTTAACAAGTATTTAAATGAATGGCTCAGTAGGTTTTACCAAGCACACTTGGCAGCACTAAGGATGCGCAGCTCAGAGACTAAGATCAAACGGCTCTTCCTGGTGCTGCTGAGGCAAACAGCAGGTAAACAGGGCAGAGTGATGCTGCCATCCCATGCGTGCTGCAAAAGGGGCTTGCTGGCAGGTTGTCTGCAAGGAAACAGAGGAAAGTGCAGAAGCATAAAGCCAGAGGGACTCTATGGCCTGAGTGAATCTAGGAGAGAAACAGCAGACTTCCTCTTCACTCTTTTTGAAACACACATCTGAAGAAAGAAGCTGCCTTATTGCTCAGACACCCCAAAGTAGCTGGGCAATAAAATGCTGCCCTTTATCTTGCTGCTCCCTATTAAATGAGGGTACTGGCTTCTGAACTGGTCCCTGAACTGCACTAAATAGGCAGGGGAAGGTGGACCTTAGGCCAAAAGGGATGAGTCCAAAAGGGATGATAAATTTTGGCTTGTCAGGGCGAGAGTTTTCCATGTTTCTCACTTTTATATCCAGTGTGATTTCTGTGAAGTCTATGAAATTATGCCAGATCTAAAAGAGGTGCAACTCACAGCAGAATTTCATCTTTACTACTTAATACTGATTCTTCTTAATTAATTCATTATGTCAGGACCAAAAGCATGCTGGGTGCCTATAACATTCTCATTTACTTTTCTGTTTCTTATAATTTTATTTCATATTGCTTAAACATTTCCTGTAATTGGACCTCTGGATACCTATTGACTTTCCATAAAACTGGCTGAAAACTACCACTCTGTTCCTGTATTTTCACTGTTATTTATTCAACTGTAGGTTCCTTAATGTTTTAACTGATTGCAGCACCTCATACATATGAATGGCTCTCAGACAGAAAACATTCTTCCAATGACATTTCATATCAAGGAGGTTACTGCACTGAGATGAGATCAGCTGCCTTGTTAGAGGCATATGGAATTCAATTAAATGCAAAATACGTAGCACTGTGCTGATTGTCTGCATTGCAGGGAGAGAGCACAGCATCCACTTGATGTAAATAAAAAGAGCAGTAAAGTGTCAAAAGCAGACCAGTCCAAATTAAGATAGTGTCAGAATTTATGGAACTGACATGAGATGCAGCACTATACGAACACTAAATGGGTACGGTCAATTATTGCATTCATCAATATAGATTCTGCATAACTCACTACCTAAACAATTTGCCATTCAACATCCCAGAAGGCAGAGCGAGATTTTTATTCCATATCACTATGGCAAACTTAAGCTGCTGAGAAATAAAGGGCTATATTTGGGAAAACAGCCATTGATTCTGGATGTCTCTGGGTTGTTTTGATGCTTTTTTTTTTTTCAGATATTAGCAGTTCTGGGTGCTAGGAATTCCTCTTTATGTTGCTGGAAGCAAACCCCACAAGATACTAAAAACTGAATGAGACTCTAGAACTCGACCATGTGGTTTGAACTTGTAAGATAGCAGAAACTATGAGTGGACTTGTGTTTAGCTCATTTTGCAGTCAGATGAGACTGGAGGCTGTTTAATATCAAGCTGCAGTAAGCTTCTTACCACTTGTGCAGAACTAGAAATAAAATTATGTTTGCCTACAACCTTACCATGCCATTGTTGGGTTAAATTGTCTGTGTAGTTGTCTGATTAAAATACATTAGAACTTTTGTGCAAGATAAAAAAAACAATCTTTAAGGGTGTATTTTTAAAATCACTCTTGCCCTCTGTTTTCAGTTTCCATGGACTGAGGCATTGTTGCTTCTGGCTTGGCTTATCATGTAAGGCTTCTTATGACAACTTGTAGCCTTGATAGTTCGAAAGATGGAAACTCTATGTAACAGGGCACCAGAATTCACATTTCACAGAGGATTTCGCTGGGAGATTGACATATATGACTTCACTGCCTCATGCCTCTCGATCAAGAGAGAATTGCTTCCAACCCGTAAAAGAGAAATAAAGTGCTTAGCTGCCAATGATATTCTTTTGTTGACTCATACATGACAGGTAACTTGGATTAGATTGCTCATTATGATTTGAAGGATGTATTGTGGTAATACCTTTAAGCTCACTGAATGGTTGATAAACTTTGAGGTTAAGAAGTTCACTATTATCTCATGCACTGTGAGGGGGGAGAAAGTGCACTGATGGAGACCTGCTGGCCTCATTATGGTGCCACAGGGTGAGCCTGCCTTCCCTGGGGTGCTGTTGAAGCTCACTGGCCTGCGTTTGCCTGGTGTGGAGGCTCAGCATGGCCATGATCCCCTGTGCCGTGCTCACTGCTGCTGGGGACACGGAGGCCTGGCTCAGTGTTCAGCTGAGGGCTACTTCTGCTGCCCCACTGCAGGAGGGATGCTGGGGAGAGGAGCATGGGGGTCAGGCTGATGGGGAAAGTGCTCTGAAAGATTGGCTGTCTGTGGTTGAAAAAATAGGAGTAATGTTTGCTTTTGGAGCTTTGGCAATGAGTGCCGAGTTATACTCTCTTTTAGGTATTAAGTCTTAACCAATAAATGATGACAGATACCTAAAAGGGAGAGATGGAAACCACACATGGTAATTTTGATAATGAACCCTTCCCTCTCTTGCTTTCAGATCAGCTCTTTTGGAAACTGTGTTACGGAGTTTTTGGCTACCCATTCAAATTCAGCATTTTTAACAATACCATTTCCTCTCATGAGGCACTAGCAGCTCGTACCAGAAGCCATTTGCCTAGTGACTTGAGGCTATGACTAAGAGAGGCTTGGTCACAGCTCCAGGGCTAACTGTAGCTCTTATCCTTCCTGCCTTCCAGCTGCATCTGCTCAAACCTTAACCAACATCTACTCCCTCGAGGTGGCATCAGGGAAGGCCATGGCTTGTACCCCTTTCTTGTTATGTGTGACTGCCGCAGTAATAACCTGACTTACCTTTAGCATCTATGGACAATGGCAGTCAGGAAACAAAACTGACTTTCTAAACCAGAGAAATAACGACATGAGAGAGAAAAGTGATACAGCCTGCATGTCTGCCTTTTCCTAGAGCTTTATGGTACCCTAGAGAGGGCCCCAAATCTCTCTGCAAGATGTCCTTCTAAGACCCCTCAGCAGCTGTCTCCCCCTCCACCTCATAAAAGAGATTTTCTAAGCATTCAGCAATCTTTCAAAATCTAGGTTTTCAACTAAGCAATACATGTCATGCTTTATTACTAGAGTAAAAAAAACCCATGATGTAGCTCTCCAGCTTTGCTTACAACCCTTTCAAGCATAAGCCAGTGTTTGTGTCTCTGGAGATGACCATGCTGGATCCCCAGCCACTCCTCCAGCAGCCCCTGTTGCATTCAATGGCACATAGGTATAAAATAAACACCCTGATAACCTCTATGATATACCAAATCCAGTTCATGGATGAATCACATGATTATATTGTATAATGTTGATTATTACAAATCAGTTTAATATCTGCTGCAACACTCCCTTGGACAATAGATATAGAAGACCCTAAAAAGTTGCTAAGATTGTTAACTAAGGCATTAAAGACCATGTGGCATTACACAGAGTAAAAGAAAATTGAACTGGCAAAAGTATATGGCTTTAGAGAAGGAAAAAGTGAAGACAGAGAACCAGTTACTTACATAGGGAATTTGAAATTTAACTCCATCACTTGTAATGATGCTACCAGAGAAAATGTACTGGCTTGCATACATAAAGACAGCAATTTTTCTATTGGTACATCAAACCAGTAAAATATTGAATTGTTTCATTTTTTTCTTAAATAAATTAAAAGCTTGGAATTCACAACCAACAAACTTTTTGCTTGCCATATGAAAGATACCATCTGCCTTATCAAACTAAAAGCAATCCATATAAAATCTTGAAAACGCCAAAGGCAATAGCAGCAGTGTTTCCTTGCATGATGTTAAATAAATGAAAAAATCATCTGTTTGAACAGATAAATTGCAAATAATCACATTTTATAGCTTAACTTACAAGCCTTGGCCATCCTTACATACTTTGCTCTGGTAGACTCTGGGGCTTCAGTATGGGGCGCTGCTAGATGACCCCTGGCTATTTAGAGATCCTGCCCAACAGAAAGGGAATATGAGAAGCAGTTTCTGAAATAACTTCAATGCCAACTGCCTCTTGTCTTTCCTGTTTCTCTGTGTAGTCTACAGATGCACACTACTGCAGCTTTTTAAAACGCTTTTCTCTTCCTCACTGCATCAGAAATAAAAGCAACAGAGAGAACCATGAGACCTGGCTGCAGAGAAAGGGCTGAGCAGGACAGGGAGCCAAAGGAAAATACACAAGCCTTTCCCTGTATCATTCAGTTTGGTATTACCAGCATCACAAGTAAAGCACACTCAGAAAGTACTGCCATTTGTGAGCTGACTGCTTCCCTTTACATCCTAACCTGCAATATTTCTAGTCTTGGTTAGCAGGCTTTTGAGAAATGTTTCTGTTTTTACAAAGGCTTTTGTGTTTTGCTCACTGGGCATGTGCAGTACCTTCTAGCTTGCCTTGCTCCTGGTAAACCTGCGTGTTTCCTTTGTGCGTGACAAAGGTGGAAAGGAGCCTGCCCAGGGACCAGGCTGTCCCGCTGACCTGCCAATGCCACCAGCAGCACAAACATGTTTCCCTGTGAGCCGGCTTCCAGAGATCAGCTCTTTGCCAAGCCATTTGCTGTGACCACATGCTGCCTCTGGAGTTTAATTATACCCTTCATCACACAAAAGCAACTAATTCATGCTATAAATCATATCTCGACATGCAAACTTCTGGCGTCTCATTTTATTTCAGTGAAATTATTTAATGCAACTGACTTTGAGGTGAGGAGCTCTTTTATGTTGTTGATGTTTAGAGAAAGATTAATAGATTATTTGTTACTGGTTTAATAAATGCACTTCACAAGCTGCAATCAACTGTCTCCTATTAATTTCACAGCTCCTAATTGGCTCAGGGTACAGGTTCTATTTCCAGTCTGAAGCGCCAAGCTTATGTTTATTAAAACATAATTACCTTAATGTAATTGTTTTGAATTATTACATCTCCATTAAGTAGGACATAGTTAAAACAAATAAAAACATTCCTTGATCAGGGCTGATTTTCTAACTAACTATGGAAATGACCACAGGAAAAAATCCCCAAACCCCACACTTCAAATTAGGTTGCTTTATTCATGTGATTTAATCACAGTTTTTGTACCCACATTGAGGCTGTACTTTAAAGCTATTTTTTTCACCTATAATTTCTGCATCACTCCACAAACTTCGAATATACAAAGTTTGCTATTTCAGGGGCAGGAGTTCAGGGTCTGCCTGTTGTTCAGAAGACTAATAGCAAAGACCGAACAAAGCAAATGTCTCATAGTTTTGTGTCACCAAACTCCAGGCTTAGACTGACATCAGAAACCTCAAATTTGTGAAGAGTATTCAGCAAGGAGAGTTTAAGTATTTCAGTACATCAGGGTTTCCAAAAGCCAAAATTGGTTCCAAATGTGCATTTTGCAGTTTTCTCCTATCTTTAATAATGTACTTGCAGAGGCCAAATCTGTAACGGATTGGCAGGAAGGGGTAAGAAGAGATGATGATCAACTAGGCTAGAGTTTAAACTTTTTAAAAATTGGCTTGCAATGGTGCAGTTTGAACTCATTTCTAATTTCCAGAAAACTTGTCTGACCAAATTCAGTTGTTTTACACAAATTCCACCTTCCAGTTAGGCTGTATTTGAATACCTGGATGAATTTTCACTTGCACAAAACCTCAGGAGTAAGATTCACAAGCCAACCTGTCTTACTCCTGTGATGGATCCAGATCACTGAGACTTCCAGTGCTCTCAGTTTCTCTGGATAGAGATATCCATCCAAAGAGAGCGGGTACCTCCAGTTTTTTTACTGTAATTTTACTACAATCCTTGCTCTTCTCCACCCCCAAAGCTACTGAAGCAAGCTAATTTTACTCTTCCTATACCCCTCTTGGAACAAGCTCTCCCAAAATCAGACCAGTGTTCAAGGTATTTTAGATATTATATGGGTTCTTCATATTGCAGAGACAATAAGTATTGGTCCAGAAAAGCAGACTTGTCAGAAAGAAATCTTGTCTGAACAGCATCACAAGTTCAGAGGACCTGAGATTAGTGTGATGTGGCTTGCAGCCCTCAATAGGGACACCAAACAGAGATCCCAGTTTCAGCCTAGATTTCTTTTCCCAGGTCCTCTGCTCACACCGGAGGTGGCACTAGGTAGCACTGCTGTAAAGCTGGGGTGTGCGAAGCAATATAAACCGTTGTGATTTCAACCCTGCTGGTGCTCCCAATTTAACTACAAATCTCTCAGCATTCAGTTTTTTAATTAAAATGACAGGTCCTAGATTTGTGTCTGCTTGCAGCCCTCACGGGAATGGAGAAGAGCTTTAATACTGATGTGAGAGCCACCTTAAAGTATAAGAGTGAAATAATCTTTAAAAGCAAATAAAAAGAAACCCATGTTTGTTTTCATTAGATCTTATGATCATTAAGTGAGTCCCATGATTTTTCAAGACCTGATTGATGTGTTTTGAACATAAGGGTGGAGTCAAAGAACAACTATGAATTAGTTCTCCCAGGTCATGCCGTCAACTGAGCTGTGTAACAAACTCAGCCGCACAGCCCCTGTGCACATCTGGGAAACCGAGGGATGGCTTGGTGTAACTTAAGACTAAGCCGCAAGACTTATCTAGAGACCAGAAAAGGAGGGTCAGCAAAGGAGGGATCAGCACTTAAATCAAGTTGCAGGAGCAGTCTCTTTGGCAGGGGTTACAGCAGAAGGGTGCTCCTTGGATGGAGTGCTGTCAGCATGGCCCAGGCTTGGAAGGAAGTTCTTTGTGAAGGGAGTTTGCAAGACTGAAAGGGCAGTGAAAGAGCAGTTCTCTGTGCTCACCACTGCCACAGCAGCAGCATGGGATTTCCAGAGTGCCTCCCTCCCATCCCCACAGACATCCCAGAGACAGTGTGTTCAGAAACTGCAGCTGCCCCACCAGACCCATAGCTCTTGCAGTGCAACAACTGATTTCCATGTTTATACACCTAAGTTATTAGCATCAAGAAAGCAGAAAGATTAAATCCTGATCTGGTTAGTGAATTACGGTTTTGTTTTTCTAATCAACTGGTTTCTGTTTCTTCATTCTCTAATCCTTGCCTAGGTGTCTGTCTGTTTTGCTCTTCCATTTTACCTTCTCAGTTGCTGATAGTTTAAGCTTTGTAGTTAAGGAATGATCTTCCTTACTCAGCATGTGTATGAGTACATGCCTCAAGTGAGTACATGCTCAGCACTACCATAATACCAACAAATCGTAGTATTCTCTGCTCTATAAACTGCAGTGCAATTTTGTAGCTGCAATAACCAAAATCTTATTTAATATGGGTGATTTCTGCCATTGCTGTCACTTCACAAGATAAGTAGCTCTAACCCTAGATACTCAAGACAAGCCTTACACCAGTGATACCCACATGTCCAAGTGATGTCCCTTATGGCTACAGCCTGGAGCCCTTTTCTGCACTGAAAAAACATGGATCTGAAGGAACATCTTTATAATTAGTCCCATCACGGCAGAGGAGCTATGGTACCCTGGCAAAGGTGGCAGCCGGCAGCAAACGACTTTCGAAACACTTCATTAAACTTGGTCCTGCTCTAATTTTGAGTGACTGTGAGGAAAGAGATTGGCTGAGAGGAATATGTAGTCTCAGTGACCTGACCTAGGTGATATATGGCAGCTCACTGGCCTGAGGTTTTACATCCTTACCCACACATTATAGCACTCATATTTTCAGGAAGCTCTTCAAAGCTTTTAAGGAAAATTTAATGCACCACCAGAAGGGATTTTCTAACACCATTTTCTGTCTATTAATTCACACTCTTGTTTTCCCTTTCTCCTTTGCCTGTGGAGGCAGGGGAGGCTGTTAGATGCAGAGAGTGGTGCATGGTGGGCTAGAAGGAGCGATGGACTTGCCCTTTGTTAGATGAGATGAACATCAAAGAAGGGTTGATGTGTTCAGGAAAGACCTGTTGACTTCCCGCTGGCTGCAGCACGAGGGCCATGGCAGGGCAGTGGAGGGAAGCGATGCAGCAGTGAAAATGGCACAGGGATGGCATGAATCAGGGGAGCTGCCTGCCAAATCCAGGTGGCTTCCACAATATGGCCAATGAACACTAGGTACAACCACAGCTCTACTCACCGGCTCCTGAACAATGGATGGTCAGTGGATACAGTGCAGGACGACAGAAGATGAGAGGAAGATCTGAAGAGGCTTTCCAGCCCTGCTTGTGAGGCAATGGCCAACCCTCTAACATGGAACTCCATCTTAATTAGGTGAATTCTATCTAGATTAGACTACTCTGCTAGTTAAAGAAGCGGTTTATCCCCTGTGTGAACCTCATAGACTGCCTGATTTCTTCTATCTGTCCTAAATGCAGCAACAATGACTCTTTTTCCAAAGAAGCTGTAAAATCATACACTTCATAAAGACCCATATCACTCTTGAACAGGGATGGTAAAATCTTCGCCAAGGTATATACAAATAGCCTAGCACCTTTTCTGACATCCATTATCCACACTGACCAGTCAGGGCAACCCCTCCAGACTCAGGCCAATAATAACATAAGGAGGTTATTAAATATTATTCATTACCTTCAGTGGAACAAAATATAAGACTAATTCACAGTCTTGGTTCCAAGAAAACATTTGATAGGATCCCCAGGGATTTTTTTGTTCTTTACTTTAGAAGTTTTTAATTTTGGCTCCAAGTTTAGGTCATGGATAAAAATGTTTTTCCAGCAAACTATGCCTTGGTGATAACAACTCAAAATCCCTCACACCTTACCTCCTGATGTGAGAGGAATGAGGTAAGAATGCTCCTCTCCTCTCACTATATGTGCCATCCTAGTCACGCTCACCAGGTTCTAAGTGAACAACTGGGAGGCAGCAGTACAAGAAATTGTTCTTTCAAATTGTCTTGGAAAACTAACTCAGCTCTTCCCAAAGCATTTCCCACTTGCTTGTGTCACAGCTAGGACTCAAAACCAATCTACCATAAATCGGTGGCCATTTCTATTGGCCCATTTTATTAAAAGTATATATAACCAGTGAATTCTTATGTGAAATGGGTTTGAAATATTTTAGTGTAAAGAGTCTAATAGAACTACATCCTCTATTTCAAGAAAATATACCAAGTCCATTAAAAAAAAACCAAACCACTGAATGCGAACATCTGGCAGAAAACTTTCTAAGAACATTTGGTCTTATATCCTTCTCAAACACAAGCACTTTTTTTAACCCTTGCTCCTTCACTCATTCAAAACCACAGATAAAAACATGAAACAAAGCAGAGAATTTCTGTGCAAAGCCAACCATCAAGATAAAGTGTACTCAAAGGAACAGCCTTTTCTACTTTCTCATTAAGTTAAAAAAAAAAAAAAAAAGAATAAATGAAGCAAGGCCATTGTGAGTGGCAAAAACCTGCCCACCGAGTAATTTTTTGCACCTTCCATTACCAGAATTTTCCTCTTCTAAAATAAAATGCCCATTCTCACTTGTGAAAACCTCAGTGAAATGACTGGGAGACTGGTGAAGCACTTGATCCTGCAAATGCAAATTAACAGCAGCAGCTCACACAAATTAAGCTCCTTAGAGCTGGGATATGTGCTGGCACATCCCTCACTCACTGCACCTTACACTTGGAAGCCATGGCTCCAGGTGCATGTTAAAAAGATCCTTAGTTTACACATTCCTTTTAAATAACAGCAAAACAAAAAATGTTATGGCCTAAGTGTCAATGGAGACCATAATCTACAACCAAAATAAAACAGAGGCTTTCCTTAGCCGGCATTGTTCACCTCATTAATATTTTTAAGAAAAGTAGGGAAATTAATGTCGTCAATGTATGTTGCCTGGTATCTTGTGGACCTTTGCAACATTATTTTTGGAGCACAAATGCTCACAAGAGGTGCAATGGAGGTCTTGGACTGTCAAACTCATCACCCCCCTGCAAACCTGCAGAGTTACAGGAAAGGATTGAAGACAGAAAGCTGTCTTGGAGACTGTGCACTGACTGTAAGGCTAGCTCCACCCCAGCTGACCATACTTTTCCATTACTGGAAACAGGTACTAAACTGGCACTTGAAGATACTAGAGCCGTCTTATGCTGCTTCTTAATCAATTTGTATCAGTCATGGAAATTCCAAATATGGGTGAGGTGAATGATCCAATGCATGGCTTCAGGCCTGAGTGGTCATGATTAAGGCACTGTTTTATTACCTATTAACTTGATTTTGATGATCCTGGAAAGTATGTATACATGAAATTATTGATATAATTGATTCTTTCTAAGGTTCACTAGTTAACATATGCTGACATATTCCAACAGTGACAGAATAAGTATGTGCATGGAGACATTTCAGAGGATGAAAAGACGGCAGCACTATCTACTTAATCTTGGCTTCATAAGAAATATGACTGGATGTAACACTTCCAATACTACAACATGGTTTATTCTCCTAAGCCAGTTAAACAAGAAATGTTTGAAACTGCTGCAGAGTTTGGACAATTTATTTTAACTGATTGAATGTTAGGGACCGTGTTTTAATTTGTCAGTTTAGGCTGTGACATTCTTAAAGAGGATAAACTACTCAATATGATTCACTTCAGCACCATAAAGTGGGCTCCTGAACTTGGGAGACTAGATCAACTACCTCAGTGTCTGAGCTGGGGGAAATCCTGTCCTCTGTGGTCTGCAAGGCCATCCCTGGAGTCAGCGCTGTGTCTGGTCTGAAGCGCAGCAGCAGGGAACCAATGGCAGCAGGTGGCTCCCCATCATCAGACTGACAAAGTGTGCATGGCTGTCAGCCCACATCCTTACAGCTACTGGGGTACCCACTGCTCCAAAGACAGCTTGTCTATGCACTCTTTTCTCTGCACTGCAGTTATCTGTGATTCTCCAAATTCGTAGCCCGCTTGCTCTTACCTTCTGGATCCCAACCTATTACTTCAGTGGTGTGATGACTAAGAAAGATATACCAGGGTTTTTTTGAGCCTAATTATGAATGGGATTAACCGTTAAGTAGGAACCTTAACTGGCAAGATTTCAGATGTAAAAGCAAGCAAACTTCTGCTCTACTGAAAGCAATAGTTAACTGTTTGGGTTTTTTTTAATTACTGACAGTAAATAACTCTAAAAGGGGATATCCTGTCAAATTCTAAGAGACAAACGACCTTGATTTGTAACAGCTAAAAAGAGCAAACCTGACATGCTCTCTATAATTCCACAGATAGAACCGCTTTATGGAAAGAAAGCTGTATGAAACTGTGCTTCTACTGCAATGGGGTTATCTGCAGAAGCACCCTTTGAGCACACTACAGATAGCTCAGCTCTATGGAAGTATATCAGCAGAAGTAGCAGTCCAGATGACCTACATCTTAGCAGGACATTAATAGGAAGCAGATACTAAATCTGTATATGTGTCAGGGGACGGATGTATTATTGGCTTGAACAAAATTTCAAAGACCAAAGTTTCACCTCACCAATCAGACGAAGGGAATGGGCAATTTCCCTTTGGAAACCTTCTGTGATCTGTTTAGTGACTCGGTGTAGACAGCAGGCAGACCCATTCAAAAGAGTGTTAGAGAATGGAAAAAGGCAAAGTTGAGAAGGGGTAGAAAAAGAGTAAACATTTTTATTAAACAGCAGAATATAAAAAAGTTGGGGAGAGGGTAGGTTGGAGGGTAGCCCATGCATCATAGTAAACCCATTAGATGTCTCATTCCAGTGCGTGAGTTAGCGGGAGATAATTAGGAGCTGAAGTCTCCTCCAGCCAATCAGCCTGCAATTTATGGTATATTTAACCATTCCTCAGTGATGAGGAGTCCTGGACAGGCATTCTCAGAGAGTTACTGCCTTCTCTGCAGCCCTTACATCACCATCCAAACTCTGCAGTCATCATCTAGAAATTTATAGCTCAGAGCTAACTACTGTTTCTCTAGACAAAACGCTACACTATTTCTTACCAAGAAGACAGCTTGTGATGATATGCAGCTTTTAAAGTCTCGTGAGATCCTGTATATATGATAATGCACTGTTGGCAGATTTTCAAGGAGAGAACTGCAAAAGCAATTGCATTGTTTTGAGGAAGAGACAGTGATTAAACTTTGGTTTTTGTGGCTTGATGAAGAACTGACAGAGAAGAGGAAAATTATGAGGCCAAGTACATAGCTGATATTAAATTACCAACGCTTCGTCTACTTATCCTCTAAACAACCACTTGAGATCTCTTACTGAAACAGTTAAACAAAACCTCTAAGAATATTCAAAGCTAGCCACAGGCATTTCACGGAAGTTGGTGTTTCCCAGCTCCCTGTAAGACATTAGGGCTTCCCTCCTACACCTTGACATGCTTCAGTTAGAAACAGCTGAAGGCACCAAGCATTTAAACAAGAGTCTATTTACATTAAGCTTTTTTTGGTCTACAACTTTTCCACTGGCAGTAGCGATGATGAGAGTCAGGGTAGGCAAGACCTCAGGCAATTCAAGCATCTGTCCCCACTGAGAGCACATCTGCATGGGATGGTGCTTGAAAGGCCAGTAGCTTCAGTCTGTGCCCATTGCCCCTCATCCTACAGTTGGGCACCACTGAAAAGGAGTGTGGTCCCATCCTCTTGACACACACCCTTGAGATATTTATAAGCATTGATAAGATCCCCTCTCTGCCTTCTCTTCTCCAGGCTGAACAGACCCAGCTCTCTCAGTCTCTCCTCATTAGAAAGATGCCCCAGACCCCTAATCATCTTTGTAGCTCTCCACTGGACTCCCTCCAGTAATTCCTTGTCCTTTCTGTCAGCCAGTCTTAGCAGCAAAGACGGAAGCGAAGTGAAAAAAGGTCGTAGGTAGGCGATGGGTAGAGACTCGAACTCTTGTGGGTTACTCTGAGCAGTATTTATTGTAGAAGATTCACAGGAACAGCAGCGTTGGGTCACCTCCTCAGAGAGTGACAATCATACAGCGGTATAACTAGTCATTATATAGGGTTCTAACAGGTATTATGCAACTAAGCAAAATTTATCATTGTCTATCACTGTCGATATCTATCACTGTCGATATCCTCAGGTTCCTTCCGTTCCAGTGGTCTGCAGGTTCCACTTCTTCTTTCTTGGTGAGTACAGAACGACAGGTCATCAGGTCGCAGGGCTAGCTTCTTTTGAAGTTCCACCTGTCTCATTTGTTATCCATAGTTCACCAGTCTAGCATAGAAATCAGCAACCCTAAGAATAGCATTTATCAATGTCTTAACTAAAGGTACAAAGCAAGCATAAGGTAACCATGCTCGTGGTTCTGGGTAAGGACTGCACAGGGGACAAGCTGAGACTTTCAGCCTTAGCAGCACAGCTTATAACACTGATATAGGCCTAAAATCCTAATTTCCTATTTTCCTACAACACGAAGAAGGCATTCAGTAACACTGCGTTCTCTGTATCCTCCATCACCAGGGCACTCTCCTCATTCAGCAGCAGACCTATGTTTTCCCTAACCTTCCTCTTGCTGCTGATGTACTTGAAGAATCCCTTCTTACTGTCTTTGACATCCCCAGCCAGATTTACTTCCAAGTAGAGCTTGGCCTTCCACACTGCATCACTGCATACTCCAACGGCCTCCTTAAATTCCTCCCAGGTGGTCTGTCCCTCTTTCCACATTACATAAACATCCTTCTACCACCTGAGTTTTGACAGGAGCTCTTTACCCATCCATGCTGGCCTCACAGCAGCCTACACTTTTGCAGGTGGAGAGGCAAGTTGGGGAGAAAGAAGCCTCATGGCTCAAGGCATCAGTCCTGGAGAGCAGATGAATCCTCTGGTCGTCTTGGCTCTGCCTGCAAAACAGGCACACATTCAGACATTTATATTCCTTGAATACTGTTTCCAATGCTGGTGTAATCACTCTCTTGTAAAGCAGTCACAAGATACTGTGCCCTATGCACCTCTCTGCAAGAACTGACAACTAGGTTTGAAGGCAGGCAACTGTACAAATTTTGTTCTTAATACCTTTGAATCAGATCAGGCTGTTAAAAATACAAGTGTCCTCTCTGTGATTAATATTTTTCATTAACTAACATGTTTGTGATACTGACTGGGCAGTATCTCTAAGGACACAGAAGACAGTCACCAAAGCTGTGTTTAAACACAGTCAATTTTGTGTCAGTTTATGTGCTTCACTGTATTAAATAACATTGCTGACCTCGTTGTTCTTCTAGTTTAACCACAGAAGTGACCTGATTTGAGGGTTGTTCCAAATATTTAATGAGTTATCCTTGCCCTAGCTCATGCCCAAAACCTTTTCCTAAACTTCTAAGGAAAGTAAAGGTGAGCTCCAGCTGTGGCAAAGAGGGTGAAATAGCATGGGCACTCTAGTTTCTGGATAGCTGTATCACTTCTCTGTCTCTCATGACTACAGAGCATCTCTCCAGCAGATGTGGCAGCTGTGCCTTCTTCCATACGCTCAGACTAAGCAGAAGGTAGGTGAAAAATGGCTGCAAAACCTCTGAAGGCAGATGCTTCACTTGGCCTGACCAGCTGCTGCTCATGCACTTGTTCTGTAACTCCCCAAACCTCCTGACATGATTGATCTATTTCTGGCTGAGGAGACTGGGAAAAACCAGTTAGAAAAGGAGGAATGTGGGAAAGAGACACAGAAGAAGAATGGAGGTCATGAACAGAAACAAAGTGTGGGAGAGGGAGAAAGGCAGAGGGGAATAGAAAGAAAAAATATTAATATAGAACAATATTCAACAAGAAGGAAAATTATGCGGAGGGAAAACAGGCATTGGGAAAGATCCAAGAAAGAAGAAGAGAAGGAGGTGAGGACTTGGCAAGGAAGATAAGCAGTATCAACAAAAGCAGTAGATTTCTGATTCTGTCTTCTAGAAAACTTCTGCCAAAATAAGATAATACTTAACTGTAGTTACTAATATTAATGTGTGTATGTGGACAATATAAAGGTAAAGAGGAGATTACCAAAGAATATAGCTCTGGAGGTACATCAAGCACCAGGGAAAATTGCAGGAGGATGATCCAGCAGTTTTTATGAAGGGGAGTGGAAACTCTCTGGGACAACCTGGGTGGAAAATTTGAAGTGGAAGCAAAACTCTTTGCTTCTGCTCAGCTGTGGAAGAGGAAGGGCTGAGCTGGTCGTCAAAAGAGCCATTGCCTTTTCCAGTCTCACAGCAGGTTCAAGTGAAGGTGTCACAGTCAGTGGGAACAGACTGTTTTCATGGCATGTTTTGAGTCAGAGAAACCAAATTACTTTTGTAGTTTGCATGCCAGTGTTGGCGGTAATTCAACAATGGTTTTGCATAGATTTCAGCTGAATCAGCATTCATAGTTAATACAATCTAGTGGATGCAGCACTGCAGCAGCAGGATATTCCTGCTATTCCTAGCCAGTATACTGGGCAGCCTTGAACATGTGAAATTCCCTATCTGTTCCTCGGTTTCCCCATGCATAACTTAGGTAGTGGTAATCACTGATTTGCTAAGGTACTTTGAGATCCACAAGAGAAAAGCACTAAATAAGAGCTGTGTGGGACTAAAATTACCTTTTCCTCCTGTGTACACAGAACTATTTTCCTTTCTTCATTTTCAAGGCTTTCACATGTTCTACACATTGCTTCTCTGTTATGCTTAGTAACAGTGTCACATCAATAGGCTTACCTTCTCACTTGTTTTCTTTTACTTCATACAAATGCTGATATTTCATATCTTAGTTTTAAAGTAACAGAATTAAGAATATGGAGTCATATAGCAGAGTGATAGTAATATCATACATGTCTTCAGAAAAATAAAACCCCCTTTCCTCTTAATCTAGGCATAATCTTCTAATTCTCTGTACCCCACTTCAGAAAAATGTACTGTGATGTACTCTTCATTAGGGAGAGATTTGAAGTCTTCCACAATATGCAGTGCATATTCCTCATCCAACTGTCTTTATGAATAGTGGAAAACATAATGAACTCTGTTCAGCTTGCTTAAATTTTAAATTTAATTACATATTTTGATACAGATTACATTGCCTTAGCATTTTGAAGGTATCGTCTTTCCAGGAAGCCTATTTTTAAAAAACTACTTTAAAATAGCCTCCCCACTATGCAAAAGCATCTATCAAAACCTCCTTTCGCTGTGCCCTGAGACTTCTACATAGTATCACAGATCTAAAATATCCCACCTACTTGCCCCTTACATTTTTAAATATTAGTGAAATCTGTTGCCTCAACTTACCCTTTATAAGTAATATGCAGCCTTCCAGTTATATTCACCTATAAAAAGAGGAATATAGTTAATCCCAATAGCTGCTACATTTAGTAGGATATTCCCTGGTGGTGCCTAGCTGTCTGTAGGAGGACAATCAGGCTCATTGTAGGGGAAGAGACAATAAATGTCTGTAAACCAAATGAAGATCAGTCCTGAAAGGGAAAGATGGTACTAAGTCAAACAATAAACCTTGATAATATGTTTGTAATTAAAAAGTTACAAGTGACTTCCAGATATCAAAGAAGGGAAAAAAAAATATTTATATTTGGCATGATTTTCAAAGTTGTCATTGTACTCACAGGTTCTCCTTGAAGTCACTGTAAACTGTGGGTATGCAGCACCTTTGAAAACTTGGCCAAAATTGCCTTCAGACTGTAAGGTCCTTAGGGCAGAGACCTGTTATTCATTTGGCAAATTGTATTGCAATCCTGCTTTGCCTAAACAAGGCTGTTTGCCTAATAATAATAATAATAGATAACAGATTTGTGCTGGAATTCAAAAATATCTGATGCAGTTCTATAACCTTCTTATTAACACAGTATTTCAAAACATTAAATAAAAGCTCATTTTACAGGCAAATCATCGAGGAAGTATGACCAAAGGAAGCTGGCTGAAAGCAATTTGGAACCAGAGAGGTGTTTGCTTGGTCAAACCTGGAACGTCCCTTCCACTGTGTGTTTCAGTTTCACATTATTTGACTCATAGGCTGTCAGCTGGGAGCCTTGGTGAGCAGGTAGGCCATGAAATATGCATCTGCCTGTGGTTATTTTAGAGTGTAGAGTCTGATACATGTAAGTACATATATCAGCACACACACACCCTCAGCCCCGGGGGTGTTGCTACACTCCTCAAATTCATGTGCAATCCCTTTGCCTGTGCCAGAGACAGCTACGAATGCATGTTGACTCACTTTGCCTGGGAAGTGCCAGAGCATTAGGTTTCAAATTCAAAGGATATCAGCACAGCAGCTATTATTATTTGCTCTTACTTCAGAAATGTTGCTCAGTTCAGCCACTCAGTCTGCCCCAGCTATAACTCAGCATGGTATTTTGCAGTTTAATTTACAAAGTAAACTAATTACACACCTCCTTCACACACATATGAAAAGTCAGTGGTGACAGAAACAGCAGTCTGACCCCAAGAGTGTCAGGAAAGCTGCAAATAGTCCACACCTTCTCAAAACTGTCTGCTTATTTCTCTAAGTTCTGCTTTCCTCCTGCTATTCCTCATCTGCAGAGTGGGAATAATGACACCCACTTTTCTGAAGGGCTTGGAGGAAGAGCACTGCCCAAGGAAGGTGCATGATACTCTCAGAGGAACATCTGTCGCACTGCTGAATGAGCACCACCGTTGTTTCAGGTGCTGGCTATGTCAGCAGAGAGCAATGCAAAACCCCTTTCACAGTACTATTTATCCAGAAGATAATTATGAGGAAAAGGAAAGAAAACTGACCAGTCCTAATAAATACCAGCCCTTTCAGGAATGAATTCAAAAGCCAGTTTTCTAGGTATCAGATGATAGGAATCATAAAGTTAAAGCATGCGCTTACTTTAATGAATCTGGTCAAAATCACTGTCTGGAGTGTTTATTTATTCATTAATTTTTACTTGAGTAGACAAAGTAAATCTGCCCTTGGTTTTCATAAAACCTTTCTTGCTACATTCTATTTAGTTTAAATTGGCATCTATTTGATCCAACCTGGAAAGCCCAGCCAAATGCAATTAGTGTCATTGAAACTTTTGGAGTTCAAGTTTTCTTTTTCCTTGTGTGTTTTTTTTTTTTCTGTGACCCACCCCCCCCCCCCCCCAGTTTAAAACCCAAGATGAAGAGTTCTAGAACTCTAGAACTCTAGAACTCTAGAACTCTAGAACTCTAGCAATAATGTAATAGAATTAGAAAACCTGATTATGGAGCCCGGTTTTGCCTGGCCAGCTGGTTTTCCTCTTCTGCTACAATACTATTTTTTTGTGCGTTTGTTTTTGTTAAAACTTCCAAGCAGCCCAGCTCCAACCCTTGTGGACTCGATCGCAGGTTGCGAGCCCCGGCACTGCTTCTTTTATCCACAGACCTCAGCGCACTGAGGTAGGATCTTTTTCTTCTGTGTTCCAGCATCACTCTGCTGCTGGAAAGGCTGGCGTGGCACCTGGGGTGGTGAAGGGCAACGGAGCATGGTCTGGCAGCTGTTGGGAAGCATGTGGTCCCTGTCTGTCAGCTCCTTCACCGACCGCGGGCCCACACGCCTCCAGGGTCCCTGGCAACTCCCACGGGCTCGGCCTCCATGAGGAAGCGGGCGGTGCTGGCACTGGGGCAGCCCAGCAGCTGCCTGGCCAAGGTGGCTGCCCTTGGCTTCCTAAAAGGGTGTCATTGGGCAGCCGCTGGGCTGCGGGTGGTAGAGAAACAAGTTAATTTTGTTCACAAAAGCTTCAGTAGCTCATTACTGAAAAGGAGCCTTCAAAAATATTTCTAAAATATGAATGTTTTTCAGGGGTTGCTACAGCAACGTGTAGAGCATATAATCCAAAATAGGATGTCTAGACAAACTCCTACTGTCTGACCTTTCATGTATTTCCTAATCCAGCCAATCTCGCCAAGCAAATTGGTGACTAAGCAGCAATTCACTTTACACGGTGTCGTAAAGGCCTGACAAGGCCCAGGTCACGGTTATAAATTTCAGTCTGGCTACTTCAGCAACTCTCAGCTTCCTTTACCAGCACAGCTCCCGTGTGGTTTCTGGGCTGTGATGTGTGCTCTGGATCATCGTGAAGCAATTTTGGGGCCGTAAAATCCAAAAGCCACAGCTCTACTGCGAAACAGAGAGCACTTTCATCCGGCAGAACCCCAGAGTTTACATAAAGCTGTAAAAAGGGAGGCTGGAGGGAGTCTCGGGCGAAAGCAAAATGAAAGGCAGTGGTGCAGGGGCCTGCAGCAGCCGCCTCCTCCTGGGGCTGGGGTCCCTCCTTCCCCCAGCTCTCAGGCGCCAACTGCCCGGGCTAGCAGGACTGGCACCTGCTAGTCACGGCGAGTCACAGCGGTCTTTCTGCTTCAGGTTCCACTTTTGTCCTCCCCACAGGAGCACCTCTGTTTATTTTCCAAAAGTAGCCCTGCACAAAAAAGTAGCCAGGTCAGATCCTCCCGTTGTGGCAGAAAATTCACCAAATGCCCTTCAGTGACATGTCCTTTATCAACATGGTCTGATTCCAAAGGAATATGAAAAATGTTTTTAAAAACAAGGAAGGAGGTATTGACTCTGTACTCACTAACCTTTAAAAAGCTATTTGTATCTACGTGTATGTGTCTATGTGTATATATGTATATATACATATACACATTTGTATACATACAGATATAGAGATGTATGAGCTCATAAAGATGAATGAATTTTACAGCAAAAACAAACCAAAGCAAAGACTCTTTTATTTTATTCTATTTTTTTAATATACTTTGTTCCACATTGCCCATTCCTCTCTCCCTCACAGAGCAAGGCCATGCTGGCTGAAGGTAGGAGCACTGCCCTCAGCAGGGTCTGAGGTAGAAAAACAATATCGGTGCTTCCGAGTTAAGCTGGTCCCACATGCATATTCTGGTAAACTTAAGGAAATCTTGTACGCACTGCAGGGACAGGGGTGCGTGACACGTGTTACTGCACAGAAAGCGAGTGGGAGAGAAAAGAGAGCTATTGTCAGAAGAAAATGGGAGGAAGAACCTAGAATAGCTAAGGAAAAAAAGTGAAATAAACTACAATTTGGTCAGCACATTAAAACAATTGTGTGCTGTACAGTATTATATATTGTTAATTATACACTGTGTATTAAACAGTGGTAAGAATTAACGACCCAATATCTGGCCATTCCATATAGCTTGTTATAGAAAGGTGTTGGATTTTATATATATTTTCTGTGAAGTTTAATTTTCCATGCGGTGTTTGGTCAGGAAATTGAGAGCCCCTCAGGTGGAGTGCCAGGAGAAACCTTTCCAAGGAGAACGTGTGCTGCAATGTACAGGGGGAAGATTCCAGGGGGAAGATTCCAGGGGTGAACATTTCATCTTCTGAGCATCTTGTTTTATTCACAAGACATTGTATCTACCCCAGAGGATTCATTCTTTAAGACAGCAAAAAAGAGCTGAAGAAAAAGATTTCTGCAGTGTATGGGCATCAATCCATCCAAGCATAAAAGAAATTGACTGCTTATGATTAATTAGAGATTAATAGGAGGTATTTGAGGAAAAGCACTGCACTGAATCCCTGTCCTGCATCATTGGTAAACAGCTGCTCTTTCATCTGGAGGTTCAGAACTTCCTTCTTCAAAAAGCCCTTACCATCATCCCTGCAGCACAGCCCACCAGCTAAAGCCCTGGTGTCAGGAGAGCCAGGTCTTAATCCTCGTGTTGCCCTGGGGTAGTGTGCCAGTGGGACCATTTCTTTACTGCTCTGGGTCATTTCTTCCTGTGCCTGGCCTTCCTCTGCCCTCAGCTCTTTGGGACAGGCAGCTCCTCTTACTCTGCATTTGCGCAGTGCCTCTCACAGCGAAGCCCTGATGGAGAGGCTGTTAGGTGCTACTACAAACAAATGACTAAGCCACCACAGAAGTTAAAATCTGACAGATTTCCCAGATCTTGAAAAATTTGCCTCCTCATGGGAAGAATTAGGCACCACATGCTTCGTATGTAGAGCTGGCAGCTCTGCATGTGGCTATAAACGTATAAGAACAAAACAGCACTCATTCAGCCTGGTCTGTGGAGTCCATGTTAAAAATAGAAGGGACAATAACGGGGATGACAAGGAGGTCATGGAGGTTTAGAAGGGACAGATAAATTAGTTTTTAAAGAATTCCAGTAGTGCAAAAACACAGACGCTAATGAAAGATGAGTGCAGCAAATGCAGCCGTCCTACGTGAGAGCAAAACTAGAGATCACTAAAACTATCACTAACCCTAACCTTAACACTCATGACCTAACCCTAACCTTAATGACCATAACAATAAGCTTAAGTAACCCAAACCGTAAAAACCATAACCCTAAACTGAACCCTCACCCATAACCCTAACCCTTACACTAAACCTAAAATCCCTAACCCTAACCTTAACTGTAATAAAAAAAACACTAACCCTTAATCCTAAACATAAACTTAATGACTGTAGCCATAACATGAACAATAACACCTAGCCCTAACCCTAAACATTAACCCTAACCCAAATACCCCTAACTTTGACAGTGTTAACCCTAGCCCTTACCCAGACTCTAACCCTAACATTAATGACTATAACCCTAAGCATAAAATTAACCCCTAACCCTAACTCTAATCCTAAACCCTAACCCTAACCTTAATGACTATAACTCTAGGGCTAATTCAAACTCCTAATCCTAATCCTGACCCTAAATCCTAGCACTAACCCTAACCTTAATGACGATAACACTGGGCCTAACTCTAACCCCTAGCCCTAACATTAAAGACAACCCTAACTCTGAACCCTAAACCTAATCCTAACCCGGAACCTAAGCCCACTATTAACCCTAACCTTAAACCTAACACTAAACCCTAAATCTAATTACCCACAGTCTAAACTGTCACCCTAATCCCAAACCCTAAACCCTAACCCTAAATTTAACCAAAGTGAAAGCAAATCCAGAAGTGGCTAACCCTAATGCCTAACACAAATCCTAACCCTAATAACCACAATCCTAACCATAACCCTAACTCTAACCCTAAACATAAAAACCCAAACCCTGCTATGAATCCTAACCTTAACCAGCCTAATCCTAACCCTAACATTAATGAATATAACACTAACCCTAACCCTAAACCCTAACCCTAAAAACACTAAGCCTGACTCTAACCCTAACCCTGATGACAACAATCCAAACACAAAAACTGAGACCTAGCCCTAACCCTAACTTTAAACCTTAATGCTAACCATAATCCAAATAACCCTAACTATAACTCTCACTGTAATAACTCTAACCTCAGCCCTAACCCTGATATTAATCACTAAAATCCTAACAGCTAACCCTAACTTTAACCCCTAACCCTAATAACCATAACTCTAAACCTAACCTCTAACAAGAACCCTAACCTTAATGACTATAACCGGAAGCTTAACCACAAACCCTAACGCTAAATTCTGATGATAACTCCAATATCTTTAACCCTAACTCTAAACCTGACCCCTAACCCTAACCTTAATGATGATAACACTAACCCTACCCTTAACCCTAAACGTAACCCTAATAAACCTAATCTTAACACTAATTTAAAATCAACCATAAACCTAATCCTAACCCTAAACCCTGACCCTAAATGTAATCCTAACCCTAACCACCCTAACCTTAATGGCAATAACACTAACCCTTAACCTAACCCTAATCTTCACCTGAACCCTAACCCTAATAACCCTAACTCTAACCCTAAATTTTAACCCTAATCCTAACCCAAATAACCCTAATCGTGACCCTAACCTTAATGACTATAACCCTAAGCCTAACCCCTTACCCTAACACTAATAATCCTAAGACTAACCCTAACACTAAACCCTAACCATAACTCTAATTACCCTAACCCTAAACTCTAACCCTAATTACCCTAACCCTAAACTCTAACCCTAATCCTAAACCCTAACCCCTAACCTTAAACCCTGACCCTAACCATACATGAAAGCAAATCTAGAAGTGTCTAACTCTACCCCTAACCCATAACCCTAACCCTAATTGGTATGAGACTGGATCAAACTTTTCACATTACAAATCATACTTTTCAGGTTTTTTCAGAGCTATTCCATGAGACCGTTCTGCTGGCCAGATTGTGTTATGGTTCCTCCTTTTTGCTTGCATGAAAAAGATGAGCATGTGGTGTGGTCCACTGCTTCAGAGGCACTCTACCTTGGGGGAACAGAGAGTTGTGCTCTTCAAGCTACTTGTACCCAGCTTAGACCCCACTGTTGGTGCAGCTGGCAGTCCCTGCCATGTACTCTGTAAAGTCATTTTAGTGATGGGCTGCAAGAGCTGCCTTCCTGGGCCACTGGCCCTCTTTAGGAGGGTCTGCCTCATCCCTCCATCCTGCTCTCCTTAGAATCGGGACCTACATTTTTTTTTTTTAAAGAAAGACTCCTGTTCCCTGCAAATGTAAGCAAAATTATATTCTCACATATGATTAGATTTCACTGAGAAAATGACAGTCTGATCTCTCTTTTTGTCTCGGCCCTCCCTCACTCACACACAGTTCACACACACAAAATCATATTATACATACTTGCATATATGTTCTGACATTTTCTGTCGCATAACTGTCAGCTGCAGCCCTATGCCACCCTTGAAAAACAGATTATTTAGTCTGATGTTTGCTTTAAAGTCTGATCAGAAAGTGTTGTGTGCTGCCATACTACTGAATCTGACAGCTTTTGTCCAACCATAGCGCTCTGCATTCATTATTAATGGTCACAAGATGGTCTAGTCAAGAGATAGCACTCCTCTGGAAAATATTTATAAGGGAAAGGCAAAGCAGCATGCTCGACATTTGTTAACTACAAAATTAACAGGCTTATAGTGCTGAAGAATCTATGACTTCTACTCCATTTTCTCAGATAAATATTCTTATAACTAAGCAGAAAATGCAATTGTGCAAAATAACATGCTATGGTTTGTTACAGCATGCATAAAATGTACTTCGATGTATAGAAGGAACGCCTTTCATCTTTTCAACATAACAGTGAAGCAAGTGGCCAGCAGGAACTACTGACACTATCAATCTTTTTCCTCTTTTTATATCTTAGAGAAACAAACCTAACAAGTACTGCAAAGTTGTGAATTTTACACATGGTCTATATAGCTCTTTTTCCTGCCACTGCTAGCCTCATCATTTCTCTTTCACTCTCTCTACACATTTATCACATGAACTTGCTTCATTGTGTAATAATTTTGATTTTTAGCTCTAGAGGAGATAGCTGTTTATTGGTCTGTTTTCATAGGATGGTGCCTTGAAGTAATGAGAGTGCCAAATGAACAAGTATTAGAGAAGAGCAAAAACCAGCAGACCCAAACAGAAACATTCTGGCTTTGTTTTGTTGTTGTTGTTTGCTTTGTTGTCTTGTGGTTTTGTTTTGTTTTGTTTCTTTTTAATAGGGCAATAACATTTTCATCTCAAATGAAATATTAATTTTCCTGATACAGGCAAAGGCAGCTCATACCTTAGATTTTGTGAGCTACACAAGAGTCAGCAGACCAGCAGGACTAAGTAAAATAGATGTTTGTTAGGGAATGGCTTAAAGATAAAGGACATGAATCTATGGAGCAGTTGCATGATCAGAGTTTGTTCTAATAAGAGTTGTGTTCTGATAAGTTAATGGTTTGATATGTTTTAGGAGCTTAGCATAACCAGGCCTCAGTGCCTCAATAGGCCTCAGCAGGGACTGCTGATCATGAGGGCACAGCAAGGACACTGTGACCTTGACAAGTCTTGTAAGCAACTCCAAGGAGGGGGGAGTTGAAAAGGCACGAAACTCACACCGCCAGCTAGCGTCAGGTAGGAGGGTCAAGGCAAATGTAACCTTTGGATCTAAGCCAATCAGCAGGTGACAAGTGTGCATAATTACTGTAACCTGTATAAATATGTGTCGTTAACGGCAATAAGGTTGAACAATGCGTTATCACTCACATTGAGTTGGCCTAGCTTGTTCCTCCGCTGCTCGCAGATGTTGCTTTGGAATAACATTTAATTCGAAATTGTCCAACCAACCCAAAAAGAAATGCAAACTCCAGGCTGACTGGAACTTGGAAATCTTATGAAGACACTAACGTTAACTGCTCCCCTGGAATGCCTCAGTGCTGTCTGCACACTCAGTTAGTCACACTTTATGTGTTCCTCATGTCTGCGCAACAGCTAGCTGAAGGCAATTGAGTCAGCAAAGGGGAAGCAAGCACTGAAGTGAATGCATACAGACACAGCCCAGCACTTGCTGTTAGTTTGTTTAATTATTATAGTCACTGCCATCTTCATAAACACCATTAGAGGTTAAGTTACTTTTGTCTGAAAGTAGCTCTGCGAGGCAGACGAGAGCCTCATTTAGATCATATGTCACACAGCTGAATTGTTCCACTGCTTTCTGACACAGGCCAGGAGCAAGAATTAATTTCGCACATCTTTCAGCCCATTGTCATGAGGAGGACTAAACCTGAGTGACAAGGTAACAACCTTCTTGTCTTTGAAAGATCACCTGTGTGTCTTTCAAAATCTCTCAATCCAGTCCACATTGTCATTGCAGTTTGTAACTCCTGTGTTAGCATACAAACAGCAGGATCATTGTATTTTACAGGACAATTCCCTGGTGAGGAAATCTATTTGATCTTTGACCTTTTTCTGTGTACAAATTCAGGATGTTTATCATCACTTCACAAGGTATGGCAGTGACACCATTTCTTAAACAAATATTGCTGTCCATAAACATGGATGATGCTGCCAAGGCTCTGCCAGCTCAATCTTTTAAATGAAAACAAGAAAATGAAAGTTTAAAAACTAGTACACTGTGGGGTCAGAGATTTTTAGAAGAGCTTTGGTCTGAACAAAAAAAAAAAAAGGGAAACAGCACTCTTCTATTAATTTATGAACAAACTAGTCATTTTGATCTTTGATACCAATACTCATTGCAAATGTGATTGGCATAATTTTTTTATGCTGCAACTATTTTTAGCACTGTTTCTTCCAGAGCAGCATCTGGAAGTCTCAAGCTGGCATCTCACTATATGAAGTACTGTCCAGATGTGAGCAAAGGTTAACCGAGCTGCCCTGGCAGTTGTAAATGGTTTTTTTCAAAGCACCTTATCATTAAAACACCTTTACTATCAAACCCCATTTTTAACAACTAGAAACTCAAGCAAAGGAAAAAGCATTACTTCAAATACATTTGCTATATTACTCTCCAAGCTTAATTAAAATAATTTAGATGTCCTACATACCAAAGTGTGGATTTGTAAGAAAAGCTTATGAATTATAGCTTGGTGGATTAGTCAAGGACAAAAAACTATTTAATAAGGCAAAAATAGGAAAAGAAATGATGCTAACAAACACATAAAAAAAGAATATCCATTGGGACTCACAACCTTGCTTTCAGTCAAAATGTCCGAGTCCTTATCCAAGCAGGTTTCTTTTGGCACATGTTCAGTGCAGAAAATGGCCACAGGGCTGCTTGCCAAGTTCTGTCTGAAGGGAAAGAGCCAGGAGTAAGGGTAAACAAAGAAGTGGCATGTTGTAGGAAACACCTCAGCAGGTAGTACTGCAGAGTCCAGACACTGTTGTTAGCTGGAAGACTGCCACCATTTACAAAGGGTGTCCAAGTGCTTGCCTACGCGACAAAATAAAGGAGTGATTGCAGCATGGATAGATGTATCTGTGATAGCTTTAGTCTGGCAGTTGTACATAACAGCAGCAGCTAAGACATACTGGCAAAGGCATCCGCACCTTCCTATGACACAGCACCTTCCTCAGAACCACAAAGCCCTACAGACCTTGAGTTTTTGATTGCTGGGTTGTGGGGTAGTCTTCTTCGCTCTTACTGCCCAGACTATGTTCAGTCAGATGTCAGACCTTCTGCACCCTGTGCAGCCAGGCCAGGGATTTGTCCTGTCCCGAGGCAATCAGAAAGCACAAGACTAGAAGAAGCTCCCATAGTCACATACATCTTATCCTGGGTTTTCATTTTAATCTAGGAGAAAGAATATAGAAAGAGCTGCTCCAAAAATCAGTGCCTACCTTTGTATTTTGGGTAATATGGAGCATATGGCCAGTTCCACACAAAAGGCTTTGTGAGATGTAAACATGTGTGAGAGCTATACAGGTCTTACTCTGATCCTACCGCTGTTTCACTGTGATCATGCTGAATTTCTCCGGGTAACTGAGAGCAAAGTCAGGCACTGCACTCAAATCACAGTATTGTGCTGAGCAAAGCAAAGTCATTAATTTTTCCTCTTCTACTTCCTTATTTCTAATTTTGAATACAGAAGCTGTCCTGGAGCATTTTCATCCCCTATTTATTAGTGTCATGAAGTATGTTCCTCTTTGACGGATGACTAGTTTTCCCAGACTGGTGATTTTCTGGTATCTCCCCAAAACGTTATTTGAGAGCTGTCCAGAAAAGCCATATAAAAAAAAAAAAACAAAAACAAAAACCAAAAAACAACCCCTCCCAAAAAAAAACCCTAGAACAATGTGGAACTTGCTTCATTTCAGGATGCTAGAAATTCAACATGCAGATCCAAACCATTTAAATATTTTATGAGTTCAAGTTTATTCAAAACTGGAACTCAAGTCAATGTGAAAGTATTCAGAAAAAGGGGGGAGGCCAATCACACAGACACCTCCCCACCATATTTGCATGAGTTGCCTTATGCTGAAATAATAGAGTTCTGTGTAGACCCAGCTGTTTCTTCTATTTTTTTTTTTTTTTTTTAATATGGCTTTATAGCATGCAATTTTGCCTAGAATTATGGCTCTATTCCACTATAGAAGTTCATTACCTTATTTACTAACCTGTAGAAACAGGCCTTTCAGGTTATTCTTTTTTTTTCTTATCTACCTAAATTCAGCCTACAAGACGGTTCCACCAGCCCATAGCATCCATAAGGAAGGACAGTGCAGGACTAGAGACATGTCAGGGGCTTAGAGACAAGGAACTGCCATTACTTTTTCCCAGCCCAAAAAGAAATACCAGACTGGTTTTGGGTGTGCCATGCTAATGCACCTGAAGTCGCCTGATCTGCTTGAAAGGATCAGTATTTTTCCTCAGTTACTCCTATATACTTCTTCACCTCCTTTCAACTTCACAGAAGCTTGGATGGCTGTTTCTGTCCTCCTCTATGTGAACATCACCTGAACACAAATCTCCCAGTTCCAGCAGCCTTCCCTGCCAGAACCCCAAAGCAGAGTAGGGAGCACAGAGTATGACCTATACAAAGGATAGGCAAGAGGGGATTTAGACCCGAGGCAGCAAAGAAGTGCTCAAAAGACTCAGGAACACTGCAAACATTTTGCAAGCCGAGTGAGAGAAGGCATAAAGCAGCAGGGCGATTGTCCAAGATAAGCCAGAGTTCAAGAGGGGTTGGCTAGTCTTTGCTGGGGCAAGGTGCCACTGCCAGCTGTTTGCTGGTACTTTTACAGCACTTCTCCTGTACTTCTTTGTTCTGTCTTTTCTGTTTGCAGCAAGTCATCAGAAAAATTTCCCCTAAATAACCGCTGTATTATTTTATACATTTAACCTTGTAACTCTTTCCTCTTATTTCCTTCTAAGTCACACGTTATCTCTTTCACTGCTAGATATTTCCTGTCTGTTCATTCATCGGCTTATTTTAGCTTCTTCCTTCCTCTTTGTTGGCTGCCTGCCCCCTATATGTCTGCCCTACATATTTATACTCCTACCCATTGTTGCCTGTTTTCTTGGCTAGTATATTGGTTCCCATTCTTTGCCATTGTGAAACTCTCAAAGAATAATCAACTTACTTCACATTCTCTTTGTGTGAATCATGACTCTAGTGGAGTGGCGATCTTGACCTGTGGCAGGTCCTTGGAGACCAGTTCCATAGTGGGAGTGGGCTCAGTCTGGTCAATAGCCCCTGATACTTCACTTGCATTTAACAGATAGCTTCAACTTTCACGTACCTTTTCTTTAAATGATCTAATTTTGTTTTTCTCTTGCAAAAACAAAAGAACAAAAAAACAAATAACAAAAAAAAAAAGAAGAAAAAAACAAAAGAAAAAAACCAAACCAAACAAACAACAACAAACAAAACCCAAAGAAACAAAACAGAAAGTAATCTTCCCTCCTTTTATGAAATTCATACTGGCTCCCCAAGGGGACAACTTCAACTTCGGAAAGTTTTATTCCTACTGCTTCCTAGAAACCCATTGAAAGGAAGCAACAATTCACAGATAGCCTCAACCACTCTTTTTGTGTCAATTATAGACCCAAATAAATAGACAATGTAAGAGATTATTTTTATCCTCATGAAGATCTATGCATTAGCATAAAATATTATGATGCTAAAAGCCCCTTCTCTTGTTTCATGCTGATCTAACAGGCACAAGGATCACATCCCAAACTAGAATTCTTCAGAAAAAGGCATTTTATTTTTCTATGTCTGTTCCACTGTGATGTTATCTCCCAGCTGTTGCTTAGGTGCTCCCTTGTTGCTACATTAGCGATGCTAGAGTGAAAAAAGCAGGAAAAGAGTGAATGAGAGCTCTTATGACTGAGATTTTTTTGTTTGGCAAAAAGCACCCACAACTCAAGAATGGGGGGATAATCCAGGATTAGATTTCTCCACTGTTTGATTTGTTTTGGTTTGTTTTTGTTATTTTTTTTTTTAATGAAGATTGTTGCTGTGAGTCAAATGTGCAATAAAGTATTGAAACTGGAAAGAAAATGTATATTGAATATGGCTGAAATACAGATCACTACAAAGAAAGTCCATCTTTTGCATATACAGCTCATGCTGTTAGAAACAAGGAATGTGCACCCCAACTGCAGGGAACACAGCCTTCAACTCTGTTAGAAAGTAATTCTGATTGTGAATGCAGATTTTGCTGGATTCTACTGTGCAGTAGCAATAAAAAGTGGAAACTCAAACTGCCATCTATATTTACTTTAAAAAAATCGGTCTGTTTTTTATTAGTATTTTGTCTTGTATCAGCTTTGTTTTAAAGCTGCAGACTGGTTTGTATTTATCTGAGTACAAAATCCTTATAAAAAGGGGAGGAAAACATCCTCCTTACTCCACAGCACCTTGATGCGGGCTGTTAAAATAAGTAACTGTAGGGGACAATAATCCTTAGAATCTTAGATGCATACACAATTTCTGTCAATTTTTAAAAGCTGGGTTTCTCCCTTTTTCCAGGTATGCTCCCCAGGAAAGACTGATATTTGGTAGTTTCCAAGGCAAACCTTCCACATACAGAATGATTTGTTGCCAGGGTGTACACACACACACACACACACACATATGTTCATATATATGTTCACATATATGTATATCTTGTGAAATAAGTGTGCAAGTGCTGTAGTTTTTGGACAGCTTTCTATTATTTCCTTCTCTTTCTCTGTCTCAGCACAGTTTCAGCATTTACTTGTGGCTTTTCTCCCAGTCATCAGATTTTAGTGGTGAAGTGACACACGTTTTTCAGTTTCTCACACGTATGCTGCTCTTCATTCAGATCACCAGAGCCATGTACTGCATGATTAGTTAGTGAATCTAAAATTTCAGGTTCACCAAGCACTTCATGAGACATCATGAGAAGCCAACATGAGGCTATATCTTAGGTAAGTACTTGCCCATCTCAAAAAATACATTCAGTGGGAATCTCAGCTATAAACCAGCTTGTCATATGGTGTACACACACTGGAAGACTTGTATCTTTAGCATTTGCCAACTGGAGACAAAGTTCCTCCTTAAAAGAGATCCTATCGCAACTCAGCAGCAGTCTCTCCTTCCATGCTGATCAATTTTCATTACTGGAATGCGTTATACCCCTCTGTAAGTAAATAGTTATTAATAGATAAAATGCTAGGAGAGAGAAGCCAAAAAATGGTCTCTATCTCAAACAGCTCCACAGTTTTGCAGAATTAATAAAACACATTGTTGCGCACTGCAATTGCCTTTCCTCTGGCTTCCCTTTCTATCAGCTCTTGGGTTCTCCTAGTAGCCCATACTTGCTGAACAACCACGTTCTTGCAGGCAGGTGCTCATGGGACTGCTAGGGCAGACCTCAGCTCCAGCTCATGGCAATTCTCCACCGCACCACCCCACCTTCCAGCATGGTTTCTTGCATTAGTCCCTGCATACAGCTCAGCAATCTCCTAAGCACACAGAGATGAAGGGTTATCTCAGCATCACCCTATTCAAACTGTTTTTAAACAAGTTGTGTTCCAAGTATTGTGGGTTTCCCTATGCATTACCTCTACTTTGATTATTGTGACCTTCCCTGATTGCTTAGATAAAGGCTTCCTGAAGTTAATGGGGAACCTTGCAACTCACAAAAGGGGAACCCACCTCACTGACTCTGATATAGCTCTCAAAGGAAGGACCATTCACTACACTGATAGCATGGACTCTCCTGCTCATGATAAGCTCATAACTCATCATCTTTCACTGCTAGCCCATAGCGAAAGTCAGGTTCAGTTACGGGAGGGTGGCTGGTCCAAGAGACTTGCCTTTCACTGAAGAGGTACCACAGCTTATTTGCACTATTATCCATACAAGACTATTTCCACTACTCCAGCACTAGCCTAGGCCTATTACTTCCACAACACTCAAGCTTACAACATCCCTGATTTCTATTTTACTGTGACATCCTGGCACAACCAGGTTATCTGCCCTAGTTATTTACCTCAGAGCTGGGGATGCCACATTCAGATGCCTACTGCCCCCTCTTCAACACTATGTGCTGAGAAGTGAGACAACAACCTAGCTGACCTTCAGAATCACAGTTTTTAACATATTTCATGCAGTTGTTCTCTGATGGACAGAAACAGTGCAGTAATCAAACTGTCAGAGATTACCCAGAGCAGGAAAAAAACTTGAGGTCTTCTAGGTGTTGGGCTAGGACTCAAATGTAATGCACATACTCCTTCTAACCACATCAATATGTGGATGGGTTGCTATATAAAGATGGTCATACCTCCAAATGAAAGCAATATCAGGCACCTTTCACAGGAAAATGCCACAGAAAACCTCCCACAGACTGAAAGTTTGATTAAGACTCTGCTTACTAATCTTCACGTTCTAAATTCTCATACAGTCTCTCTAACTGTACCTGTTGTACACCCCAGACATGACAAATAGACCCATTCAGCACAATGTTTACCACTTTCATTAGAAACAAACTTGTTCCAAGGAAGAATACACTCCTTTTCAAAAATGCTGCATACCTAATGTCTTTAAAACATGTATAGGATGTTAAAGAAATGGGAAAGATGTGCAGCTATTACCCAGTACAGGCAAGATGCTGTGCTATAGAGTCATATGTAGAGTCTCACATTCAGGCTACTACTCATACTGTTTCCTCCAGACATCTAATTTGAGTGCCATGCAGAACCACAATGAGAAGCCCGGGTTTATTGCAAAGGGAAAATGAAAGACATTTTCAGACAGCAGCTCAGAGCATAGATGCATGCCTAAAAGGACACTTGGTCTACAGTCAAACTGCAGTATTCATCTCAGCTTGGATCTCTCTTGATTTACACAAACTATGTATGGGACCTGACAGTTTACAATGCAGGTGGATCAGTTCAATCCAGTCCCCAAAACAGCCAGGTCGGCAGAAAGCTGCCTTGAATTCAAGCTGCATCTTGTACAAAAGATGCAAGTCTCCCATGACTGAGAAAGTTAATTTATCCAGGATTCTAAGTATGCCAAGACTAACTTGGTATTTGACTTCCACAAATTCATAACACAATACTTGTCTATTTGCAAACACATGTAAGTTATGGCAATCCAACACACTTAATGTTGCCTTTGAAAAGGCTGAGCGCAGGCACAAGAGCTAAAGCGCATATTCTGATGTGCTGAAAATATTGTATTGCAGGGTAACAAAAGACATCCCTTTGCTCTGAAGCTTTGTTCTCTCATTCTCACCAGATTAAAAAAAATCCTGAAATTAACACTGAACTAATTGCTATCCCCAAAGGCTTAAACAGACACCTCCTTTTCTTCAAAGGCAATAAACCAACAACCCCACTAGATACCCATCATGAAGGATCACAAGACCCTCCTCAGGTACTTTTACTGACAAATCTCTGTTGTCAGTGATTTCTATATCCAATGGTCTCACCTGGCTGGCAATAACCTGGACAGTGAAAAACTTAAAATTTTCTTCAGTCATCATGTGAGTCCTTTTCCCTCTTATCCCTGGTTTCAAAGCACTCACAGCTCTGACTACGTGGGGCAGCTCCTATAACTGAGAATCATTTAGCCCTGGAAACTTAAAATACCAAACTAGCTACAGTTGCTTGAACTCATGAAGAGAAAAAATAGAATCGGCTGTTTAGCATAGCCTAAGAGTCTTCATGTTATGGGAGCTTGAAACTACGGCACCTAAACTGAGAGAAATAAATGTGTTCCACAAGCCAAGAAGGAATATATTTTGTCATAGTTCTTCACAACAGTAGTAAAAGTAATTTTGCATTCATGACTTACTGTTGCTTGAAAAGAACTTCACTTGCTGTCTAGGTATTGTACAGGTGGAAGTGGGTGTGATTTGGGAAAACATATTGTCCATTCATTTTCTAAGTTATGTTTTCCTGTCTGAACCGGACGTTTCCATGGGCTATTGCCACCTCTTACTAAAAGTACCGTTTCTGAAATACCTATGGCAGCAACACTGAATAGCTACCTTTCTGCCAAGTGACTTAGAAAACAAACTGCATAGGGCAAGTATAACTTAAGAGTGGACAACGTGACCTGCATGACTCTTGCTAACCCTTCCCAGGTATTCTGGTAGGCAGGGACATGAACTGGTTTCACAGATGAGCAGCTTTTCTTCTCAGACTCTGTTTGTGACACTTATCATCGGGGTGAAATCAGTATCTGTTTACTTTTTCTGAGTAAACTAGGGGCTTGGAAAGAGGAGAAGTCCCAAACCTCATAACCAAAATGCAAAATTCAAGGGAATTTGAAAATTGCACCAGCTCATTTACCACAGATGAGAGAAGAGAGGAATTTTAACTTGGAGAGAAGATGGGGTGACTATCCTGTCACTGTTTCCACCTTTGCCCTTGGCTGCTGCAGAGCTGTTCCCAGCTGCCAGAGTGGAGAAGAGCCGTCTACTCCTTTGTGCACACTTACAGTACCAAGTGTGGTGTCCTGGGATCATTTAAATCCTCTGCATTCTTAAAAAAAGTCTTTTCAATCTTTGACATTTTAAGTCAGAAATAAAAGCAGCCAAGCGCATGATTAAATTCTGCCTCAGTTTCAAGAAAGGGATGGGTGTGGGTGTGTCTGACCATGACTACACTGGGGAGATAACTGTTTCTAGGACAAGAGTGTCAGCTTTTATTTTTGGGACAGCAGAGCTGGCAGACGCTTTTGGCTTCTACTACACAATTCATGTGAAAAAAAAAAAAAATTAACGGGTGCTGCCCAAGAAAACCAGACAGACACACACGAAAAAGGAATGATGTACAATATAAAGCATTAAATACACACACACACACAGAGGCAGGACTCTGCTTTATAGGATTTGAACCATATGTGCATTTACACATACACATGCACTAACTCACACCCGTAAATCACTTAGCCAGACTATCTGTCTGGTGTGTGGAACAGAAACACACTTATGAAATCTATTTTCTTCTTTTAGCAGCAGGCTAATAATTGATAAAGAGCCAGACTGGGGGCTCTGAGTTTTATGTGACAGATATACAAGGCTGCAGTTCTCCTCGTGTGCGCTTTGCCTGTTCTCTGGACCGCAGCACCTCCAGCCCCTGGCTGGCTGGCACGGCCCAGGCTTCTCAGCAGCTGCCAGGTAGCCCCACGAGGGCAGGGCAGATGGCCTGACTTAGCTAAAGCAATAAGAAAGAAGTAGCCAGTGGGGTGACTCAATGGGCACAGGAGCCAGCTGTGCGGACAGCCCAGCCCTTCAGGGAAGGTCTTGATGCAGGGATGCACTTGCAGCACCGTCCCCAGCCTCTCCCAGCAGCACCTCAGCAGCTGGCTGCAGCATGGGGGTGGCAGCCTGGTCTCACTGTAATGAGAGAGTAGGCAAAACAGCAGAAGCAAAAATGACCTCTTTGTCCTTTTAAAGCAGGCCTACCAGCTCTGGTGATGCCTTGAGGCAGGAAAGCACGGGCAGTACCAGTGAAAATAACGGGCTACTCCAAAGGCCAAAGGGCTTTCCTCCCTCCTCTGTTTGTCGCCTGAATTACAGTGCTAGCCCCAGACACTGTGTCAATGTGACATTGTCTGTAGTTTATTTTTCTAGGGTTTTTTTTCCTCTGTCTGTTTTCTGCATGACCGTTTCCCACCCTTCCGAAACAGCCTCTAAGGCAAAGTTTAGCGTATTGCAGCGATAACCCATTTCTGGGTGCAGAACTGCCAGGGTGACTGCCCCAGTCCACTGACTTTGGGCAGCCACTGGCAAAGGGGCAGGTCGGGCTGAGGAGAGGCAGTCTGGATCCAGACCAGGCAGAGGAGGGATGCTGTGCTGTGGGGTCACCCATCCAAGCCTATGCACTGCCCACAGAACAACTTCTATGGCTTCCCTGGCCTCTGCGACAGTGTGTAGGGATGTGATCACAGCAGAATGGCCTGATGTTGTGAAGACAGAATGAAGAGCCAGCAGCTGCCAGGTATGTGCATGGTGCTAACATTTACTAGCATCTGGGTTTAGTATAAAGAACTGCTTATCATAGGCCAGGCACATCAAGGATGTTGCTGGCTGCACAAGCCCTTGGCGCTCTTACCACCACCTCAGCTGGGTCTTTGTTGAAGTGCATGGCCATGACTTAGGTGAGAGGGAGCACAGCTCACTGCCAGCTGGTCTCGCTGCAGGAGAACAACTCCCATTCCCTTATGCTACTCCAAAACTGGTAGGCTAAATTAAATCACTTTAACACATGGCATGTCAGCCTCTAGAAAAAACAGGAAGGAAAGGTTAAGTCCCCATGCCCAGTGACAGGCTGGTGGGTTGATCTGGTATGCCATGGGTTATTCCCCATGAGGCAACTTCATGACAGGTGATCTGCCTCTGCTCTGGCCTCAGGGTAGCCCAGAAGCTCCATCTCATGGATGACATTGGTTGGAACAGGAGGTTGGGCTAGACACCTCCTGAGGTCCCTTCCAACCTGAGTCACCCTGTCATCCCTCTGGGTACCACTGAACTGCCAGTTTGAAGTGCCTGCTTCTCCCATGCATTTTGCATTCTGTCTTCTGCTCCCCACTTTTCCTCTTTACACCAGACTGACTATCCATTCTTTTACTGTACAGTGAGACTGTGAAAAAAATTAAATGTAAAGCGAAACCTAGACTTAAAATATACTGATATTATGAAAAAATAATTTTTAAAAAGTGAAACATAACCCACTCTGAAATTATTTCCATATTGTTTGGCGTAAACTAAGGGGCAACTCTTTTTCAGGCAGTTCCTTCTATTTTTTTCTACTTCATTCCCTCTCACTGAAGGCCGCAACTGGCTTCTCAGACTCTCTTCAGATGCCTGACAATGATAAGCCCCACTTTGGTGAATCTCGCAAAACAGACAGCATGTTTGCTTCAGTGCCTGGAGCCTGCCAAGTAAGCCTGCCAACAGGAGGTGTTGCTGGCACAGAAACAACATTTACCAGGCTTCCTGCTAACAGAAATACCTGGTGCTTGTAGTGATCTTGCTTCTGTTAGGCTGTGAGGAGTTGGGGTCACTTTGTTTGTGCTAAGCCCGACACGAACACAGCCAGAGAGAGAAGCTGCACTGCAGTTTCTTATTTTCACTAATTGCATCTGCCTTGATTTTCTCCCCCACATCATTCCTGTGTAAAAGGACCAGAGCTGCCTCAAGGATATGCCTCATTTTTTTGACTCTGTGACAGCTGGAGTGCAGTGTTCAACTTCAGGAACACAGGCATGCAGTGCACATCCTGTTGAGTAAGGGGAAATAAGGTCCATAAGTGTCATCAGAAAACTGGCTTCTCCCCTTCCCTCTAAAGCACAAAAGCCACCAGCGAAGCAAAAAGAAATGAAACTTCGCCTTTGAGACTTACAAGCTATTTTACCTATCCCATTCTCAGAGAAACCATCAGAATTTAAAATTGAAGACATGTTTAAAATAACAATCACTTTAGACGCTACTACCATTACAATGGCATCAAAGTCCTTGCTCCAAACATGATAGCATTTGTACAGGTGTCACTGAGAGCAAGTCAGAATCGCGCTTGCTCTGGAGACTTTGCTTCCCGGGACAGCACCACACAACCAAACTCCTGCCGAGTTACACAGGCAGTTACCAGTTCTGCTGGGTCCACTCAGAGAGTTTTGTTTCAGGTTAGCTTAGCTTTTAAACCACATCACTGGTGGAAAGATGACTAGGCAGCACACTTGCACTAAACAGGGCTTTCCAGTATACCAGAAAACAGTTCAGTTTGTAATCGTAGCATTTACACGCATTTGTTATGAGAGGCCTGTACCACGCCAGGGCTGTGGGAAGATGCCGGCTGTGTACAGCTACCACACACTGTGACTGGGGAGAAACAGAATTCCTTGCACTTCAGTGCTGACATTCTAATATTAAATCATTGCAAATTATGATGTACAGACCTTGACATCTGGTCATAGCCAGAGAGGAAAGGGTAGAGGAGCAAGGCTCTGTCTTTAGCTCATGTCCTTTGGGCTGGAGTTTTTCTTCTCAGTTCTTGACTGCCATCAGCAGAGACATTAGCCTGAATTCCCATAGTTGGTGCAGGACATTCTGCTTTCGGCTGATTTCAAATCAGGTAACCATGTTTACATCTTCAAACGGTTTATCAGGGAATTTCAGGAGAACTTTACGTTCTAACTCCAAGCTACATTTGTTGGAGTTTGGCCCTGCATGTGGGAAAAGCCCTTTGGAGAAGCACAGTAGTTACTGTACAGACACAGCTGCTGTTTTTCCAAATGAAACAGTATTTCATTTGTTTCAGTGCTGGTTTAAGTCAAAACAATTTGGCCCATGACTCGCTCTGTATTTCTTTTGCCAGATTTCATTTTTGTGTAATAATGACAACAATGTGTCTGAAACAAGAAGATATTAACTATTTATACCAGCGCAAGCATAATTATGAAAGGCTTTCAGCACCAAAATTCAAGCAGGCTTTGGTATGCATGGAATACATTCAGGAGATGAGAGTTTGGCAACAGAGAAGTATCAAGGAGGTGGGAGAAAAATCGGTTGGAAAGAAGATCCAGGTTCTTGCTGAGGTCGGGAGGTTTGATGAAACATGCCATCTCGTAAGGAGAGGACTAGATCTGGTCTGTGTGCCTGGACCAGTGATGAACATGTGCTTAGTGCAAACCCTGCTGCGTAGCACACTTTCTGTGACACACAGGCTAGACTGCAACTACTCACTCCAAAAATGAAATAGTTAAGACAACTTAACCATGAGGGTGGTGAGGCACTGGAACAGGCTGCCCAGAGAAGCTGTGGATGTCCCATCCCTGGAAGTGTTCAAGACCAGGCTGGACAGGGCTTTGAGCAACCTGGTCTAGTGGAAGGTGTCCCTGCCCCTGGCAGAAGGGCTGGAATTAGATGATCTTTAAGGTCCCTTCCAAACCAAACTATTCTATGGTTCTGTAGACGCGAAGCTGCCATATACAGATCAATGAAGTATGCAACATCTTACCAGCTGAAATATTTGAGGCCAAACTGGAGCTGTTTCTCATTGGGAGCTCTGCCATTAAGCTCCCTCTCCCCTGAAATTTATGATTAACACTTCAAAACATCTGCATTGCCTTTTTGACTCAGAAGAATTCCAGTCAAAGGGAAGAAATTTTCTGTAGCAAGTTTCTGACTGTTACGAAAGAGGAGACTTCTACTTCAGCGATCTCTGTTCTCTACTCTTTCCAAAGCCATAAATTGCCTTTGGGAAGACAATGTCTCCCAGTGCCCCAGCTCCCCACAGAACTCCATCCAGGGGCGCAAGCTGCAGCAGCCATCAGCCCCTCCACACTCACCAAGTGCTAATGAACAATGGCCCCTCTCGGGCTCTCAGGCTACTGGAGACATGTGAGGGAGCATTGGCCTAATGTATATGACCTCCCTGGCCTTCTGCAGCACTAGCATTATGATGCCTGACTGGGATGATGAAGTCTCCCTTTAGGCAAGCTGGGATGGAGGCACTGCCTGAACTGAGGTTTTGTTCACAGATCCCAAGAAAGGGAAATAAAAGAGTGTATGAAGATGAAACAGAGACACACGAGTACAGAAGCACATTAAACATAGTGAATATTTTTTCTTTCTACAAACTCTTGCCAATTAAAAGAGGGAGAAAGCAGAAAGTACTTGAAAATAGGTCCTATGGTTGCAAGACCGCATTTCTGAAACACAGATCTCTCAAGTATCACACTGCACTGCAGAATGACTAATTGTGGGGTGACTAATCCCTGTCTCCCCTCCAAAACTATTACTTCACAGTGACCAAGAAAACATGCCATAAAGATGTTGTTATTGCATCACTCACATTTACTGCATTGAGAAAGACTGAGCCTTTTACGGTACTTGTCTGATTAGCTAGAGGTATACTTCTTCTATGTCAGAAAAGAAAGAACCACTTAGTCTTCATAGTTCATCCTGGACAGTTGTGAAGGTGTTTGCTTAAATGCCTAGGGATCGGGGAGCTGGCTTTCAAGCAACGAACAAAATTATTGGGGGACGGGAAGGGGGCAGGGAGATGGCAGAAGCAGATGGATATTCAGGTTGACAGAAAATGAAAACCTGCCTTCGTCTTGCTTTCATTAGTCTTCATTATATGACCACGACAGCTTTAATTGCTGCCCTGCATACATAAGTAATAAAAATGTAAAATATTTAAATGAACTGTGGCTCCCAAAAGCCATTATGAAAGATTAATGATGAGTACTCTTTGCTAACTTAAACATCTTCAAGAAACACATCTGAGGAGCCCTTGTGGTTAAGATGATATTAGAACAATATTTGCTGGACCACTTGTCTCAAACCATTATGCACCAGGCTTTGATGGTTTTGATTATTCCGTCTTTAGCTAGTTTGAATTCTAGACATATTTGATTCCAATTTACTCATTCCTGACAAGTTATCCCACTCCTGCAATCCAAAGAAAGAGTCTTCAGGTACTCATAGTTACATTGTGTCTTCAAGAATTGCTGAGGCTTGCTTCAGTGTTTTTTACTGCCAAATTTGTTGAATGTAGGTTTTATTAGTAGCACTCCAGAAGTTATCGTGCTAATTAATACAATATCCAGCTGAAGCGGAAAATGCACAATATTTAAATTGGAAGCAGTACCAAGACCCATCTTTGAACTGCCATTTTCCCTTGAGGGGCACATATTTGACTCTGTCTGAATGCAGATGTGAGAGTGGACTTTTATTTCTAAAAGGGCATCAAACCAAAGCCAAGCTTTAGCATAGTTTTGAACACCTACCTGTCATTTATCTTAGAAACCCATCTTTAGGGTAAAGCAAATGTTTAAGCAGAGCTGAAGGCACCAACTCACTGCTACCACTCAGTCTTTCTTCCATGTTTTACCAACTATTTACCACTGCATTTACTTGGCACAATGGACTGCCATGCAAAGAATGGTAAGTTAGCACCAGCCCATTAGTTCATGCATACATGCTCTGTGCACACAACAGCACAGGTTGCAAAAGCAATATAGCCCTGGTCCACTATGGCAACTGGAGCAAGTTACACCTCTCAGCAAAGTTCAGCTGTGGGGCGAGCCTAGCTGTCGGTTTGTCACTGTGCTCCATCTCTGGATGGAGCAAAGGGTCAGACCATAAGTGAACCTTGCACCCATGTCCATCAGAGCAAGGGCAGGATGACAGAGCTAAGGTGATCTTCTGTTCTTCTCTCCCTCTTGTCTACAGGCAACAACCAAACCTCCTAAATGGGCACCAACAGCTTTTCCATGGATCTCCCTTGAGAAGTCAGCTAGATTCTCTTGACAGCTACACATATATGGGAGTGAAGAGATCTGCACAGGCAAGCTGAACTTTTTCTGTGTGGTGTATTGTGATGTTTGGCTTTTAATCCAATTTTCAGCTAATACTAACAGATTTGGGAAGACTTATAAAACTTGATACTCTGCGGCATAAACCACTTTCTTACTCTTTAGGACTGAACTAGGATTTTCACAAATGGCAGGAATTTTCTGGCTGCAGAGCTTCTGTATGCCATCCTTTCCAATGTCACTTGTGGAGGCCAAAAGCTAAACTAGGGGATCACCAAATGATGTATTTCTGTGTTGCTTTCTGCTTTAGTGCTCATCTTTCTGTATTCCACTCAATGTCGATTTTTCATAATACAGTCTCATCTGCCAGGAGTGGATTATATTGGCTATTTAAGATCTTCCAGACCTTCCCCAGGCCTCCTGCACAACGTTGTCCAAATTTTCCCATTTCCCGTTCCACCCCCATTAGTTCTCTGGGCTCATTTCTGTACACATGGTCCGATTTCTGTTTCCTGACCACTGTTTGGAAGCTGCCTCCCTAGTAAGTCTGGCTCCTGGGCTCTCATCTCTTCCTGCATTGTCTTCTGGGCTGGTCCCATTCCAACCTGTAAACTAGAAACTTTTCCAAAACAACTATACCCTCTTCGGTGCTGCAAAAAAAAAAACCCAAACCCATTCTCTGTTCAGCATCAAGTAATAGACTCATACAATTAGAACCAAAGGATTAATTAGACTAGGGGAGAGTAGGATAAGATTGTTGCTTTTGAGGAGAAGAGTAAAGTGCTGGAGAAAGAGGAGTGTGGCTTAGTGTTGCTATTTCACAGCTGGCTGAGCAAGAACTTGGCTCTACTCTTCCCAGCCTAAGAAGTAGTGGCAGGAGCCTCAAGGCACAGAGACTGGCTTGCCAGGTCTCTTAAATCAGTGACAGGAGGAGCATGAGGAGCTGCTTCCCCTCTCTGTCTCCTTCTCCTGTTGGGGAAACTCCTCGAGGTGGTGCCCGGTCTCCCACAGCTCTTCTCCTGCTGCTGCAGCTGCCCTGGAAGCCTGCAGACATTCCCAACAGAGTCTGGACGGCTGCTTTGGTGACAACCTGGGCTCAATTTAATGAGAACGTTCACGTTCACTTGCTAGGCTGGCAGCTTGCCAGCATATTTTCTTGAGGCACATAAGAAAGAGAAGGGAAATGGTGATTTTTAACTTTTTTTTTTTTTTTTTTTTAAATCCAGCCAAACCTGACTGGTATTTCATGGATGAAAGAAAAGGCACTTCTCTAGCCCAGGGGCTTTGTCCCTGCCAAATTGTAAGGGCTTGCTGCAAACAATGGAGGTGTTAGAGCTTCTAAAAAAATAAAAATGTTGAAAGAATCTTTTATAACGGAAAATATTAGGCAACCTAAATCTTGGGCCAGCTGGTAGTGGGCAGTATAATATAAGCTCTTTGGAGGATAGATGTGCAAATAACAGATTTTCAGAATTTCTCTTGTCGTGTGTGCGTCCCGTTCCCCCCCCCCAATTTTGAACTATTTTAGCTATTTTCTCCAGATGAAATTATTTGCCAAATCCAGCCAGTTGCTAAATTCTGCTCAAATTTTTCTTTTCTCTGTCGACAGGTTTCCTGTAAAAACAAACCCGTTCTCCCACCTCCGGCTTGGAATTATGGCGTTCACCAGTGACACAGTTAGGAAGAAATCTGCCTGTGGTCAGCTCGCTCTTTTTTTTTGCCACGTTCTTGCCGAAGCTCACACGTTACAGTAACTAAGCTGGCCCAATAGCTGCGCCTGACAGCACACAGGGGAGGTTTTCCATTAGTCCCCACCATCCCCAGATCAGCTGGCACTGGGCTGAGAGCCTCGCACAGTGTGGGGCTGGAGATTCCTTCGGTTGTGGTTTTCAGGCTGAGTCTTCACTGGACCAGTCCATAATGATGATGTTTCTGGTGTTGACTGCAGACCAGATGTTGCACCTCAGTGCCACGCTGCTTGAGGGAAGAGCTTTAAGGCAACACAGGAGGCCCCAAGTGCTCAAAATAATTGATCCCGCATAATTTCTTGTATCCTTGCAGGTGTTAAGCTGTGGTGTCCTGGCCAAAACCCATTTTGGCACATCACCAGCTCTGGCATTTTACCTACTCAAAATCACCTCTGCGCTTCTAACTGCAGAAGTTGTTCCTCACTTCCCTTCTTTAACAACAGATTCATGCATTAGCGGCTGGTGGGTGCCTGCAGCCACCCCTGCCCATGCAGCCTCCAGCATCCCCTGGAATGAGCAGCAGCCCCCTGCACAGGGCCAGAAAGGACCTGCCCCGCAGCACCAGTCAGAAACAACAGAGATGCAAGGTGAGGCTGCAGCAGGTCTGTCCGTGGTGGTGGGGCACTATAAATGTATTTACACAAGCCGCCTGAGTGCTAAAACGTGGTTCCAGTGTAATGAAATGCAGTTGTTTGGCAGAGGCAGACACTGCCTTGCTTTCAGAGACTGTTTTATGACAGTGTAACATGGCCTTTCCAAAAATTCCCCCGCTTTTTTCTTTTCTTTTCTTTTTTTTTTTGTTAAATTATTAAATCTATCCTCAGAGATGCTGAGCCAAATTTCCAGATTTTTGAACAGAATATTCAGGTCTTCTGTTTAGGGCTTTAAGTGAATGGCAAAATGCAGTGCATATTATTACAGAGACCATAAACTGCAGGACCAGACAAACAATTTAGGTACCCACATTCAAAACCAGAATACTGAAAAATTTGCCAAGAAAGGACTAATAAAGCAAACAAATCTCTGGTGGCAATTTAAAGTGAAGCAAAACTCGTAGTGCAAGTATAATCTCTTTTTGTTTACGGTGGTGTTGCATCTTGGTTGGAGGCTGTTGCTCCACAGCGAGGCCTTTGCTCATGTCTAGTGCAGCATAAACTGAGCTGGGCAGGTCTGGTTTGGGTCACAGCCCCACAGATTTCCAACAGGGCAGGTTTGGATCCACTGTGCTTAATTGTATTGGCAGAGCAAGAAGGACTCTAGACCACTGGGAACAGAAGCACTTCAGTAATGCCTGTAAAGTTCAGCCACATGGGAGTGAAGGAGAGTTAAACCAAAACATCACACTCAGTGATTTGTCAGTAAACAGTGAACACAACCAAGGCTGAAGTACTAGTTTTTCCATTTTCCTCACCATGCAGCCACTTGAAATATTGCAGTGGCACCCTCCCACCCTCTTCTTTTAAATCCAGGAACAAGGTTGCATTCCCTGGCTGAAGTTCTGGACAGAACACTCCTTCCAAAGCTTCCTTTTGCCATTTGAAATCATGATGTAAACTATACAGAGAAAAGATTGTGCTGTAGCTACGGGCCTTCTAAAATAATTATTTAATGAATAAATATTGATAGTCATTGCTGACTTCTATTTTTACACAGCATAACCAAAAAAAACCAAAAAACAAACATACAGAACTTCACAAATAATTTCTTCCTAAAATAAGGAGCAAACCCAACCTCTAGTATGAAGAGCAAGACAAGGAAAAACAAACAAACAAACAAAAACCACACAAGAATTATTTTAGGGCATGTTCCTCTCTATGTGTTCAATCTTTTATCATTATTCTACCTATGACTAAAGCCTTGATCAGCATTACTTTTGGACTTTTTCAGGCTGTGTAAATATGTATCATTGCTTGGTTTTGAAGCATCCCAGTTCCATGTGAAACAAGCCACACGTGCTAGCAGAGTAGGAATAAAGCTAGCAAAGGCCATGGGATCAGACTGGGCTTAGGCTGGCTCTCCATCACAGAGATATTGACAGCTGGAGAAGGCAGCAGTCAGTGTTGGCCCAATTCTTCCTGGTAGGAGATGCAACCGCCTCCGGGAGGTGCATCCATTTGTGTGCAGGAGCAAGTGGCAGGGACACCTGCTTTGGGTAGTATCTGTTCTGAGAACTTGCAATATTATAAGACTAGAGACAGCAGCATTTATACCAGATTTGTCTCTCTGGGATTCAAACTAGCAGAAGCCAGAAGCAGGAAACTAGGGGACTGCCACCACAGTGCTACCTGTGGCATGCAGGTAAGTCCCTGACCTGCTGAAGGAAGAGGAACAGATTGGGAAGACAGGGGAATCAGGCATGACTTCAGACTCACAAGTTCAGTCAAACGTCCCAGATCAGGACGAGTGACTGATGGGCCTTGCAGCGCCTATATTCAGTATCTACGGGCCCAACTATGGGCCAGGTGGAACCTGGAAATCAGCTGAGAGCGATGCAACTTTACTGTCTCTAGAGATTCAGGATGGGGCTGGAGAGCATAAGATTATTCTTCTGCAACACAGCCAAAGTGCAGTACATGTAGTGCAGCTACTGCACTAACCCTTTCTTTGACTGCAATAAGCAAGTTGTCCTTTATTCTCTTTACCTGCTCAGTGTTTCTTGTATAACATCAATCATAAAACTCCGGAGAACCAGCGTTTTGAGCCCAATTCTGATCTCACTTGTTCAGGCATAATTCAGGAATAACTACAGTTAGACTTGCAGAAGATCAAAATCAATCTTGTTCCTCTTAACTGAGCAAAATTTGTGGTCTGCAGAAAGAAGGAAATAATTGAAGATGTGAACAATAGAGCCAACTGAAAAAGGAGATTTTTTTTTTCTCCTCTAAAGTTCGATTTTATTTTTTTTTTTTTTGCTGGCTCTTTAACTAATTGAAAAAAACCCAGTTTTGTAGGGGGGAAAAATGCCATGGTACCTAAACACTTGGCATTATGATACAAAATTTTAGAGAAGAAAAAAAAATCTGGAAAATTCCCATCAGCTGAAAATAACACTAATAGTGTTTCCAGTGGTAACCTATAAGACAGAATATGGCAATGTTGGGATGTGTGGCTTCACTTATGAAGGAGCACTAACTGAACTCCATTGAGTAATGTCAGGTGGATACTCAGAAAACAGCTGAAAAACACTGATCTTTCCCCATCCTGATGTGGAAGGTCAATGCTGGGGAACAGCATCCAGAAGGCAAGATTGCTATGCACAGGCCTGGACCTCTAATGCCACCATGCTCAGTAAGCTACAAAGCAACTGGGAGCTCACAAAGCCCTCCAAGGATGAGTGTCATGTTGTGACTGGCATCCCATCAGGTCTGGTTCCAATGCCCACAGCACCTAGGACCTCCTGAAGTACAAACTTCCCTCTGTTCTTTGTGGTTGCCCAGGGGTTGGTGGACCATCAGCAGCTCACTGGGATGCATGCATAGCACACGGTGTTCTGACAGCACAGCCAGGGAAGCTGCTGATGTGGTGCCTTGCCAAAGGATGTTTGCATGCCAAGCTACAGGCAGCCATGGTGGGAGAAGATGGGAAGAGAGAAGAACCTCATCTACTAACTGGGTTTATCTTCCAGCTGAGTATCAGTCCAGATTAACTGATGTGTGACCACAGAAGCTCAAACTTGTTCCTTTTCGTGGTTATGAAGCATGGCTGTGACACACAAAAAATCCTAGAAACAGATATTTAGAGCCTTCACATAGCACAGTCCAGTGCTATGTTGTGCAGCTCACTGGGTTTAGTAAACGAGGGGGTTTATGCAGCATCAGCCCTTCTAAGAACTTTAAAGAAAGGCCCAAAAAGACTCAAATCTTGATTTCTTGGATCAAAGAATCCCAAAGAGTTTTCACCAAGCACCGTGACAGCTGCCAGGACCAGGCTGGTTCTGTGGCAGCTCTGCAGCTTTTGGCAGCGTGTCCACAGCAGCCAGCAGCAGGAGAGGTCCCCTGCACTGGAAGGCAAACACAGGCACCCTCTGAGAAGTGCCCTCAAACTGGGGACACCCCACCGAGCTAGCCACAAGAGTCTGGATAAAGCACTAGCATGTAAAACCACAAACCCCTGGGCCAGGCTGCCTCAGTGTCTTTCCTTCCTACCGAAGAAGCTCAGACACATTAAGCTGATAAAGATCTGCCTAGAAAGAAAAGGGCCTTCCTGTGTTTCCCATCACCCAGCATAGTGATATGATGCAAGAATGTGCTGTAATCTGCATTGGGACTGACGTGCGTCAGCAGATGGTGTACGTCGCATTTGTTATCCTACACTTCACAACTCTGGCTGTGAGGGAAGGAAGTGTTGGGGTTTTAGGTCAACCGCTGCGCCAGTGGGTAGCAGTGATAAGTGATGTGCTGTCACTGTGCTTGACCACTGCTTTAGGGCTCAGATAGCATACTTGAGTCACCAGAAATGTGCATACTTGAACCACAAAAATGTTTTAGGGATACATTGTATTATATAAGAAGTTATTTAACATTATTAGTCAATCAAACACTCTTTAATTCTTTAGGCCTGCAAAGCTTATACAGTCCATGAACATGTGAACGACAAATGTAGCAATCATTTTCCATTATTATTTTTAGCAACAAGTTTTACTTATCTTTTTGGTACACCCATGTATTTTAGAAGTGGTTGGGTAGACCAAATTTTTTTTACTGGATCCAAGCTTTTATTATTCTCTTTACTATGTGGTGATCTGCTTCACTGGTACATCCTGCTAATGGACTGACTCTCTTGGTCGCTGAAGGCAGCATCTCTCCCTGTGAACTGGGATGACTGGTGCTCCTCCAGCGCCCTGTGTTTGTGAGCCTTGCCAGAGGTCTCTGGTGCCTGTTACCTTTCATTGAAGCAATACGATCATTGCTATTGAATGACTACATGGATGTTCAAGTGTTCATCTGCAAAGAAGGTGGCCCTGGGTGTGGGTCAGGTGCTTCATCACTGTGGTTCAGTGGGCACGTGGCACTGTGAGGAGAGCAGCACCTGGCTCCCATCCAGTCCAGCCAGCGCACACCCACACACTCACACTCTACAAGTTAAACCCTGAAACTGCTGACTTTCCAAATTGAGAGCGAGAGTCTTCTGATCTTGTTCACCACTTTTGAAATCGACTTTCTAAAGCGTTGATGGCAATGTGCGCTGCAGGGAAAACTGAACCAGAAACTCCTACGCCAGCCTGCATCTTCATGTAGATGCTCAGGTTGTCATGTGAGCAGCTGCAATGGAGCATCCCAAAACCAGCTGGTGCCTCCTGCTCCCAGGGGTACCTCCCTGCTGAAAGGGCAGTTTTGCTCCTTAAGACAAGCAGGCACAAGGAAACACTGTTGGGGTTCCCCCTGCTTGCTGCTTCTCTGCCCAGACCACACTGTTCAGTTGGAAAGTTAAGAAGACAAATTTTCATACACCCACCTATGTAGACTCATCCCAGCAGTCAGGCAGAGTTTGCTCCCTCCCACATACAACCGCTGCTGTGCAGCCTTGGCCCTGGACCCCTGTCAACCTTGTCCCCCCTAAGCTGCTGTTTGGAGAAACCACCATAAATGCACTTTAATCACTGACTGGCACTTGCCAGAAGGAGGGTGATAGGCGGTCTCCCCAAGGCATATCCCAGGGGCATGCTGGCACAGGGTTTGTTTCCACAGGTGCACTGAAGTGTGGCTGTTCTAGGCCCATGCCCAGTCAAGCCCACACTCAACTCCTGGCCAGGGCAGCATGGCCAGGACCCCCAGGGCTGTGTTGTGGTGGGTCTCCCCTCCCTGCCCCGCCCACGATGTCACCAGGAGTGAAAGGCTTATGGCTCCTGCTGCCTTAATGGTAAGCAGATTAGTGCAATGTAGTGCTTCTCCTCCTTCCTCTGCCTCTCCTGCTCTTCACCCCGCAACACACATTCTTTAACAACACCATTACCACCACTAAATTACAAGGTGGTCAAAGATTTGTCACAAGGCATGGTGGGGGATGGACCCTTGTCAATGGCAGGGCAGGGCAGTTGCTGTGGGTCAGAGCAAGAGGCTTGGTGCCCCTTCCTCAGCCCTGCCCATCCAGCAGCGGAACGGGGAGGCTTGGCTAGCAAGGTCCTTTGCAAGGTCCTTCAACAGGTCCCTTGAGCCAACCTCCCCGTATCACCGGTGAGAAACACCGTCTCTGGGCATGTAACCGGCATTTCAGCCTCTTGCTGAATGGGAACCACCCTGATATGCTGATGGGGCAGATGGCATTAAAAACCTGAGGAGCGTCTGCCTGTGTATGGGGCGGGTGGAAAGCACAGGACTAGTTAATTCAATATGCTAAAAGGTGTGTGCTCAATTTAGTGTCATCATCTGACTATGGTCAATCTGCTTTATAGGATAAAATATAGAAGAAGCTTATGGTGAAAAAATAAAAAAAACTAAAAAGAAGAGATTGCCAGGAGGAGGCAAGCAGTGGGCTGGATCATTTTGGCCCAGGCAGGAGCCCTGGGAGAGTCAGGAAAGAGTCCTGGCCAGAGCGTCAGGAAAGATCCATGAGGAGTTTCCTGCAAAGAAAGCATTCAAGAAATTGGGCAGAGGCAGTATGCATGTGATGCCTATGCTGCTCGGCTTGGGTGGAGGGTGAGCCACTGCCTGGGAAAGCAGCCCAGCCTGGAGATGTGAAGAGGGGATGAGGGGGAAAGAAGATGCAGTTTGGACCAACATGACTCAAAATAATATACAGCTTGTATTTTCTAATCAGAACACTAAAAAAAAAAAAAAGCGGGTAGAGAAAAGTTTTCATATTGGAGGAGATATCATTTTTCCTATTAAAAAATACAAAACAAAACAGATCAGAAAATCCCCAAATCTTCCAGTTAAAAAACTTCTGCCATGCACTGAAATATCTTTTGGTGAGGTCCAGAGGTCTCTGCTTTACCCCCATAACATGAAACTGGTGTCACCGGAATATCCCCCAGCTGAATGGGAACAACACATTGAAATTTGGGACCCCCCCCCACCATGGGTGTTCTTGGAGATTTCACACCCCAGAATCAGGTTTGTAAATGTTACTAGTGCCAGGCCTAAAAATGTATCTGAAAATGCAGAATATGATGTCCTGGGACCTCTCATCATGGCGGAACACCTCTCAGCCTGCAAGTCCCAGCCAGCCTGATGGCTGACAGCAGAGTGATGGTCCTGGAGCTGGCAGAAACCCCATGGAGAAGCCAAGAGAGTGACGTCAGCAGAGGCAAACCCACACTCAATTTGGGCACAAAGGGCTTACTCAAAACACCTTCAGCATCACAGGCACATGGTGGCCCCAGCAGCACATCCAGGGCACTCCTCAGTTGGGCAAGGAGAGGCCAACAACAGCCGTGTGAGGTGCAGGGCTGCCCAGCTGGGAGCAGCTACAGACCAGTAAAGTGAGTGAACTGGGCATTGGGCTGTGAGTAAGCCCTGGACTTGGACAGCTCTGCCACCCATACCCATCGCCAGTCTCTGTTATTTTTCGACACAGAGCCCTTTGTCAGTGGCACTGGGAACAGGCTGGGTACAGGAGCTGCAGGTGTGAAATTAATTCAGAAGAGGTGCTGGGAAGTGATGCTGATGGCATTTTTGGAAACGCTTCCCCTGAAAATGGAAAAAAAAAAAGTATTTCCTAAAACAACTGAAAATCAATCTGCCACATCTGCAAAGAGTGGCTTGTGGGTTGCCTGTCACTGAAAGTAGCTAAGGAAGCGCTACAGTCAGCAACTTCTCGGTTTAAATGACAAAAGCTAATGTGCCCATGGCTGACGGCAAGGGTCAGGTACACTACCAGTCACCTTAAATCGTGCAAATGTAACCATTTGAATTGTTCAAACTCCACAAGTTTGCACAGTCCAAAAATAAAGTCTCTTCGGCCAAAAAAAAAGCTGGGTTTGGAATCAAGAATGGCTTGTAATTAAAGCCAACAGTATGAGAATCTGTAAGTGATCGGCTCTGAACAAATTATTTGGCTACCTGAAAAGAATAGAATCAAAACTTTTTTATTTTTTTTAAAAGAGGCTAAAAGAAGAAAAACATTAACTTGCTGAGAAAGAGGAAACAATACAGGCAAATTAAAACAGGCAAATGCTTGACCTCTGTATTGGGCAAGCATGTGCAATGGTGGAAAAGATGGGACTCACTTTAGTTTGATGAACAGTCTAATCACTGCTTATGACATAAAATTAGCCCATTTGTTTAAAAAAGAAGTACAGAAACCAAGCTCTTTTGTCGTTGACCTTAACACTCCCCTGTAACATACTTGATGAGAGGGATTTTGTTTTATTTTTACTGAGACAAATTCAATAGATTTACAGTGATGAATGCAATAAAATTACACACATGGTGAAGGAAAGTTTAGCTTCAAGGCAGCACAGCTCTGTCCAAGAAATTTAACTCCTTGAAATTTGCCATTTTCAGCTGGAAAGGAAAAATCTCAAAGGCATGACTCCAGCAAGGCTATTTAGTCAAACAGTACCAGATGGATGTGTGGGATTCACCTTCTGCTTTTATTATGAATGAAAATAGTCAGCTAGGACTTTGCTAAAGGCTAATTTTGCCTAAAGAAGTCTGGTCAAGATGTGGTTAACGTAGCCATGCTTGGGTCTGTGGTGCTTTGAGGAGGGGATATGTGGAAATGAGAGAGGAAGCTCAGAGGAAGCCAGGTAGCACAGTGACTGAAGTATCTTGTTTGGATTAATTCACTTTGTGATCAGACATTTTGCTTTGGTATAAAATTATGCCAAAGTCTCTGGGAGACGCAGGGAATTTGTGACTGAGTTTTCAGTATTTTCGTTTTTCCAGGAACCTCACCAACAATATGGGTCACTCTATCCACATGAGGAGTAAATATCACTATTTCCACCCTCTAGACAGAGAAGCAGAGAAGGAACATTTTGACTGACTTCTAAAGAGCTGGTCGGTATCTGTGTTTTAATGGGGCTTGGAGCATCTGCCTCTCCTCAAATTGTGAGGGATTTGGTAGCAGCCCTGGGGAACACAGGTGTGACAGAGCAAGCATGGTGTCTCACCCTGTACTCACAGGAAGACAAACCCAAGGCAGAGAAAATCATTCAACAGAGGCTTAAATGCATACTTGTGTCTCCTTCTTCTTGAGGAATATTTGAAATGTGTTTAAATGCTTACCTAAAACAGGACCACTGCAGCTGGGATGCTGTCGTGCTCATGTACTTCATAATTTGCCTTTGGTCTAGAAAAATTGAAGCAGCTCACGTTTTTCCAGTGTTTTCTGTATGATTTGTTTCATGGGGTGTCATGTGTCAGTACATACAAATGCACCACCTGATGAGGTGATTAGAAACTCAGGCCCATGTTCAGCTGAGCTTTGACTAGGCTGACACCCTCCTGTTGCCCCTTCTCCTTTGGGGCAGCGCAGTGGAGCGATTCAAGGAGTAGGACAAGTCATCAAGATCAGATCCATTCTATAGATCCATCACACATTTGCAAGCCAGTCTGTGGGCAGCTCTCCCCTTGCAGGGCTACGAAAGCCTTCAGCCTAACAAAACATCTTGTGTCTATCACACTGAAGACCACAGATCCAAAGCCTACCTTTAGCCACTCACGCATTGCAGAAATAGTTCCAGGGAGAGCAAAAGAAACTCTTGTCCAAGCAGTATATAGAGATGCAAGTACTCTTGTTGCATGATTAATAAGGGAGTTTGTTTCACCACTTAAAATCCATCCAGAGGGCTCTTTTTAATTGTCAGAATCACCCCTGGCCAAAGTCTTGAATGTACCTGTAAGGACTATGCTCTTAAGTTCAGAGTGTTGTGGCTTTTTGGTTTTGGTTTGTTTTCAAAAAGGGTTGATGAAAACCATTTTCATAAACTGCCAGCAACAACCATAACACGTACAAAACAAGATAGCAGCCTCATACAGGAAACATTTCTGCTTTCATTTTTATTTTATGAATACATATACAAGAGATGCATAATCTTCCATTATCCAGGCTTAAAAGTAACAGGTAGGTGAGGGTTTGTTTTTTTCCAAAATAGCTCAAAGAGGAAAGTAAAAATAAGGATGAAGGAGGTGCAACATATCCATACCATACTGTTGAAAATCTTGCTAAGTTACTGCTGAAATGTGAACATGTGGATGGTGTGTCTGTGTGTGTATTGTCCTGTATCGTAAAAGCTTCACCCAAAGTATGTATGTGAATAAAAATATGCTTTGGCATAAACAGAGATTCCTCCATGCATACTTTGTTCACATTTCTGAAATAGTGAGTGAAGAAAATCTGAGAATTATATGTAATTTTCTCTCCTTGGCAGCAACATCTTTAATGGGGGGGGGGTGTGTGTGTGAAGATAAAGGAGAGTCTGTTGACAAGAGACTTCACTTCCATACTAAGATGGTTATATTAGCAGGATGCCGCAGGATGCAAACAGTTTCAAATAGAAGAGATGGAGATATGTATTTAGATACATACATATATAATGTAAAAATGCTTATTTTATATGAGAAAGGAGGACTTGTCAAGATATAATAAAATGAACCACTCTAAGACTAGCTTCAGCAAAACATTTTGCTTTATTTTATCTATTTTCTAGCTACAAGTCAAGCTGACATCTGTCAAGCTTTTTAACTTTTCATATGGCAGTCTATAAGAAATGTTTCATGCAATGTCTACAATGCTAAATACAGGGTAAATAACTGGGATTAAACAGTTGAGGAATAACAGACTATTATAACAGCATATTATGTACATATAGCCATATTATATTCTCATGTCTTCACAGTAATGTGCAAATGTGACAAATATGGCTTTCATTTTTTTTTACTAAAGAAAGTAAGACATAATTGTACAGAATAATGTTTTAAAACGCTTAGAAGGATTTCACCTTTTTGTGAAACCTGTTCAAACTTCATTGCATTAGGGTTAAGGAGCCACCCCAGCATGGAGGTGTAGTTCAGGTGTATTTCCAGAAGGGGGCACAGATTCCTAAGGCACAATATTAATGTTAAACATTTTTAATTTAAGTCATGCTTTTTTCTCAGTTTTCATTTTATTTTTTTTTTTTTGGTTATATGAAATAATAGGTTGTTGCTAGTTATATAATAAGCAGCTGATTGTAAAAAGTACAATGTTAAAGGCTACACTACATGCCTACCTGTAGCTCCAGAAACATTAGCTAATCTGAAAACACACTATACAGTGCTGCATATTAAACCTTTGTGGCTTTTTTGGTAATATTCTTTTTCATACATGTAGCAGAGAGTTATAAGGCTTCTGCGGAATAATAACATTATAACTGAACAAATATTTTACACTCTTCCATAATGGTATTTACAGTTACTATAACTCTTATTTTGTCATTTGGTAAATAACATGTATCTTGTATGCATCCTTCTTGCCTATCTAAAGTGCTTGCTTAACTGCATGAAGAAAGAAAATGCATACCTGCTTCAGATGCAACAAACCCTCAAAAGAAGTAGCTGAAATATTTGTTGTGGATCTGAAATGCATTCTCAGAAATTGAAATTATTGCTAAATTCAGTGCCCTCACTAGGCAATCATCTATATTATTTGTCATATATAAATATATGCATATATACTAGTATGTATGTACATGCATACACATTCATCTATCTTGTAATAGATAGATTTCGATTTTTTGTCCATCAACCTTTTTTTTTATTTTGTGCTATTCAACTCACTTGTGCTATGACTGAAGCTGGATTAAAATCAAAATCTTAACATGCTACTACTAACAACCCTATGATTCCTTAGCACATAATACAGACAATACGCAAAAGAATGCTGAGATGATGACAAATCAGGAGGCTTTTGAAATGCACTGAGAATAAGGCAATAGGCTGTACATTACAGCAGAGGAAAAGCGGAAGAAATTCTGGAATTCATAAACGCACCTCACTGGAGTAGGGATTACTCTCCCCTACTTTGCTGCAGAGTCCTATACTTTTTTTCCAATATCACACTCCAGAATGCAAGCTCTATAGTCTCTACATCTACCAACACTTGTAATGGTAGCAAGTTCAAAGCTTATTAAAAATGCCCTGATGCCACAACCTGGTATAATAAGGCACTTACAGGGCTGTATTCCAGCGGTGCCATGCCAAAAAGTTCAGCACTGGAAAGAAGCACTCAGATTTTGCTGAATTTCCTAGTTTTGTCCCATTAAATTCGCCGTCTTGGAGCATACTCTCTCCCCTTTCTTTTGAGATGATTTTCTTTTAAGAAGCTGTTTCACCAGTTGACGTTGAGGAGCTACTTCTTTGTAAGCAAGAGGTAAATCTTCAGTTCCTGACATTCAGTAAGGTGGAAGATCAGAGTGGTACCAGGCAACGTCTTCAGTTTATTCGGTATCTCTCTAATTGGGCTGACATGCCAGCTAAGTCAAAAGCATGTGTGGATTTCATAGTAGGCCCATACTGAAAGCTATGAATGGACATTGGTACTGGAAAGGTCATTTCTTATAATTTCATTTACTGCAAAGAAAAAAGACAAAAGGAATTGATTAGCATCCCACTGCTGCAGGTGGGTCACTTCAGTACACAGCCCCCCCAACTTGCATCTGTTCCTTGACGGCCTCAGTACAGCTCTGAACAGTAAGTGTAACATCACAAGATAGCTCGTACAGCCTGATCACAGTGCAAAACGGCAGGATTAACCAAGGTTATCAACATGCTAAATACTGTATAAAACTAGGCATCACAAGAACTGCAGCATTCTGGATCCTTGATTGCATCAAACATATTTAACATTTAAAATCAGTTACAGATAAAACATTTAATTTGCTCTAGAACTGGCTTGAAAATATAAAACAAAGAGAACCACTGAATAATCTACCCCTTCCCCAAAAAGAGCTGTTTGGAAAGTATGTTAGCCCTGTTAGGTGACGATGGCAGAAAGCTGCCAGCCACTGAGCCTGGGTATGTGCAGCTGCAATACTTAGATAGAATATGACTTGACGTGGTGATTTTTTTCCACCGTGAGACACTATTAGGAACAAAAGAAGAAACTGCTATGTGCTTGTCCATTCCTTGAAGGTGGTAACACATGTAAATATATACCCTCCTTTTGTGGTGACCAACACACATGGACATGCAGGCTTCAGTCCTGTCAGCACAGACAGATGGACGAGCAAGTTAAACCCTTGGCAAGAATCAGAGGAAAGAATAAACAAGGTCCATTATCTCAGCATCAGCCAGTCAGACTGCATCTCCGCTGATAAAGTGTTGTTTTCTTTATTCACAAGTCTTCTTTCATTCTTTTACCCCTCCCCTGCATATCATCAAGCAATACAGTTTCCCACACTCCAATTATGTCCGTTTATCAGCTTGTGATTTTTGGCAGATGGACAGGAAATGACTGAACCTGGCAAAGGCCATCTACAGTGGACTACACAACATCCCTTTTATTTCCACCCCACCTCCCTGCAGCGACTGCCACCACCTGATTTACATGAAGATAGACAAAATGCCATCGGTAGGGCTCTCACTGCTTCTGAATTTTCCTGACATTGCTGGGAGTGGGAAACATGTACCCACGTCATGGAAGCACCTGCATTTTCCTTTCCTCGTGGGTTGCAGTTCATAGCCATCCAGATAACTCCATTTGTTTATTGGAAAAGACCAAGCCTGTCTAAAACCAACTTCCTGAAGCAGTTAGGTTTTGCATGGGGTTCTCTGGTGTTTTGTTTGCCTGTGTTTGTTTTCTTTAATTTTCTGCACACTTATTGCCCATTTAGTAATTGCAGCACATGAATCAGTCAGGATTTGTGTCACAGGTCCCAGTCACCAAAACCACTTCTAGCAGTGGATACGCATACTGTACTTCAGAAAGGAAATATCAGCTGTATTTGTAACTACCTAGTTATGGCAGCAAACTAAGAATGGTATGGAAATAAGATGTGAAGACAAAGCAGTTCTTTCTCTTGAGAGTGTCACAGAGTTCATCTTTAATATTGCCAAACAGCGGAAGCAAATGTAAACAGCAAGCCCTGCTCTGTGGCAAAGACCGTCTTGCATGTATCCAAACACAGCAAGAGGTGTTACCCATTTACACGCCATCAAACTCCGCACAGCTTTCAGGACTGAGTCTCTACCTTGAATGCAAACAGCACACTTCTTCTGCTTTTGTAAAGATAGTTTCTTTGATAAACTTCTCAAAGGAACATTGGGTATGCAGCAAAAACACACAGTGACACTGAAAACAAACCCCCATATAGGCCAGACAGTGTCACAGTTTTGCCGACTTTCCCTTAAAGTTTCGGTTACATAAAATAAAATTAAGATACTACTCAAGGCAATCCTCAGTCTTTGTACAGTTAGTTAGTGTTTAGAGACATTACATGATGATCCTTAACAGTGTTTCTGTAAAATGTGAACATAAGTATCACTGGTATGTCACAGGGACATCAAGGTGGAAAAGCTGAAGAGCTCCCCATCTCAGTTAGGATTAGTACTCAGGCATCTTGAATCTCAGACTAATGATGTAGCACATGCTGAGGTACTCTTGCTTGATTCATTCAGTGAAACTTCCTAAAGTAACATTCCCCAGCCTGCTAGCCCATGCTCTCCCCTATTAAAGCCCTTAGCGAAAGTATTTCAGAAGCAACTTGATGACATGAGCGTCTAAGAGCCTAAAGGTCCATCTCCAGAATTGTCTTAGGCCCTTTCCAGCTACGCTAGGTACCCTCAGCTGAATCCCATCACTCAAGCGCTGTAGGACACATGGCTCACCCTGGAGATGACATGACCTTTCCTTTCAGCTGGGAGCCCACCTGCCTTGGCTCAGCCCACAAGACCACCACAGTGCTTCGGTCACACACTCTCCAGCTCCCAGCAGCCAAACCAATCTGTCCCCAGCTGAAATCACTCATAACTTTGTCATCAGATGCAACAGAATACAAACTAGACCTTCAGCTTTATTTCTCGTTTCTAACGTATGTTACTTCCTTAGCAGAGGTGGATTTCTGCTAACCTGATGAGTAGCAGTCAAATTTGGTGTCCTCGTGTAACAACATTGGACAGCTGTTCAACAACAGTTGCTAGACAATGTCAGTGTGGACTCAGGAGACAACCAAAGTGCAACCAGTTCTCACAATCAAACAGGCCCAAAAACACTGAGATAATGTTCAACATCAGCTCAGACACAGGTCTCTATTTCATCGTTGCTTGTTCCCCTTTACCCATCGCAGCACTGAACATGCAAAAATTCCCAATAACGCAGTGGAAAAAACCTACAGAGAGGGCCCAGGTTGCATGCAGAAGGCTCAGGTGTGGCAATACGTGACGCGGCAAAGCAGCCGATCTTGCAGAAGCAGAACGCGAGCAGAGAGCACTAAACATGAGAACTGAAAGGGGAAGTGTGTCAAGAGCGGGCTTTCCCACATTGCCCGCCGAGGCACCCGAAGATGGAAGGAAAACCCTCCAGCAGGTGGGAACAGGGGGAAACCAGGCGGCAAGCGCATGTGAAGTATGCTGGATGACGCATGTCGGGTTTGGCTAGAAGGATGCCCTCTGACACTCTCTCTTCCTCCAAGTCTGAGAAAAAGGTGCTGATGGAAAACTTGTTGCAGGGAAAATGAAGTTTCAGGTCAGTCAAAATAACATGAAAATATTAATTACATCCCTCAAATAATTTCAGTCTTTAGAAACAATATTTTTTTATTTCAAATTTTTGGAAAATTTGCTTCTTTTAATACTCTAAAACGTTTTAACGTTTCTGTTAGGAAATGTTCTATTTTGCATCAAATTGAATGATCTGGAATATTTTGTTTGACCCAAAATGGATTTTTTTTTTCTTTTGGCAAGGAAACGTCAAATATTCTTGTTGTGGGTTGACCCACAATTGTCCTTCCCAACAGCAAATCAAAAATTCTGTTACTGAAGTACAGCTCTACTGTCCAGTAAGTCCATCTGTACCAGTGTCACATCTACCACACTGGCCAGCAGCCCTCTTTGGGAAAGAGCACAGGAACCAGGCACCCCATCAGTGTTGCTTTCTCTAGTACACCTTCACTCTGCTGGAGGGCTTCGTGGGCAAGATGTCTGCATCCTTCTTTCTAGTGAACTTTAATGAACTTTCTTCCATGAAGATTTCTAATAACCTTCTGAATGAACCTGTTTTGGTTTTCACTGTTTCCTGCAGCAATATGTTCCATGGTTTAAGGATGTGTTGGTGGAAAAAGTACTTTTTTGTTGTTTTAAATTTGTTTACTGGTAATTTAATTAATGTATCATGCGAACGAGCTGATTACTCCCTGTACACCATCTCCTTTGCCATCCCCTTCCCCTTGGTATCCTCAGGGCCCCACTCAGTCCTGGAGGACCACTGCAGTACTCCCCAGTGAGGTAAGATATGCTGCTCATGCAGACAAAATAACTGCTATTTTTCTCTTAGTTCCCACCTTTCTAACAAAATCTTTATTACATATTTGAGGAGAGTCAGCTGGTTACTGTCTTGAATGCTCAAATTTTGGCTTACAAAATTGTTACTACAAGAGGATTGTGTGTGCTCCACAGAACAGCAGCATTCAGTGCAAGCAGCATTTTGGCCTGGGTTTGAGTTTCATTCCTAAAGCAAATTCTGGTCTTTGATTCCGCTGCTGCTTGGATACACATCCATTCATGTCTGTAGTACCACTCCAGGAGTAGTTGTGTTTTGAATGAGCACAACATTTTTCAAATAAAGGTTGCAAGGGCTTTACACTCATTTTTAAAACAGCACAACCTGAGTACTCAAAAAGACCCATTTGATAGACAGGACAGATGAGACCCAAAGAATTCTCTGGCTTGCGAGGCCCTACGTACAGCTTAACAGCAGATCTGGAACAGCATGCAAGATGTTTAATTTTCAACACCTAGATTAGCACAACACATCCCTTCAAGCAACAGGTTGATCTCTATCAGGTCAAACAGCTGAGTACAATGATTTCCAGAGCACCTCTGTCATCAGATTTTTTTCACTGTTTTTCTGCTGGTTTTGTGGAGGGGGGCACTGTCACTTTTATAGCTAACACCTACAGTTCCCCACAATGCCTTCCCTCAACTGGTATTTTCCATTGTCATGTCTAGCTTTTCCACTGACAGTAAAAAAAATAATAGTGCTGAGAAATGTAGGTAACACATGACCTCTCTACCTGTCAAGGAGTCTGAAAGAGGAACCTTTCCTTTGCTAAACAGGAGATGCCACAGTAGCAGGATGTGGTGAGCTGTTACACCACATTTTACTTTAATAAGGAGTATTTTCTTCTTGTATTTAATTTGCCTTTAAAATGCCCTTGCAATGGAAATTTTTGCTTTACTAATTAGCAAAATCAGTGTCTTATTGATGCAACAGTTTGTGTTCCTATATGGAACAGGATAGCCAGATATATCTGAACAAATGTGGGTTCCATATATAGATGTGAACTTCATAGGAAATTGAATATTTTTAACATTTGTTGGCTGTACATGAATTCCATCAACTGGGAAAACTTTATATTTCAGTAGATTTTTGCTTTCCTTGTATCTGACTACTAATATGAATAACATTGTGGCCTTTTGTTTTAATAAAGTACCTGTTTTTCTGAGACAAAGTTGTGCCTTCCAGCTCCTATACTGATCCCACTCAGATCAAAGAAGTTACAAGGTCAGTGATGGAGGGAATGGGGAGAAGGCACATACACAGGGTTTCCACAACCAGGGAGCTCTTTGGGGCTACAAATACAAGAGCCTGTAAGACTTCATACTCCTAAAGGTGAATGTTCCCAAGAGTTTGAAAAATGGAAGGTGAGCTGACAGACATGGTCAAACCCACAATTATAAAGAGCTGAGTCTATGGTTTTAGGATGGAAAAATGGCACTTTGAAAACATATCCCATCTCTGTTCACTTTTTTAGCAGTAACATTAAGGGTTTCTAGCCAGTTTCTAGCCGGTTTAAGCCACTGCCTCTTCACACATTGCACAGCAAAGGCTGTGGAAGTTGACAGCCATCTTTCCATTGACTTCAATCCCAGAAAGACTTCCAGAAGGAGAGTGAGTAGAGGAGCTGTGGGTTGTATTTACTGTTGTGCCCCTTTTGAATTGCACGCTCGTCTTTCACAAGCGATTTTGGGGGCTCTCCACTCCACTGTTTTTTAAGGACAAAGTTGAAGCAAAAGCGCACTGAGAGGTTTTGCACAGAACTGACACCTCATAATTCACTGGACGTGTGTATGTCCTTGTTACTGCGCAAAGCATGATGGCATCAACTTGGTTCCTTCAGGATGGTTTTTGGTTTCCTTCTCAATAGGAAGAGCCACATGGCATGTCCCAAGGTAGCTAAGCCTTCAGGTTCACATCAAGGTTTTTTCCACAGCTGACTAACCAATCTTTGCTTGTTACTTCATATCCACCTGTGACCACTGGGGACCACTGTCTCTACCATGGAGCAGAACCTAAGCAGGAGGTTCAGATGCTGTAATGTTCTCTCACCAAACAGGAACAAAAGCAACCGGCTCTGACTGGTGCACGTGTCATGGAAAACACAAGTAATACCACCTGCATCTTTCAAGCCACATGTGTGAAAAGCCTGTGTGAAATTACACCCAGATTCTGCCATATCCAAGCAATAATGCTTCATCTTTCAGACAGGTGTAACTGCCTCAGCAATGTATGTTTGGATACCAAGTTTGGACTCTGTTTGACACTGGTCAAACTGGACAGCCAGGTGTCACATTTGAGCAATCTCCAGAAAAGAGTACCAGTCCTGAAATCAAAACTGCCTCAGTTTGACTCATCATATGTGTCTTCAAGCAGAAGTCACTACCTCAGGTCAAGCCTTGCATCGGTACAACTGAAGTGACATCCAGGTCAGGGATCATCACATGCCTCATTACACAGCATGGACGTACGTGTAAGTGCTCTGAATTTCCACTGTCGACAACACCTCACTGCTCACCAGCACTGAGGAGCGGGGACTGTGTTTTCCTCTCTACTGGGTATAGCTCTGACCACACTGTCACTATTCAGCATATGATCAGGAAGAGGGAAACATAACTCTGGAGTGAGTCTACGAGTTTGATGCTGACACCACGCTACCTGTAGTAACATTTCATAGTATGACATTCACTTTGCTGTCTATAATTACTTCCCCTGGATTTTTCCACCAATGATGCCACATGTTGCTCCATTAGGCTCCTGTGCTCTCATATGCCCTTCATTTCAGGTTAAATGCCACATATTAGCATCGCTGAAGATGAATTTAAAGTTGCAAATTAAGGCAGAAGTAGAAATACAGGAGGAAAAAAAGGCTTTGCCTTATTTCCATGTGCAGATTTTATTTAAACAGAAAAATTGCTAAATATAGACACATATACAGAGAGTAAAGAAATTAAGCTCCTGATATAAAGTCCATCACGTGAGTAAAATCCTAAAGTTTTTATCATGGTATCTGCTTCCTCACTACCGCTAAGCAACACTCTTTCTGACATATGAAAGCTGCAGCAAACAACATAGAATTATTACCTAAATCACTGAACAAATAGGACTATCTTAGAGAAATTATTTTTTTCAAAGATAGTAAGTATTTTCCTGTGAATAAGAAAAAAATCAGAAAACAGTAATACAAATTCCTGAGGTGCCAGCCTGTAATGTGAAACTACAGATCACATTAAAGCTTACTGAATTAAAAACCAAACAAAACAAGTCTTGTGAAGCAATGGAAAATATAACTTCACACGTTCCATAAGAAGTCAGATCTTGAATTACCTCAGGTGTCCTGGATGTGTTTAAACCTTATATTTATTTTTATCTGTTTAATCATAATAAGCCACCACCACAGGACATGCTATTTTTGGAGACAGTGAATAGGACAGTGGAGCAAGTGAGTGACAACAAGTAGCAGGTTTTAATAAAACATGATCCTCCCATACGAACATTGGCTTGGCACGATGGAAGGTATTGTTGTGCATGACAGCCATTGATATGGAGTCATTTTCCTACCTGCTCTACCCTCTGCCTTATTTAGCTCAACAACTCCAAATAATGCAACATCTCCCACAGCGGCTGCACTGTGGAGGGCCACTGGGAAAGGTTCCTCACTGCAGTGCAATGACAACACTGTGAAGCTGTAATTTAACCAGGGCTCTTGACTAGGTGCCCAGACTAAATGAGTCCCATCCTATTGCACCAAAACTCCTGGGTTTGGATTTTTTTTTCATCCCTCCCATATGCAACTGTGGAAACGCCCTGTGTCTCTTCCTCTGCAAACAATTAGATATGAGCTCCCCAGGTGCTGGGAATTAGCACAGGAATCACCAGAGCTGCAGTGATTCCCAAGACACTGGGGGTCTAAATTTTCGATAATTTTTAACTCTCAATCTGAGGGAGGCTGCGCTCAACCTGCTTTAGCTTTCATACCAAAGAATCAGAGAGTCAACAGGAATTTTCAGTAGCCTTCACTGAAGCCAACCTTGCCTGGCGCAGCTGGGGTTTGGGCTGCACGGGGACTGCAGGATCTGCCCCGGTACAATGCAAGCCACGTTTGACACACACATACATAACACATGTGAGGGTAGGGCTGGGCAACAGACCAATAAACCACATTTTAACCAAAATTATGTGTTTACGTTCCTAAGAGCATCTGTAAGGGAAACAAAACAGACATATTTTACGTTTTACACAAAATTTCCACATGACAGAAGAACTATGCAAATGCTACCTAAGGCAGCCAAAACCCGGAGATGGGGCTGCTGGAAGCTTTGTGGATATCAGTCAGGAAGGAATAAGGAAGAGCAGGCACCACTTTGCTACAGAAAACAGAAATTTGCCCCCACTATAAGAAATGCAGTAATACAAACTGATCTTGGTGATCAGTTTTACTTTCCAGTTTAGTGCTCAACAGTAAAATAGTGCCATCAGACCCTGGCATTCAAAACTCATGAATCATGCCTTAAAGCATGATGAGAGTGGATTCAAAATTGAAATGAATTCAAAGCAATTCTACATTTGCCTGTGTTTTAGCCTCCAGACGTCCCTGGCAGTATTTATTAAACCCTGAATGTAACAGAAATGAAAGTTCCTTTTTTCCTTTTTACTTTCAGATTTCTGATCCCATCCCACAAGGTTTGCTTTACCTCACAACCAGCTGTCAACTGGGGTGTGGGCAACAACATGGCTATAAGAGCAAGGTTAAAGCCCAGCTGATGGCCCCAAGGGCTGACAGCTCCTGAAGGTTACAGGCAGTGAAAAGGAGAGTGAGAGTGGATCTGTACCACACTGTAAAGCCTTGATCCCAGTGCTGAAGGACCTCCTACTTGGGGACCTCCTGCCCTGCTAAAGGATCGCCCCATGTGAACACATCCAGCCCAGCACTGGTGATTCCTGCTGGCCGCCAGCACAAGCCTGTTGGAACTCTCACGGCAATCCCATATCAGACCAGACCTTTCTACAGAATGCAAGAAGGGGTTTCTCCACATACTGGAAAAGTGGCAGATTAGCTTTAGAAAAAAAAAAATCCAGGGGTACAAGAGGAAAAGGGGGAGAAAGAGAGGATCTATAACCTCTATGAGTTAATGATTTCAGAGTTTAAAAAAAAGCTAAATAAGACTGAGTTTCTCTATTGATTATACAATTATTAATCTTTTTAGAAGCTTTTCCAACATTGCACATAATGAGCAATTCATCAAAGCATATTAGATGCCACAGAAGTTGCATTCAATATAAAGGGGTCATTAAGTTTCTTGTAATTGCACATTACTGAAGCTTTTGTTAGTTCTAAATCAAATCAATGGGATGTGCACGTATGCTCTTTAATTGACTTTATGCAATAATAGTGTGGCCCCTAGTGATCATCTGGAATCCTCCAAAATGAGCCACCTTGTGCTGCTGTTCCTAAAAAAAAAAGCTCATGTGCAGCTGGGCATATCAAGCAAAGGAAGGAAGGAAGGAAGGAAGGAAGGAAGGAAGGAAGGAAGGAAGGAAGGAAGAAAGGAAGGAAGGAAGGAAAAGAAAGCAGCAAGCACCTTGGGTCACACAGGAGTATTTTCCAAGTGCCATTGTCTTTCTTTGGCAGAGAATGGCCAACCAGCCTCAAAGTTTGATGGACTTCAGCAGGAATAACATCAGGTCTCAACTCTAAAATTGTCCTGGACATAGGTTAAAACAGGGTCTATCTGATCTTTTTTCTGAGCAAGGAGGGTTTGTTTGTTTGTTTATGGGGTGGGTATGTGCGTGTTGTGTTGTTTGCTTGTTTGGTTTTTTTTAATGGACTCTACTTGCCCTATTATAATCACCATCATCACCACCTCTTTCCTTTATACCACTTTTCATCAGCAAACCTCAAAGTGTGTGCTACACAGAAAAGATCAATGCTATAACATAATCTAGCAAAGAGGGCAGTGAGTGTGCTGCTGCATCTGCAGTGCTGGATGTGCCTATGTGCTGCTTTGGGAGCGACCACTGCTGGGCCGCATTCCCGCTTAGGCTTTGGTGAAGGCTGAGCTTTGCTTGCTAACCTTTGCTTCACAGGACTTTGGCTCAGGCAGATGGCCATGAGATGACTCAGTGAGTGGCCACACGCTGCTTGATGGAAGAGAAAGGCTGGCTGGGGCTAATAAAAATTTTAATGTGTTTGATAAGGGAAAAGAAATCCACCTATGATCCTGTTGAGGGCTATGCTGGGAAAGGTCGCACTAGCTGGGGGAAGTCCTTAGGTGATGGAAAACAGCTGCTAATCTTCAGCAGTGGGCACAGAAGCAGGGCTAAATCTGAGAATCTGTACTGGTGGCTGCAAACAGCCTGCAAAAAAGATGACGCAGGGAAATTGTCATGCGATAAATTTGCTTGCAGCATGATGACCTGGCCATCACCATAATGCGACCTGTACATAGTGCCATATGATTTTATTTTAACCATGGCAGCATCTGTTGCTGAAGAACACTGCAGTTCAAAGAGCAGGTTGTCTCTGTCACTGCTCCTTGGAAAAGAGCTCTGGCAGTGGTTAAGGATACTCTTGCATTGGTTTTGTACCACACTAACTACACTAGATAAAGACCTTTTCATGAGGGAACTCCCAGTCAGTTTGGCTGGGAAGGTTTGATCCAAAGGTTGATTTGATAGAGCCACACTGGAGACATATCCATGCAAGTTGGGTCATGGTAGGGAAACTACCAGCTGGGTGCTATCGGGTGTTCTCCCCAGCACAAAAGATGTAGCTGTGAAGACCACCACATCCAGACAGTTGCTGGACTCCACTACTCAGATGCTAAAACCACCTATAGCAAGTGTCTCAAACTAGAGCAGCTGGAAGAATACTCTTATATAGTATGTAGATGGTCCCAGTGTGTCAGAGCAGCAAACACTGCAAAATGTCTTTTTCTCTTTTCCCCTCTCCCACATGCTGTGCTAAACTACAGAATGGCTCCTTAGGCTGGACTGACAGAGCAATGTCAACAGAAAAAACACCAGATACGGCTGCAAAAATGCAGTAATAATCACAGCCGGGCTCCCAGGGAAGAAGAAACCTTCCTCCTTGACATGAGAACTGTGCTGATCCTCAGTACTCTCCACTAGAGGAAATATTATTCTGGCCCAAGAATGAAGCACAGCAAACCTGTGGCCAGCACCAGAGAACTAGGAAAAAGGCACTTGAGAAACACAGGCATACAACACTCATCTTTCAAGCACACTTAAGGACCTGAAATTTTATTCAAAATGTTTGCATTGCACTTTCCAAACAACCACTTACAATGTGTAACAGACTTCTTTTCTGCCACTTTTTGAGTACTTGGACTCCAAAACCCTCGCTTTGTGATAGCTAAGAAATGACAGGGTGCTTCCATGGCCTGGGTTGTGATCTGGCAACACATCCAAATGCCAGTAGGAATTTGGCCTGCACTTTGGGAGGTGCTCCAAGCAACAAAATGAGTGGAAGAGCTTTAACAGTATCTTAAAAAAAAATATTAATGCTACAATGAAGAAAACTGGCTGATTACGTGAGATTCAGTAAAGTCAAGCCAGCCAGTTCAGATGAGGAGGTAAACACACGGAGCCTAACACAGCAGCTTTGGAAAATCCACACAACCACAGATTGCTTGGAGGGACAGACAGCAGCTCCCTGGGGATTTCAGCCAGAACAGGCAGACCCTCGGTCCTAGCCGTGGGCACGCAGATATTCAACGTCTAGTTCAATCTTCAGAAGCATCCTTGTGACAGAAGATATGCATGCGACCCAGCAAGCACTCTCACCTCTCACTGAAGACCCTGGGAATGCAACACGTTTTAGGCTGTGGCCCTAGGGACAGTAAAGGCCATTTCACTGATGTGACAAAAGAAGAAAAGGTAAGTGCAACAAAGGTTTTGGTGACTGTGCAAGCTGATTGTTTGCTCCATGCAACAGTTTTTCCTGTGCACCACATCTTTTGTAAAACACAGTTACATGAAACAAATTATTATCTCCAGTAGCTTCCGTCTACACACATTTCTGAAATACTTTTGTTCCAAACTGCTTTGAGAGGAAACATTATAAAGAATGGAAACCTGGCAATTAATCGAATGGAAACCTCTGTTTCCATTTTACAGAATAGGGAAAAAAAAAAGGAATTATAAAAAGAATACCCAATATTAACTGCTAAGTAGAGAGATGAAAGATAAGCAGAGGCCAGAAACTCGAAGCACTCGTGCAACTGCATGCATTTACTTGCATTTGGAAATGGTTCGGAAGGGTGGGTGAGACCCATATTTGCCATTCTCATTCAAAACTACACAACCATCTGGTTAGAAACTGGGTTTTGACACATGAAAATTCTATTTTCTATTTTCTTAAAAACTCACAAAATAAATACCTTGATTTTTTTTTTTCAAAGTGCGGACGAAATGCTCATCTGGTCAAGACACAGAGCAAATATTTACAGGTGCTGGGGAGACACCATTTCCTCCCTTTAGGCTTCAACCTAGTGTCTGCCACATAATTTTATCCATTCAATGATTTTTTTTTTCCAGACATCTGCCAAGAGGAAATAACTTTGCTGTACTGGGAGTCTGGGAATCCTAGAAAACAATCTTAAATCCATAAAATAATTGAAGTGCAGTTTTACTGAGCTGTTCAGTTCGATTCTGATTTTTATTACAATGTCAACAAGAGTTTAATTTGTTTTAAAGTTTAGGTTCTTAAATCTGAGTGATATACGGTAGTTTACAGTTTGCTGGCAACAGCTACTGTGGAAAAAAAAATGGAAAGTGCATATAAAGGCGGTTCTAAGTTTGACATTGTGAAAGCAGGGAGCAGTGCCAAGAGCAGCAAACAGCATGGCTTTCCCAATTCTGGCTGGCTTTAGGGACTGCTTGCTATTGACATCAGTCGCTATGGGATACATTTCCCTACTCTAACAAATCTCATCTGGAGCCTGTAATTAAAAAAGAAATGTCTCAAAGTGTAATTTCTTTCCCTAAAACATTTACAGATGTTAACTAGGTTGCTAATGGTGTGAGATGTCTGTGGGCGGACATCCTCCTCCTTATCTGCTATGTCAAAGAGGAAGATTTCTTTATTAAAACCAGTTCTAAAGGTAGTATCTTTTCCGTAGTATCGTTCCGTGTATGGCTTTGTGTGTGGGGGTGGTGGTGTCTTTTTATCTAAACCGCTTGCTGAACTGAAAGGTTTGGAGGTGTTTATTGTTTCTTCTTTTTTTTTTTTCTTTTTTCTTTTAGAAGTCATCTCCAGAGTCCGCCTGGTGTCCAAAGCGGCTAAAAATGTGTTTGCTTAGCAGATTAAGAAATACTCGTAATAATAGTGATGTAAATTTCTTGCTCTAGTGACTTTCCAGCAATACCTTTGGCTGGAACCCTTTTGCTTTGCATTGCTAAAGGCATTGATGGGAGCCCACCCGACGAGTGGGTAAACCCATCTGCTCTAGGCGCATGTCAGAGCAGAGAAGGGAGAGTGTAAATAAGGGATGTGCTTTTCTAATGGCACATGTCCATGGAGGTGAGAGGGGGTTTTCTCAGCTGGCGAGGGAGGGTGCCGGCAGCAGGTTCGCCGCCGTGGTGGTACCCAGGTGTCCACCCCAGCTCTGCTGTGCCAAATGCTCCCTGGCGTGCATGGCCGCGCCAAGCATCTCCCCAGTACCCCACTGAGGGGGTGGCCTAAAACTCTTCTTGCTGGCACACAGAGCCCAGACACTGTTGTCTTCTTGGGCTTTTCCCCCTGCTACCAGCTTTGATTGGAGCCAGAGCCTGGGGTAAATCAGAGGAATTTCTAGATTTTTCTCAGTGCTGCAAGCTCTCGCTGTTTTCCGGTACCTACTTCCTGCCATATCTAAAATAACAGCAGCTGCAGGGGCCTGATAGAGAAGAGCTCCAGGGGACAAATTCTCACAAATGGGGTGGGAAAAAGAAAAAAAAAGGGGGGGGGGAGAAGACAGTTATTAGGGAGCCGATAACACACAGAGTGAGCATCAGATTCATTGTTGGAGCCGATAGCACTGTAGGCTGTGGATGTTGTTGTCAGAAGAAAACAAATCTTGTAAAATGGCCATGGGAATAATAAGTCTCCATGTTCACTGGGATAACAGAGGTAGCTTTACAGCACTTGTCCTATTGTATGGAGTATCATGCCTTGATTAGCTAATGTCTCCGAGGGCCAGATAAGCAAGGATGAAATGTTCTGCCCTAGAAGCTTTCATGCTTTCTCTTTGTCATGGCTATCTATGGAGAACTGCACACATAAAGAAGGCCCCCTGCTTCAGAGAAAAACATTACAGAAAGTGGAAAATTGTTGAAATTATCCCATTTTCCACAGAGACTGCATGGTGCAGTGTTGTCATTGTCTTGTTACAGACCACACGAAAGAGTACTGCAACTCAAGAGACCTCCAGAATGGCACAAAGGGACCTTACATATCTGTATGACAACTACTTCAGGAAAAAAATTTCTTACCTACTAGAATAAAGGGGGACAGAAACAGGCACGGTGCATTCACCCAAAATATATTTATCCATTGTTCAATGTGCAAGAACTTTTAAGATCCCTTTAGCCTAGGCCTTACAACCAACAAATATTATTTGAATATCAGCACACCCAAACAACTAAAGCGAGGGTTCTTACAACCCTGCAAGTCAGTCACACTACATGTACAATTCAGACAGTATTTCACATTATTGTATGTGCTGTTAACCTTTATATGTTAATGTAATATAATATTTTAGAGTTATTTTGGGAACTATAACTTGTGTCTGCATCAACTTTCGGGCCCTTAAATTTTCACCCAGTATTAGAAATCTTCATGCATTTTTTTTTAACATAGGACTTTTTTTCAAGAGCATTAAGTGATAGGTTCTTCTAATTGTAAGCTGGAGCCTGATCCAAAGAGCGCAGAAGACAACAGAGGAATTCCTATTCACTTTAATGGGCTCTGCATCAAGTCCTTCTTAAACACAGGCAGACATGTAAAAGCAGTCTACAAATACACAAGGTACAGGTCTGATGGCTTGGCAGGAAAGAATCAGTCACGGCATTGTAAAAACCCTATTTTGCTCATTATTCCCAAAAGATTACTTGAAGTGTTTTAATGCTGATATGCAAA